>NC_071584.1:18930522-19241855 GCF_024509145.1 Vidua macroura | reverse complement strand
CTTTATGTCACCTGACAGTATTTTCCTTAACTATACAATAATGACTTTCTTATGAGTGTTTTTGGAAAGCAATGCCTCCAGATGACAAAGGTGTCTGTTGAGACAACTAATCTGCTAATAATATAAAGTATCTATCACACACTTATGCCAGAACTGCATGGAGTTGAAATATACAGTTGAGATATTTGAATGATTAGAGAGCTTTCTACAATTAAACAGAAATTCTATTTTTTTATATATATTCTCAGCAGAGGTAAATGACTGTTAATTATAAACTATATTTGTTTCATTTGACATAAGCTGAGAACCATTATCATTTTCAGAAAAGGAACTTTGCCACTCCTTCCCAAATTATCACATTTTAAACCATTATTTCCTTAGAACTGCTTAGGCCCAGTGCATTATTCTTGTTGCCAGCATAACCTTTAAGCCCCTAATTCCCAAATTCATTGGATTATAGCCCATTATCTGTCATCAACAGCTCTCAAACTATCATGGATTCTTATCATGAAACTTTTAATTGAAAATATTCCAACAGGGATAGGATTTGGAGGCCACCTGTGGGATACCCAGTAAGGTGTTGAAAAGGTAATTTGGTAACTCCAGTCGTAAACTAAGAATCTCACAAATAAGAAGCTATTTGGCTAACAATGGGTTTGCTTGTAGCTTTGGGGTATTTCTGAAGTGATATGCTAAACTGACTCTCTAAAGCAATTAAATTCACTTCTGAAAAATATTAAGACTCACTCTCCAGCTGTCACAGAATAACCAGAAGGAAACGAGTACCATGGGAAAACTAAACTCCTGCCTCTCCTGGGCTTCTCTTCAATTATACTTTGGTATGTCACAGGCAAGACACTTATTGACATTTATCAAGTTTTATGCAAATTGATCTGTTTGGGAGTTGTGGAGTTTTTTTTAATAACACTTTGAAAAAGTTCCAATTTATTCATGCAGTTGGATTCCCAGCTCTACCACGTACATCTTGTGCCTCAAATATTTTCTTGGTTTGTGGGTGAATCTGTCAAGCTGCCGTGTGACAGACAACATTTGGTTGAGTTCTTTGTTCTAAATTTGCATCTAAATTCTTGTGTGAAGGAGAGATTAGGCAAGGTGACAGTGTCTGCAGGGAGGGGACATGTCCTGGGGAAGCAGGAGCGTGGTCTGGGGAGCTGTGCCAGGCAGGAGAGAGGGACAGGGTCACTCCCAGGGGATCTGAGGCTAAACTCTGCAGGGAACAGATTTCCAGGCCATGACAGCCTCTGAACAACCTTCCTCGATCAACAGGCATTATTAAGATTTTTGCCACTCTTCAGACAGGTGCACAATAGGCTGGAACTCACCTGGAGGCAGGGATTTATCTTGGCACTTGTTTTTAAGTTGTTTTTCTTTTTTTGCCTGGGGTTGCTTAGCTATTTTGGATGTTCTCTACAAAAAAAAAACCCAAATATTTTAAATTATTTTGTGATGCAGCCTAATTTTTGACTTAAGTGTCTTTTAGTCTTTTTAAGGACAATAGCAAGGCAAAGCTACTCTAGAAGAATGAGTAATTTAGAGTTAATTTTCTGTGAGTTTTTTCTCCTGAACAAATATCTGTCGACACAATTGATAATAAAGGAAAACTGATTAAAAACTGATTTAAGAATTTGTGCTATAACAGTTTCTTAAGTCATTAATATAGAAAAACATGTAAGGCTGAAAATTTTCAGTAATGTCTATTTTTTACACACATTCAGGAGTTTGGTTGGTTTGTCAGGTTTCTTTAACAACTGCAGCTTTCACAGTACTTCATTGAAACGTGTAGTGGTGCTCCTGTTTTGATTCTCTTTGCCTGGATCAATAGAAATTATCAAGTTTCAAAATTTCCAATCAGTGATACCCACACAGAAGTTTAGTTGATCTAGAATACCAGTTTTACTTCTCGTGAAATTGGGCTCAAAAGCTCAGATTTAGTAAGTATCCACTTTACCTACCTGTTTGTTTGATGCTTCTTCTTCTCATGATGCTAAATTATTTCCCTTCAGTTTCCCCTTGCCAGCAGGTACTGTCATACAAGAGGAGCATATTTACAGGAGAATAATAGGTTTTTTGTAAAGATTTTATATACAGGTTATATGTAGATACACGTCTCACAATGAGCTGCTTTTATATGAGATGATATAAACACATTTTAATGCCACTTTTTTTGTCATCTCAGAGGTTGTTAGCTTGGTCATGCTCTGCTCTTTACATAATTCTTTTTTGCCTTTGGTCAAGAGAAAGATGCTCCATCAGAGTTCCCTGTTACACCTGCTTTGCTCCTCCTAATTTGTTTTGCAGTGTTGTGTTTGCAGCTAAACCTGGTGTGAAGAATGAGGAGCTCAGGAAGCTCATTATGCTTCATTTGATTTGAAAATTAAATTTTGCAATTTGAGACTTGTAAACACTTTTGAGAAGCATTGCTTCTTGTAATGGAAAACAGCACATTCCTACAGTGTTGTTAGGAAATAAATTTGTATCATGAATCTTTAATAAGTCATTCGATATGTTGCGCCCTTGGGCTATTGATATACCAGGAATTGTACCTGTATTCTGGGAAAAAAAAATGCGCAATTTGGAAATCTTTTTTCCTTTCCAAGACATGTAACAATCTGAATCTTATTAAGTTGGTAATAAGCCCCAGCTATTTCAGCCTTTTCTTCTTGCACTAAAGCTCCTCAAAGACAGAATGCTTTTTGTCATGTCTGCTTCCCAGCACTAAATCTTGGCACGTTTGTTTCAGCAGAGCTGAAAAGAGAGCACAATTCTATTAAGTGTCACACTTCCCAGTACATAGTGCATATATTTTCAGTGTCCTTTAGGGTTTTTTTGGGTGAGTCAGTTATTGAATCAGACTTTCAGGAGACCAGACAGTGGAGAGGCTCCTGCCCACACACCTTCCAGCTACACATAAAGTATTTATTAGAGGAAGGTTGAGAAGAGAAGAGCAGGTTCTTTTTCCAGAGGTCTAATGTAGAACATAATATGTTATCTGTGGATAACAAGACAATTTGTGCATAACAATACTTGTGCAGAGCATCATGAAAAGACGCCTCTTTCTTTGGAAAAAACCCTGTATTTTATGTGTGTTGACATGCAGCCCCATTCAAGAATGTTTTTAACAATTGGAATCAATAGATATGAGAAAGTCTAATTGTTTCAATACTATACATATATATATATATATATATATATAAAATGAGAGCTGTTATTTTTCCAGAAGGTTTTAGAACTTTTAGACTTGGAAATTAGATGATTAAATTTCAGAAAATGCTTACCTGGAGTTAGAAAATAAACATCTCATGTTTAAATAGCCTCTGGCTAATTTTTCAGAAACCCAGATTCTTTTTCTTACATTTCATTTCACCAAACTATTTCTGACTTTAATTTTTTTTTTTTCAATTAAAAATAGAGATTGCTGCAATATTCTCCTCTGGTCTTTCCTGAGATTAAAATTCCTCAGGTAGAAATTACTCTTAGAATAACCTCAGTATTTTTATTTATTCCATGGACATTTTTCTTCTCAGAAAGAAGCATGAAAACAGATGATATCCTTCCTCTTTACAAGGGCTTCTTAAACTCATAAAAACTCAGAATTTCCTCCCAGCCAAGCAGTACTTAACTCTGGCTTTCCTAGTACAGATTTCTCTTGACCTCTCATCCCCCCCCATCGCTTTCCTCCACGTATGTCTGAGAACACAATGTCTAAAATCTGATTTTAACAGAAATTCTCTGCATGCTGTGTAAATAGTGATCACTTCACATCTCTTGCAACTACAAACTCCTGTTTGTAGATCCCAGGGTGATATTTGCCTTCACCAATGTTGTGACATTGACTCATGCTTTGCCCAGACTCAAACACTGCCTGGACTTTTTTCTGAGGAACTTCCATCTGATCTTTGATCCTTTCTTGTGTATTTGCAAAACTGATTTTCCCTGCTCCGGTAGTTCCTTCATACACTGGAATTTGCTTTTAGAAATGTGTGTGTAGGTGCATGTAAGATTACAAAATTATGGATGTGGAATTAATGCATATTAGCAGTAGCTCTTGATTAAGACTAGTCACAAATATTGCTGGGGAGTTTGTGAGTTTTTGTGTCTTGCCCTTAGCTCAGTTAAATGTCTGAAATGCTCCCAGAAGTCAGACTCTGAAGTTGCAATGTCAGGCTGAATTAAGTAATTAAGGGCAGAAGCAGACCCAAGGCTCCTGCACAAGGAACTTAATTTTGGCTTTAAGCTCCGTGCAAGAAATTGTTGGGTTTTGGTTGGTGTGGGAGGCAGACTGAGTTGGGTCAGCCTGGAGAAGAGAGGGCTCCATGGAGACCTTAGACCCCCTTCCAGGACCTAAAGGGTCTACAAGAGAGATGGAGAGGGACTTTGGGCGAGGATGAACTGAGAGAAGGCAGGCTTAATTAGAGATTGGGAAGGAATTCCTGGCTGGGAGGGTGGGCAGCCCTGGCACAGGGTGCCCAGAGCAGCTGTGGCTGCCCCTGGATGGATCCCTGGCAGTGCCCAAGGCCAGGCTGGATAGGGCTTGGAGCAGCCTGGGATGGTGGGAAGTGTCCCTACCCATGGCAGGGGGTGGGAACAAGGTGATCTTCAAAGTCCTTCAACCCAAACAGTTCAACAATTCAAAGTTTCGGTTTAATTTTGCAACAGGTTCAGTTCACATTAAAAAAAAAAAACAAAAAACACTACTCCATGTGTGCAATCCGGTTTTTGGGTGACCGAGTGAGCAGGGAGCACACACAAGGCACGAGCTGCAAGGAGAGGAGCCCGGGTGGGGAAGATGGGTTGGGCAATGCCAAAGGCTCCGCACAGGAGCTCTGTCTTTGCTAATAAGCTGAAACCTTCCCCTGGCAGCGAATGCTGGTGTTGAGTCACGTTAACTCACGCAGCTATTCACGATGTAAATGGGGGGTTCCCATGGCAACCTGCTGCAGAAAACAGCCATCCTTGCAAGCCCACCAGGCCTGCCTGGTGCTGGAGCCCGTGGTGCTCAGGGTCTGCTCTGGTCCCATGGGGCTGGTGGGACACGTGGGAGGGGACGACAGTGCCCAGACACCCTGCTCTGGGTGCAGCCCCTGAGCATCTCTTCTCTGGGAGGTGGAACCCACAGCCTGCTCTCCCTCTGCATGGAAAACTCCACCCACACGTTTACTTTTTGGAGGATTGTTTTCTTTTGCATTGCAGTTAAGGCACATGATAATTTGTGACAATTAACTGTGACCTTTGGTGTTTTGTAATAAGATAACTCTTAATAGTTGTTATTTTTTTTCAAGTGGGGAACAAACTATTTTGTGATTACATTAATTTCTCCATTGTATTCCTTGCACATGTTTTGTATTGTTAGCCTATCAGTATTTTTTTTTTTTTTTTTAATTTCCCTTTGTCTTTGATGGCAATAACGTAAATCAGTTTTCCTTACTTAGTTTCACTAGTAATTTAATTTTTGGCATTTTTGAGGCAGGCTGAGCAGACTGCATTCATAGTAGAGTATCACAGAAAAGGCTCTGGAATGGTAAAAACCAGAGCAATGTTGTTAAAGCACAAATGCTACATCATTCACACCTTGCTGCTTAGGAGGAGCAGTGTTTATAGAAAGGCTTAATGCTTAGAGCTAGAGTAGCACCAAATAGAAAATACAGCAGGCACCCAAAGCACCTGATGAATTGGTACAGGGCTTACCTTCACGATTCTCATTTTTCTTTCCAGCCTTTGCTCTGGAGACAGAGCGTTCCTGTGGTTTTCACTGAATTTGCTGTACAACCTGGGGCTTGTTTCATTTTCCACCCAGCTGCGAAGTTTTCTTGTTAACTCCGTACAGGTAAACCTGACCTGGTCTGCAGAGTCAATCCTGTGCCTTTCCTGAAATGTGCTCAGCTCTTCAAACCCTCACTGGCCACCCCGGCAGGTTTGAAGTTGTTTCAACAATCCCTTTAAGCATTTTGGTAAAACAGGCCTAGAAAAGCCTTCCTCTGCTGGGGCTGGTTCTTTGAATTTGTCAAGTCTATTTTAGAGTGGATGTATTCTTTGCTTTCTTCTCTGCCCCTCCTCTCCCTCTCCCACAAGAAGGCTGCTTCAGCATCTCACCCCTTTGGGAGTTATAAACCAGTTTCTTGTTTGTAGCCTAAATTTCTTCTTTGCTGTAACGCTGATGTGACAACACTCTCAGAAGCTTTAGCAGCTTTTTTTTTTTTTCCTCTCCCCAGTGGTTGCTATCACTAAAGCATTTGTAAATTACAGTTGTTCAGTCAATAAATTAACTTTATTGTGTATTTAAGCTTATGCTTAAAGTAATTCTAGAGTCCAGAATGCCAACAAATTTTGCCTTGATTTCTCAGCAAAAAATGAGGTTGAGTCCGGAAGCTCTGGTGAAATAAGAGTGTGCTTGGAGCCTCGTGTTTAGGCACATTCTCCTGAGACAGGAGGAGATAAACTGCTTGTTAGAGATCCTGAATAAAACACCACCATTTCTTTCCATCCCTCCTTCTCCACCCCAGAACTATTTACAGCCTTTAGAAAAAATTCAAGACTCCAAACAGAGTCAAGGCAGAGGACTAAATCATGTAAGAAAAATCTCAAGAAGCTGCCTATGGAAAACTGTGACTCCTATGATTAGACACAATAAATGTGACCATCAGGGCTCTCAGTATTGATACAAAATTACAGTTTCTTATTCAGCATTTAATTATCCTTCAAAAGCAAAGCAGTCTCACTGAACAAAAGTTGAGAACATGATTTGAGAGAAAACTCAAAACACATTAACAAAACTTACTATTTTTCTGTTGAATCATGCAAAAAGTTTAATCATTTAATTCTTAATAACATGCTGAATCCTAAAATTCGTAGATCTAAGAAAAATAAATTTTACTTTGCAAATGTCTTCAGCAACTTTAAGAAAACAACCTTATGATTCTAGTCTTAAAAGACCCTGAAAAGTATTTTAGACCCTAAAGTTCAGTGCAGCCTTTAGTAGAAAGTGCCTTGCCTTAGCTGCCATTGCATGCAGTGTTTTTTGAATTTGGGTAGAGGATTGGAATATTGTGATGTGCAGCATGAAGCTGAATGTGGTTAAAGGCTGAATGAGTGACAAATGCCTCTGGAAATGTTTAGAGAGAGCCAACTCTTTCACAAGGACACTTGAAAGAAAACAGCTTTGAAAAGAAAAAAGACAAACTTTAGAACATTCACTTTTTATTGAAAGAAAATGGAGTATGTTTTAAACAGAAAAATTCTTGTTTAGTAAAAGGATCAAATCTTCAAAGAGATGTATTTCTTTATCAGCAAGGCAAGTTCTTATAGATTCATCTAAAACAAGGAAATTTTGTCTGGAAAATGGTCAATCTTTTTCAATCCCTTAAATTCAAAACTCGCCAGATTTCCCTCCATTTTCTATGAGACTTAGTAGATGTTGGACACTGTTAACATTAAAAGCAAAAGGATGAGTTTTTCAGTTCAGGAATCCATTCTTCCTCTGCAGATAAGAAAAGGTTTAGAAGGAATATTTCTCTAGAGCCCCGAAAATATTAAATTCTGAAATATTCAGCTGTATGTACACCAGTTTTCTGAAAGGCTGCATTCTGTAAACAAGCCTATTTTTAAATGAAGCTCAGGCATGTTAGACACAGCTCTGCCAGCTTTAGGTAGGAATCATTCAAATGATGATGGTCACAACTCAATTGCTCTTTTGGCACAGCAGGGAAGGAGCAGGGAGGTGGAGGCTGCGCCTTTGTGGGATTCCCTTCGTGAAGGACAGCAGAGAGATGAAAGCACACTGATGTATTTGCATTAAAAATACATTTACCAAACCATGGGAAAGGAGCAGGTAAAGAATATCTAAGTGCTTTCCCAGCCTGATATTCATATTTCCAACTGAAATCTCCAGCATCTGATTAAATAGCACCACTGATTCCATTAAATACGTGTGTGGAATGAACACACATTTTTAACGCTAGGTTTAAGAAGGAATTTTAATTAGAAAAAAAGCTCACTTTTGAATAGCACAGAAAATTTTATTTTTCTTTCTTTTGTTCTCACGTTTAATTGGACATGGTTTCTATGAAAGTTATTAGCTGTTATGATGTGTGCAAATTTGGAAAAGGAAAATGCATCTTCCCATGAGTAAAGATAACCTATCTAAAAGCATGAGGCTTATTGTAACTTGTGAATGCTCTTCATGAGAAAGAACCCCTTTATAAAGAGTTTATTTATGATATTATTAATAAATTTTACTTACTACTGCTTTTTCACAATAATAAAAATAGCACTGTAATATTACTTATTTACATCAAATGTCACATCACTCAAAGCTGACATTTTCATATGCTACTCATAAATCTGAATTTGCTTTATAATAACAAAAGAAGCATCTGAGGGTGGTTTTTTCCTTACTGAAAAATGTATATAAAATATGTTTCAAACTGTGTGCAACAAACTTTTCCCAGAACTTGAACAGTGCAGTTTAAATGACTGGATTGTTTGAAAATGGGAGTAGGTTTTTGCCAGTTGGTCACTGGGATTTGTCAGTTTTGCCACTGGAATTTGCAGTTAAGTATTGAAGAGAGCATAAGGAGTGAAGCAGGGAGGCAGAGGAGTGTTCAGCGAGGAAAACTAAAAGGGAAAAAACAAAATAGACACAGAAGGCAAATGTTGAAATATATATTCCACCTTTAATTGTATTAACAGCAAGGTTTTGACAGCAATCTTTTAATTTTCCCCCATTAAAAAGTAATGGAATTTATTCTGTACCCTGCTCTATTAGTTATTCATGGGGGTGACTTTAATATGGCTTTAGAAATCAGAAACCTCAGTTCAATATGGAACTCACAGAGCACACTCTGCATCCACCTTGAGTGAAATCCTGACCCAGTGAAATCAATGGCAAAATTCCCATTGACTTCAAAGGGGGTTGGATTTCACACCCAATCTCCTCTTCCTTTTTTCTGCAGCCTCTCTGCTTTTGCTAAATGGGATTGCTTTTCCCAGATGGACCTCTTAATGCTATGCACAATGATCATTTCCACTTTCTTTAATAAAATGCTGCAAGTCTTCTAAGGAAAATTCTGTCTTTTCTTCTTTCTTTCTTTTTAGTACAGTCCTGACGTCCTCCATACTAAGGCCTGACTGCCATCCCCTGATCTCTTAGCAGTGTTTTGTCTCTTTGTATTTTACTCACAATTTAAGAGGGGATGGTTTTCAGAAGTTAAAAATCATTTGGCTCTATATCACAAGAGCACAAGTATTTTATGAGGACTCTGTTCCACAGTGAATATTTATATTTACCCACAATTAATCACACAAACAGCTAAACTGCAATGTGGTTATAATTTCCACCTTCCTCATAACCTCAGTTCTGCTAGGTTTTAATCACATCATCTCCTTAATACTTCTTTAAGAAATTAGAATATTTTATGTTTATACATTTGAAGCAGCTGACCACTTGTGTTATTTTTGGCATTCCACTTGTGTTCTGTTTGGCATTCCATTTAAAAGCTGAACTCCCCATTCCTGATTAAGTTTTTTTCTGTGAAAACCACCACCATATTTGCAGGTAGAACAGACAGAAGGCTCTATTTGCTGTGTTTCTAATGTTTTATCTGACTGTTACACCTCGTCCCTAAATATTGTAAATATCTTTAAGAATTAAGCCTTTCCTTAAAACTAACTACTAAATAAGGCTAAGCCATTTATTAGAAATGTTGGACCAAAGTACAGACATTCTCTTTGCAGTGGTTGCTGAGTGATTATAGCTTTTATCTTCTGTAAATATGATAAAACCTTTTTATAACTTGTTTACATGATGAACTATACTTGTGATTATATATTAATTATAGAGAAAAGAAGCATAGACTAAGCCCTCCAAATGTCTGGAAGTTTTTCTGTGTCCTCTAACACAAGAGATTTCCATGGGTTTGAATTGCTCGCTCCTGCTTGCTCATCCAAGGCTGGTAAATCTAAAACTTTCCCTTTTGAACTGAGCTTTTTTGGCCTCTGAAATGCACATACTAAATAGCTCAAGAGAATATGTGGATAACTCAGCAATTTGAATGCATTTATGGACGACTGATTTTGCCTATAATAGGAGGAGGTGTTGAACCCTGTTATGGGAAACTTGCTGACTGCTCTATGGACACGAAGCTCTGAATCAGCTGCTGACAAGAGTCCCAAATTCATCTCCCTGAAACGCTGCCCTCTGTTAAACCTCCTTGAGAAAAACCAATCTTTTATACCTCTGATAGCAGCAACTTGTTTTCTTTTGGATCTGCTTGGCCCCAAGTCATAGACACACCTAGAACAATGCCTGGAGGTTGGGTAAGGCTTTCTGACAGCATCAGCCTTGTTTTTTCATTTAAAAAATTCTCTTAATTAAACAAAAAAATGCAGATCCCCCGCTAAGTGAAGTACTGTGTACTCCTTCAGCACGACTTTCACCTTTTTTCTTGTTTTTAGATTTAAAATTTACTCAGTTTAAGGGATAGTAGCTATATACCTGCCATAATTGGTCAATAATTGTGATACCACTGTAATAATTTGCTAAGTAATGAGTGGAGCACTTTAAAAGTTGAAAGTAATTGAAAGAATTCATCCATTTCTGCACGTCTGGAAATATCTGCTCCTGTACAATGGGAATTGTTTTGGTGGTAGGAAGAAGTTTTGTGGAACTGCTCAGAATTACTGCAGAACTGCAGCCAATAATAACAGCAGAGAAGGAGTCTAAAATATTCTATTTTAAATATATTATGGTTATAATTTAGAGCAAACTAAAGAGAAATTATGCTCTTGAATATTTACCAGATTTATCTTTGTATGTTTGGTTTGTTGAGGGGTTCTTTAGATAGTTTAAACTATTATCCCAAAACCACAAGTAACTGTGTTAGAAATATAAGATTTTTAAATACCTTCACAATAAATTCCATCAAAGGTTGCTTTCTAATATAATTATGTATGCAGTTTTATTGTTCTGTATTCACTGGTGTCTCTCTTTAAAGTTAAATTATATGGTTTTAGCTATAAGAAGTCACACCAGGAAAAAGTCTTAGGCAAGAACAAAAATGTACAGATTTACAATCTCACAAGGAACTCCCCTAAAGTGTATCTGGCACAATGATGAAAGGTAATGCTTTTGTAGTTCATAAAATTTCAGTATTACACAATAAAAGATCCTAAAATTAGATACAAGAGTTTCTAGGAACTCAGACTAGCTAGGTTTAACTAGAATGCAATTTATTTCTATTATGTGTGGAGGGAAATGTTAAAGAACTTGACCTTCCACTATGTAGCATGAAAGCATTTACAACTCCATTAAACTGAGGATATATGTTTCAAATAGTCTGTGTCTTCCTCTGAGACATTTAATTTTGCCAGCATTTACTTTAGTTGGAAATAAACTGAATTCTATCAGTAAACTGGAAACACAAGTTAATGTGTTAGGATTATGGAACAGCATGTTTTCTGATTTTTGAGAAGGATTGCAGTTAGAAAGTACCATGATAAAAACTGTCCTTATTTACAGATATGTGCTTTCATTTTGAAAATTCATGTTTTTATTTTTGAAGATTTATTACTAATAAATAGAAGTTGGTCACTATTTTATCAGCTTATCAGTGTTCTGAGGTTTGTTTTTTGTTTTTTTTTTCTTTTGTAATAGATGAAATCTGCCATTATGAAGCATTTACCCTTTTAATTTGTTATTAGCTTTTAAGTAGTAAATAAAAAAAGTGCAATTTACATTTATGGCACTGTAAGAATATTGGAGTAAATGAATGAAAAATGCAAGTTCCATGGTAATTTTTTTCTTCTTTTCCTGCAAACATAGTAAAGTATAGGGACAAATAAAGAATTAAACTGTATAATCAAATTCAGTTTAGTTTCAGATACTGGTGCACTGCTGTTAGGTGAGAAAATAGTTTTCCAAAGGACAGGATGGTACAATTTCAAATCAAAGTGCTGTCAGTCACATTTGCTTATGATCTGGTAGGAAAATGGCAGCTGCCACAATATCTGCCAGAAACTCTTTGATGTTTCGAAGGAAATTCTTTTGCCATTAAAAGTTGTATTGATTTCTCAAGCTCACATTAACGTTGCAATTTAAAGTCTGTCATGGTGAGGGAATTATGCACAAACCCAACAATGGCTGGGAGGATTAGCAGAGCCAAGTGGAGAGGAGGAGCCCTTTAATGTGCTCGTGGCCAAGCTCGACAGAGCCCAAGAGCATTTCCCTCTTGGCCACGTCTCTAATCCTCTTCCAGGGCTGACTCCAGTGAAACCCAAGGAGCTCCAAGTCCCTGCCCACAGGGAAGGCATTTTCCATTCCATTGTCTCCACCAGAAAAGAGAGATGAAGAGGAAGTGAGGAATCAGGAGAACAAGGAGGGCAAATTATTTCAAAGGTCAAACAAGAAGAGAATGTCAAGGAACCTCCTGTGAAGCTTTTTGAAGTTAATCAGAGGGTTGGTTTGATATCTGCCAGCACTTCCACTGACATTTAGATGGGCCTTTGGCTTATGTCAAGTGAGTAAGCTCTGGTTTGTTTTATAGCTTTCCATATGTTTGTGTTCTTAACACATTGGGAAGTGTCATTAATGACTCTCTTTGTCTTTCAGCAGTCAGTCAAACCATGTTTTTTTAAAAAAAGGGTTAAAAAGTGACTTCTCACGTACTTAAATGCAGAATCTACATTAGGTTAGATAGCTTAAAAATCTTTGGAAAGATAGTAATGTTTATCCATACCTGGAGTTCAGATTTCTAATGAGCAGTCACATAAGTTACAAAGTAAATTTTAATTTGAAAACATTTGCTTAATACTCTCTTCAATCTGAAAATAAGGTTACTGTGTGGAGAAACTGAGACCCAGTGTGTCAAAATACCAACACTGAATGACTGAGACCCATGAGGTAAGGGCAGCATTTCATGTATTTTAATGAGTTCTTTAGGTCTGAATCTGGAACCTGCTAGGAAAGCTTTAAATTTAGATGATGGATAAATCCTTGTCATGCGGGCAAAAAGGAAGTCAGAGCTCTCAAGCAGAAAACACTGGAGTAAAGCGTGTACTCCATCAGAAAAGCCTGTTTTCCTGACCACCTTTCATTTTCTTATTTTAAAATATCACATCCTCCCTCTGTTTCCAGAAATCTTGGATTTCTCAAAAGACGCACATTTTCTTCTGTTCTATTAGTCTGGTGGTTTTTCATCTTCACCTTCCAAGAGGTGATTTTTAATATCCCAGAAGTATTGTTTCAGGAAAGAAAAAAGAAGAAAAGGCATTCAGAGTTGACCTGGTGAAGGTAACACCTTATTCCTGCTTAAGCTGACCTTTAGGTATTTCTTAGTGTGCTTAGATTTTTGCAATGCTATTTTAGTAAAACCGTTGATGTTTGTTCTTTTTAATTGAGTTTAATTGCCACATAAGTTTCTCAGTTCACGGAGGAAACTGCTCCCATTTATCCATTTCTATTACTCTCTGTGGCCAATTAACACCCGGACTCTGGGGCTGCAGTTAAGCAAGGACATTCTCCAGGGTCATCCCACACATCACAGGGTCTTCTGCCCAAATACAACTTCTGCAAAATCACACATCAACGCTGTTAAGCAAAAGCTAATTATCAATTGTGAGCAATGAGCTGCCTACAGCACGCTGCATGCTGGAGTAGTCATTTAACAAAAGGAAATTATGCAGATTTCCAGTGCTTATGAAAATATGATTTTACCAATGCTGTATGCTCTGAGATCCCCAAGATCTGAGGCTGATGCAAATATGTGAGTGAAAAATGAAGACATTTTCTGAGTGGTTCCTGTAAAGCTCATAGGGCATACATTTCAGTTGATAAAATGATGATTCAACAATGCAGTTACAAATTAGGAGAAAGTTAAACGATTTGCATTTGTGGTTTTTTCCTGTTTTTTCCTTTTCTTTTTTTTTTTTTTTTTTATTTTTGTCAAGGGAGGGCCAATGTTCTTTATTCTATTCTTTGCTCCTCCACTCTGGCTTCTTCTCAGCAACGTTTCCTAAGTGTAAGACAAAACAACATTTAAATCAAGCTTTCTAAGTGGATGATTCTGCAGATTCCTTTGAACTAAGCTTCATATAGCTTTATGCCTCTAATTTTGGAGATCATTTCTCCTGTAAAGAAGTGTTTGTTCAAGCTATGTGCTGTTTCCCATTTACAACATGAAAACTGCCACAAAAACATCAGTGGCTAAATCACAAATTTTCTCATGGGTCCTCTGTGATGAAATCATTAAAACTCCTTCCATCTGTAAAGTCTTTATGCTGACAACATCTGGATGCAAGTACAGAGATACTATTCTTTTGTCCCCTTCAAAGGTCTAACAACAGAGGCTTGCTTTAAACAAAAATTAAATTTACAGCATGAAGCAATTCATTTTCAGCACTGTCCTGAAGGATAGATTTGTCACAGAGCAGACACATGTACTTTTATTAGTTAAAGTGATGTGTATTTGTTGTGGAAGATACTGAAAGTCTCCAAGGTTGAAATTTTTCTTTGTATATCCAGTTAAGTGAAGGAAGGATTTGGTTTTCTCTATTGCAAGTTTCCAGCCTTGAAGAAAGAGCAGAACTATTGCAAATGAGGATAGAACTCACCTTCCTGTTAAAACTCAATCCTATGTAAATCTCATAAGCTAATTTTGAAAAAGTTATATTACTTGATAGTGCAATTACAAATAGCTTCCTAAAAATGGCTTGAAGGAAATTGTAGTTTTTTAATCATTTGAACACAGAAGGAAGTCTGCTGTAGTCACCTGGGGCACCAGGAGAAAAATATCTGCTACAAAGTTTTCTCTTTCTTTTTGGTGTCAGATATCTAATTGTCTATCTAAATTGCAATAAGGACCTCAAAGGGTAGGTTACACTTATTTCCAGTTAATAACATTTGAAGATAAGAGAACATTTTCCCCTCAGTGCTCCACAAAAACAAAACTCAGACTAAAATTGTTCTTTTAAAATTAATGCGGTTAAATGAGATTCTGCAAAGGGTAAAGCTGAGTATTTATGATAATAAATGCAAAAAGAAATCACTTGTCTGTGATTTAATTGGTTCATGAGCCAGTTTCCTCCAAACCATTTGTTACACAGTTATTTTAGCCCTGTGTCCTAAGGAAAGGCTGTTGGTGTGGAGGCATCCTCTGCCTGCTCTCCCCTGCTCCCTTTGGTAAATATTGACTTTTTTGCCAATTTCAACCCCATTTGACAAAGGCACAGAAGTCTCAAAGACAATTAAGTTCCTAGAAGTGTCATGACAAGTGCTGTCCAGGGGATGGGGAAGAGCTCAGGTTAATGCTCTGCTGAGGAACCCCACCTGGCAGGTTCTGGTTCATCCCCTCGTGCCCCTTGCAGAAGAACTGGTGCACAAGCACTGCAGAGGTGCTGCAAATAAAACCAGAGCCCCTGGGGTGGAGATCCAAACAGAAGGGTCGTAGGAAATATGAATGATTAAAGATGGGCAATAACCGGTCTGCTGTGGGCATGGAGAGTGATTTCAGTTGTGTGAGGTCAGGGGGAAAATAGAATCTTTAAAAAGAGCTACCTTAATTCTACCAGTGACTGGAGGTTTGTTAACAATTGGCAGAAAATTGGAGTTGGTGGGTGTAAGAAAATAAAAAAAAACTTGTTATTTTCGGAAGGCAGGACTTAGTAGCAGATTGGATGTAATTTCACAGTGATGATGATAAAACTTCATATCTGAGAAGAAAAATACCAGGAGGCAAAAAGTCTTCAAATATTTGTTTGGATTTAACAGGTTATTTCACCAATTTGTATCCTTACTATTTTCATTTAAGAAAAATATATTTTTTTAACATTCACTTTTTAACCTATTACATTAAAGCAGAAACCCCTTCCCTGTATGAATTGCCAACAATTTCACCAAAGTCTTTATAGTTGGAAGAAACCTCAACATTTTAATGAGAGTGCTATTTGTGACAAAATTAACTTGCAATATGATTAATAAGTTACAAATGTAGAAATTCAAATTAATTGCATCAAAATGAATAAGTTGATAATCCAGGTATATATTTCACTTTTACCAGAAGCAGTGGAATAAATGTTTCTCAGATCAATGAGTATGGAATGGGTGATTACAAGTAAGGGAATGGTAAGTGAAGAATTATTTTAATTCTAGAAAGTCTAATTTAAAAGCAATGGATTTTTAAAAATTCCTCTCAGGTAAAAAAAAAAGTGTAAGGTATTATAGAATGTTATAATTTTGGTCTTTTACATGGCTCCTTTGGTATTCAATTATAGACACCATATGTTTCTTGACTGTTTTTTCTCCCAGGAAGAGAAGTATGGTAGTGATATATATTCATATATATTCATGAAGCAGGCACGTAAAACTACACAAAGTTACAGAGTCCACTGAAACAAACAAGACTTTTCTTAAAATATAAATACCTTCTGCAAAGTATTCACCAAAATGTGTTCATGGAAGATAATTTTTTTTAAGATGCATTTTGAAGGCATATATAAAATATAAAATACCTAAGAAGCCTTACAAGCAGTTGTTCTCTATATTTTTTCCTTTTTTTTTTTGTATTTTAGATATTTATTAGAATTCATAGTTTGGCCTCACCCTGGCAGAATATGAATTAAGCCGCAGCTTACTTATCTGCAATAGGTTTTGCAGATTAATGCAGTCTTGCCTTGTGTTTCCTGTATTCCTTCCTTTCAACTTGTCAGTATTCAGTGCAGGAAGTATAACAGAAAGTTGTGTTTGAAGTTAAAAACAAAGAAAAACAAAACAAAAAAAAAAAAAAGCAAGCCTCTGGCAACTATAAAGAACTAACTGGGATCAAGATTAAAGATAGAAGTGGCAAAAAAAATGCATAAAACTATTGGAAACCTGTAGGCATTGTGAAAGAAAGAACATGAAATGTTTATATAGATAAGGGAGCCCTAATGAAAGAACAGAAATTTGAGCACTACTGAATTTTATCATGCCATTGCCTGGAATAAGAAATGTGGATCAAAAGCCCTGACAGCCCCTCAGAAGCTGGGGAGCCCCAGAGAGCTGTCTCCTGTATTAATCAGCAAACAATACCCTGCAAAGAGGCAAAAAGGAGCAGTGTCACAGCAGCTGGGCCAGATCTGGCAGACTGGATGGAAGTCTTGGAGTGTCCTTGTAGGGATTCAGCTTGGGAAAAGCAGGCAAACTCAGGAAAAATCCTTCAGTGCATAAAAACATAAAAGTATTTGACACTGCAGGCTTGTTGAGCAGAAATTCACTGTGTGTTCTTTAAACAGGCAAGGGAGGTAGCAGCAAAGCAGTGATTGTTTGATGTAAATCAATAACATTGATCCCAATAAAAGCCATATTATGAGGATGTAAACTTATGAGAGGCCGTGAGGTTTCATCTTCAACACTTGCATTGTCTCTTTGGAATAAGAATTCCTTCACATTGTGGGGAAGTCTGTCTGCCACTGGACAAAATGATGGATTTTTAGGAGCTTTGTAAAATTCTAGCACGTGGTGTTTGGATTCAAGAATCTATCAGAAATTGCCCTAAGAACACACTAGAATGCATGTGGCTGTTGTGGAGGGCCAAGACCTACAGTTTAACAATTTCTACAAAAACAAAGGTGGCTGAAAGGCAACTCAGTAATTGAAAATGTAGAAACTGAGTCATTTAACATCAGTTATATTTGTAGCTGAAGAAACATTTCTATTCTAGAGTAATAATGAGACATAGGAATACGTGGGTGTCTGTGAACCCAACAGTAAGGACAAAAATTTGTCTGGGTCACCAAATGGAAAAATACATGGTTTCTTGTATCCAGGATATTAAGAAAAAAACATTATTCTCCAGCTATTTTTTTTGGTATTGCATTACATAAAAGTCTCACAAGTACAGAATTTCTACTCTGGTGTGTTACAGTCTATTTGTTACAGAAAAGTAGATCTACCACCTAGCATATTATTCTGGATTTTGGCAAGATATCCATAAAAATATTTTTCATGTTCAAGGGAAAACATTTAAATGCATATTATGCTTTCAAAACAATTATTAGAATGGCACACATCCTCCCAATGTTTAAATTCTACGTTTCTTTTATAACCTTTTTTTAATGAACTCCAACTAAAAGAGCAGCAGTCCTTACAAGAATTCTTGCTTTAGAATGCTACATTTGCTTTCCTTTGTCTGCATTCTGGACAGACTACTAAAGACATTTTTTTTCCTTAATAAGTCAAATTGAGCTCCTCTAGACTTTGAATTGAAAGAGAAAATATGCTGAAGTGTAATCTTAGCAGTATCCACGGAAACCAGTTGCTTCACTGGAGAATATTCTGTATTCCACTCAATAGCTTTGTGCACTAGAAAAGAAAACTGGTTTGGACTGACTCATTATCCTCAGGAAAGCAAAAACTCCAAGGTTATCGTAAAGGTGTTTGTCATTAAAAACAGTTCAGCCTAATAGTCCCTTCTGTTTACTCTGGATTTCTAATCAGGGTCCTCTGGCCCATCTAGGCTGAACATTTTTACTCTGGGTCTAAACCTACTTCAATCCCAAGGAACTCACTTTGCTGCTGTTTTATGGGTGGGTGTTGTTCAAGGCTCTGATTGTCCCAAAGAATTCACATTTCTGCAGAGCCTCAGTGTTTATTCCTCTTCTGTACGTGGGACAGCAAAGGAAGTGAAAACTGTTCTCCATAAATTGCTTCCCACTCTGAAACACTCAAATGGCTTTTCCAAAACTGGTATTATTGTCCTCCTTTTGCTGTCTGTGTGAGGAAGGACTTGCAGACTATAATGGAGACTTTCTAAAAGTGTGAAATGTGTTGGTGTCATGAGAATGGGAAAGAAGCCGTGTCTGAGGATCCTGAAAGCTCCAGCAGGATTTGCCTGCTGGAGAGGAGAACAGTCTGTGCCCCAGCAGTGTGAGAGAAATGCCTGAGCTGCTGGAGGGGCTGCAAACAATGGCACAGATAAAACTGGCAATCTTAGAATAGGCACAGAAAAAATTCACTGTCAAATTCCTTCCGAATTTTTGGAATTCTCCAGATTTGCCTCACTCTTCCTGATGTCTTTGTGAAATTAAAAGCAAGAAGAAAGCATGCATGCAACTGGGATGATTTTATTTAATGGTGTCTTTTTAGGTCTTTGTGAAAGAGGCAGAAATGAAGAAAAGCATTTAAAATACTGGATAGTTTATAATATTATAAAAATGCCAGCACAGAACACGTAGGAGGACATCAACAGAAATATTATCCTGGCTACTCTGTCAGGAGCATCATCCTCTTCTGGAACCAGATGGAGGTTCTGGCATAAATGGCAAGTGGGTTTCAGGGTTTTGTGTGGGATGAGGTAAAATCAAAAATGAGGAGCTGAGAGATCAAGGTTAATTTTTGGGTGTTTTTAACAAAAGGAAAAAAGTAACAGGAAAAATAATCCAGTGTCATTCCTGCTGCTGAGGCACCACCTGATTCGTATGACCTGATTCAGATTAATGGTGAGTAAAAATGGATGGAATTCAATCCTGTGCTGTTTCATACCTCCAAAATATCGTACTGCTATCAACTTAAAACCTCATCTGTGCATAGTTACGACAGCAAAGTGCATTTCTGTGATTTCACTCCTCAGAATGCCACTGGAATGGAGCCACAGAACCACAGAATGATGAGGTTGGAAGAGACCTCTAAGACCATCAAGTCCAACCTGTGCCCTGACACCTCAACCAGACTGTAGCACCAAGTGCCATGTCCAGTCTTTTTTTACACACATCCAGAGATGGTGATTCCACCACCCCCCTGGGAAGACAATTCCAGTGCTTTATTATTCTTTTGGTGAAGATTTTTTTCCTAATATCCAACTTGAACCTTCCCATGTTTGCAGAGCCTTGCAGTGCCTTGCTGCTCTGCCTTCCTGCTGCAGCCTCTGTGGGCAGCTCTCAGGGGAGCCCAGGACATTTCCAAGTGGGCAGGAGTTCAGCAAGACCAGATTGTACTGTGAAATGGGATTCCACAACTCCTTGACCTAGTCTGTTAGTGAATGTGAGCAAAACTCTTCAGATGCATTTTTAGAGGCTGAATAGGGAATATGCTTGACTAGAGAAATCTTTTTGTTTCCAGAACTTTGACAATGTGAGGTTATACAACTCCCCCCATACTGAGCATCCTTCAAAAAACAGTCACTTTAAAAACCAGAAATATTGACTAAATCTCAATTTCTGTTAAAATAAGTTTTTGCTGCCATCTATAATAAGGACTTATTCAGTATTTTCTAACAGTACTCAGGATATTCTTACAGCACAATTTAGTGCTTAGAGAATTGAAAATTAAAAAAAAAATATATATAACCAAAAAGGATTTCAATTTTTTTAATAGAACAGTCTCATTTTATTAATTGGTTGTATTTTTCAAAAAGGAAATAATTTTGGCATGATTTTCTTTTGATACTTGGTCTACATTCAGTTTCAACAGATCAATGCCTCTATTTCAGGCCACTATTAATGCTCCTACTCTGATGTAGTTTAACTTCCTAAGGTTTCTGATGTGGCCTCATGTGATGTCTATAAAGGATTCCTTTTGAACATTTTTGTGTCCATTCATTTCAAAGAGAAACAGCAGTAGCATTTATTCCATCAATTAGAGGTTAATATTGACTCAAATCAAGAAAGGTGTTTTTTAAAAAATACATCTAACATTTGACTTTTTTTTAAATCGTGTTAGAATTTGCACAACATTCTTCAAGTTGTCATTCCAGTGGCTTTTGTCTTCTCTTTTATTATTAACGAAATACTTTTGATTAATGCTTCTGTGATTTTTATACTGAAACAAAATATTGTTTGATCAGTGTATGAATTAACAAAAAAGGGATATTTCTTATAAGAAATGTACAAAGCACTTAAACTCTCAGTCTATTTCTGTATAGCAATCCAACAATTTAGCCAGAATTCAAAGCTTTGTGTGTCCTGATTGGTGTCTGCAATCAAGTAACTCAATCTATTGACCATGTTAGTCATTATATTCAGTATTTGGGTGCTGAATTCCATTGTCTGGGGCATTCTTACCACTTAGGAAAGTTTTGCCCAGCTAAATAAAGCCTTATAAAAAGCGCAAACCACAGATTCTTTGGGGGGTTTGTGGCAGGATTTGGAGAAAGGAAAGGTTTCACCCCAGAGAACGGTGAGTTTGCACAAAGCAGCACCATGGGTTTTCTATAAAACCTGAAATGCAGTTTGAATGTTAAAAAAAATGTTATTTCAGCACTTTTTCCAATTAGGCAGTGGTTTAATGCCAGCCAAACAGGTATTTCTCTGAGTGTGTGGTAGAAATGTGGTTGTTACAGTCCCATCCTACAGAATGGGACACCTGCAATCACCCAGCTCTTGCTCTGAGGTCTGTGACAACACTTGCTCCTCGTGCCTTTCTTGTCGTGGCATTGAGCCAGCTCGGTATTGGCAAGAGACAGAAACACAAAAGGAATCCATGCAATGCTGCAAAGGGGTGAGTTATGCTTTATTACCTTGCTCCTGACTCCAGGAGTGATGTGTTCTCTCCTTGCAGAGGGCATGTGGAGTTGCAGAAACAAAAAGAATTGTGTATTGGTTGAGGAAAAGCAGCAATAAGAGCTCTGTTGGTTCAGATCCCTGCAGAGCTCAGCTGCAGGTGCTGCTGCTTGCTGGATCAGCCAGCACTGGGTCTCCAGAAAAAGAGCTCAAAATTCACATCAAATTTAAGAATAACTGCAAAGTACTGGAGTGTCGCTATTGGACACGAAATGAGCGCACAGAAGCTTGGTAAGTTCAAAAGAGAAAAAGACCCAGTTTTATTCAAACATCTGGTATTTATAGAATTCTAAAGGTGACCGTGGATTGGAGGATGGAATTACCACCTCTCCAACCACACTGGTCCAAAGATCAATCAATCATTTCTCTTCACCTACAGAGAAATATGTAAACTATTCTATTTATAGATGAAATTGTGTGGGAAATCTGACTCTCAAATATGTAAACATCATCAGAAGGCTAAAGAAGTTTTATAAGAACTTTAAAACGTTGAAAAGAACTATAAAAGAAAACTTAACACTTTTAAAAATCAGGGCAACATTGGAGCTGCTGCACTTGGGGGAGCTCCATGTGCTCAACTCACTCATTTCTAACAATGCATCTTGGACCACTGATGGTTGTGGTCAGACCAGTACAATCTAGAGACACTTTTAGATTTTAAGAACTGGAACAAGAGCTGGTTCCAAGTCTGAATTTAGTTTCTGCAGGGTGTTGTCATGGAAATGCCTTGCTGTGGGCTTGTTTTATAAAATCTGTGCAGCTGATGTGGGGAAACAGTTCCAAGAGCAAGGCTGGAAGCAGCATTCAGACTCTGCGCCTGGGTTTGTGGCCAGGGGGAAGGACAAACACAAGAGGAAACCTGCAGCGACTCTTCTGCTCTCGTGGCCTGTGCTGTCAGTGGACAGATCCCCCAAAAACTGCTCTGGGATGGGATGTGACCTCCTGAGAAATCCTCTTCAGCTGCAGATGCTTCTTCAGCACAGTGGCTTTGGAAAGTGGAGTGCTGGAGTGCCTCTGCAGCTTTTTGCACAGACTGACTTTCATTCCTTTCATTCCCACTGTTCCAGCACGCTACCTGAATGTACCAGTTGATCTGTGACTGTGCAGTGCTGAAGAGCATTTTGTTCTCCAAATTAATAAACTTGGTCTTTAAAAAAAAAAAAAAAAAAAAAAAAAAAAAAAAAAGGAAAAAAAAGCTTAAAATATTTCTGAAACAGACATTAGTGCTGGTAGAAAGAAAATAGTTCCTACTTTTTGCCTGACATTCATTTAATGTGTATTGATTTCAGTGTATTTTTTTTTCTGTTGAGGTATCCCAGATAGTTTTACCTCAGTCTTTTCCTTTGGGATCATGACAGAGGCTTAGCAAAAGCACTGAACTCCCTAAATCTTGGCAATACATATTCTTAGGGCTGCAAGTACAAAGTAATATCCTTCATATGATAGTTTAGGAAAGCAGAAGTTTTTATTACTTCATTTAGCTGAGGTCCATAAAAGAGTATATCTTGCCATAAAACAGGACATGTCATCCTCAAACACTCAGGAAGACGAACTTAACCTTGCAACCTCCAGCCAAAAAGGGTTTGGGGTTTTATTTTGTCTTCTTTTTGGGAGAGTTTAGGTATTTTCTTGAGAAAAATGAGTTTCTCCTCATTGCCACTTGGTTTGTTCAAGGCAAGCTTCTGTCTGATGGTCAGTTGTCTCTGTTGCATTCTTTGCAAGCCTAATGTTTATTTATTTATTTTATTTAGTAATTTATCTGAAAGAACTTGCACAGGTTCAAGTTAATACAAATGCTTTCGATATCAAGGTGAATGGGCACTTAAATGCAGTTTTTAAAAGCTAAACTATCTTTCATGTCACTTAAATTGCCTCACTCAAAGGCAATTTGGGAAAGAGAAACATGCCTTTCCTTGTGCTGCCTTACTTCTGTATTCAGAAATGTTCAGTTTAACTTCAAGTTTCGTTGATGACTTTATGCATGAATGTCTAAGTTACCATTAAAGTTCTGAATTCCCACTCCCAAGGAAGAATTTTTGAACACAATGAAGGACGTGTACTTAAATTATACCCTGAAATATTGAATGAGCCTGAGAGTGAAGCTAAATTTATTTTTTAATGCCATTTCTGCAGACGCACTCTGTTTATCATGAGTCATTTTCTGGTAAGCCCTAAAGTAGGGGTATTATACTTTAATATCATTTTCCGTAACATTAAATTTGCAATGGAGAAAGGCACTAGGTCTGATTCATCATTTCATTTCACTGTTCAGATTTCTTTGACTTCAACAGCATAAATTGGTGTTGGATAAAGGGCAATCTGGTTTCCCTTCTCTTACAATTTTTCTGATTAGCTTTCTATTTTTCATTGCAGATTTTCCTGTGTTCTAATCTGAGTGAAATCATCAATGAACCAGTTTAAAATATTGAGGTTTTTTTTCCATTAAAAAAAAATGCCCCAAGTAATCTGGATTCAATGGGAATTGAATAACTAAAACTGAGGAGCTGCTCCTACAGCTTTAGAAAATATCTTCAAGAAATATGATTTAGTTATAACTTAATTGTGATTCAAGAATCAATAAATGCTTAGATGAGTGAGAGAGAGCTCAAAGAGACACAAGCACAAACAATAAAACCACATTTACTTACTGTTGTCCAATTATTTTCTCAGAGTGCTGGCTATGTTTCCCTTACTGGACTTTGATCTGATTTCTTTGGTGCCTGTGCTTTAATGGAAATGGGGCTTTCCAGATTATCATTTTTAAGCATATTTTGGGTAATTTTTCTAGTGGCCACCCTCTCTATGGATGAAGTTGCCACTATTCAGTGAGAAATGTCAACATTTCAGCCTATCCAAATGCTAACCCTTTTCCTCTCCTATTTGTAATTCATCTCTTCAGCAATAGCTGGTGGCTAAAAAAGTATATAAAGTTACTATTTAGTATACTAAATGTTTGTACTAAATAGCATACTAATACTCTAATTATTTATTAAAATACCATTTTAGATTGCATAAAAAAATGGAGAAGACTGACCCAATCAAACAAAATCCCAACACCCCAATAAATATTTGCTCTCTTGTTATCCCTTGACTCTGGATGGAAATATGTCCAAATTTTTATTCTTCAAGCTTATTTTGATCAACAAGAGCCCTGCTAGACTTGTAGCTCCTCATTTTTGTTGCTTGGTTTCCAGAGTGGAATCCAAACCCAGCTGAGCTTCTGTCAATGCAGGGAAAGATTTCCAAACTCAGAGCAGGAGTTTCTATGTAGAAAACAGGGAGCTGCCTTATCCCAAGGCTGCACTCTCAAATCTTGCCCTTGGGAAACTTAAACACGGTGGATTGAATGTTTTCCCCACTCCGAAGTTCTCCCTGACAACAAAGTGTGGTGTGTAGGGTCATTCCAATTCTTTCCCCTTCGGAGAGGGATGGAAGATTTGGAGAGTATCAAAGAAGGTGAAAAGAACCCCAAAAACCCAGAAGCTGCAGGAGAACCCTCAGTAAGGATTTTATACTTGAGATTTATTTCAGTTCCCTGGTAGGAACAACGGTGCTCTGGCTGAGTGACTTTAATGAGTGGAGAGGCTGCTGCCTCCCAGTCCATCCCACAGCCCCTGGAGTGAGCAGCAGTAACGGGGCAGGAGGCACATCAGGCTGGAGATGGTTATTAAATCTGCACCTCGTCCTGGAGCTGGAGCTCATAAATTATGCACAAGCTCCCCAGCTCATCACAGCTCAATCCTCAAAAAAATAATATGACCAGAGGGTCACGGTAATTCCTGTCTCCCTGTAACTGAGAATCCAAATTATTCTCTGAGTGGAGCATGAACAAAGACTGGTAGAAGTTCAGCTTGAATTCTTATAAGAGCAGTTTCTCACTAGGAATAAGGGCTTTTAAAAACACCGTATTTTTACCTATCGATACCGAAAAAAACATGAATAACAGAAATTAAATGCAGTTGTAAGAATGCAGCTAAAACCCAAAAGTGTTTACAGAAAGAAAAAAAGAACAACTTTTTGGTATCATTCTTGGTCCAGTGACATGAGGAGCAATTCCCACTGTTCTCAGCCATCCTTTCCACCAAAGCAGTGAGAGCTGAGAGCAGCATGAAGAGAGAAGTTCCTGCTGTTATCTGTCATATTTATTCTATCTGGTGCATTTCCATGGAACACCACAATTTCCTGTGGGCTGTCCCAGCTGCAGCACTGTGAAAAACCTGAAAACTGACACTCTAAATGCTGTTTAGGGAGGGACAAGCAGGCTGAAGGAGGGTGGCATTTGCAGTGGAGGAAGATCTGGCAGGGAACTGTGAAAGTGGAAATATTTCCTGTATTGGTAACCAGCAGCATCAGAGAAGATGGTGCAGACCCAGCTCAAGGGCCTTCAAGGCTTTGTGCTGTTTCCTTGTGCTTTGCTGGGTACATTTGAGTGATAGTATCAGATATTTTTCTAAATTTATGGGGTTTTTACAGTTTCTTGTTATTTTTGGCTAAGTACTCTGTTTGAGCTTCTGGGACCTTTTTAAATTTTTTTTTTTAAATTAACATTTTTCGTCACAGACAAAAAATTTCTGCACATGGGTGTGTTCAGATCAGTTAATCGAAGCTGTTCTGTGTACAGATTTTTCTTATGAAGTAATAATGGATTCATTTAGTTGCATACAATAAATAGGAGGTCTTTAAGATACAAAACTGATGGATGCATATTTTTAGTGGTCTGGCAAAGATTCTAAACCAGCTTTGACGCTAGAACAGAAAGAGTCTTAGTGCTTGAGATTACTCATGGATAACTCTCTTCTTCCTTGGAGAAAATGTACATATTTTATAGGTATATTTTAAACTCTAAAAGTGGAATATTCTGAATTCCATATATAAAAATTCTTTACAATAGTAGCCACCATCATTTCTTTGTAAAGATCACAGGTTTTCTGCGTACACACTCTACCAAAGTCTTTTTTAAGCCTTTAAAGGCAGAAACTATTTTTATTTAGAGAGACAACCTAATGGAGCCAGACTGCTTTTCATATGTGGAATGGAATTTTTGGAATTCCAAATTCCAAAAATTTGGAATTATTTGCACTTTGGAAGCAGAAGTGTTTGTTGTAGGACAATATCTGCATCTCACAGCCACCTTTTCTATCAGCTTATGCATCCCACACTGTATTTTTTCCCCTTTCCTCTCATAATAGAAATTTAAGCAGTAATTTTTTTTTTTTTTCTTTTTTTTAAATTGGGAGCAGCCGAAGCCATAAATTGTGCCTGATGAATAGACCACTAATAGAGGTAATATACTGGGGAAAACTAATGCACCAAGGTCAAATGATGTGGATGAAGACGCAAAGAAAAACCAGTATAGATGGAACATAAGGATTCCTCAATCCTATTCCTCCTCTTTGTCTGATGGCTTAAGGATCTCTCTGTCTCATCCATTTGATGCAAGAGCAGGCTGCATTTTTGTGCTGTGGATCTGATCGTGCTGTTTATTATGGGAGCTGTGTTCCAGGGCTGTTGACTGACTGCCCTGGATGGGATGCAGCTCTCCAGGAGCTGTTTGGGCAGGACAGGGCTTCGTGCCAAGCAGTCCCTCAGCAAGCAGAGGAAGCCCTCCCTGGATGCCCGTGCACGATTCCTCAGGCACTGGAACAACACAGAGGCTTGAGAGTCGATTGGGAGCCCAAATATCCATCCTGAGCATGGAATAATGAAATGTATGGCATGGCTGAAATCACCCAGCAGGGCAAATAGTCAAATCCTTACCCCGAGCACAGCCTGGGTATAATTTCCTGAGGTTTGCTCATGGCCCAGCAATGACTTTGTGAGAGGAGCAAAGTGCTGAATTCGATGAATCTTAAGTACCTTAATTTCAATGCAACCTTTGTGTATTTTTTTAATTACTGAATTCAGCCCAGTAATCAATCCTATGATACAGCATGTGTGCCTACCATTTAAAAAGTGAACCAAAGAAGGGGAAAAAAATCAGTATCTTGTGCTTTACTGTCAGAATTGTCCATATTTCTACATATAATCTAAAACCTATGGGTAAAGTAGGCATTTGAGTCGCCACAACTAATTATGTAATATTTTTAATTCATGACTGTTTATTGGAGGAACCTTAAACTGCATTTTTTCTTCTCATTTCAGTAAGTGCTCCATCAGACTCCACCTGAAAACTTGCCTTGGGTTTTCAATGAAACTTCCACATATCACCTGGAGGTGAGCAAACACAAACTCTCTACCCAGTTTCATAGATCCAACATGTGCTCACTAGTTGCTATTTAAGCTAATCCTGCTGTGCTGATGAATTAACAAACCATAGGATTTATGGTTATCCTAATTTCTTCCTCTTAGAAATGTAATTTCCTGCCAATGAATCCATGCTGGTACACCCACTGTTTTTTTTTTTTTTTTTCCCAAGAAGAGGATCACAGCTCTTAACTTTTTAATTAATGACCATGTTTTTCAACAGTCAGGATTTGCATCTGCTTCTTCATTACTTTCATCTATGCAATTTTTATTGAAAATACCTATCCAATCAACAGATTAATACTTCTGATATTCTTGCAGTCATGGAATCTCACTTATTTGAGTGTAGACAATACGACAGTACATTCAGCACTGAACAACAGAATATAAGAACTGATGGTTTTTCCCTCCAGTCACCTTGACTGAGCTTTAAAAATAAAATAAGTGTATTGAGCAAAAATTTTACTAAAGCAGTTTGAGTGTCCATAAGTGATTTTGGACATATTTTTAATTTCCTTTTCTGCCTACAGAGTAATTATGTGGAGATTAATTTTTGTTGCAGTAAAAAATTAGATCTTAAACATTATCTCTTTTAAAATGCCTTTCTAAGTGGGCGGGGAATAGTCTCATGTGTTTGGCTTTCAATTATAATTTACAAGTTTAGGTGATTATGGATAGATTCCTTTCAAGCATGTACTTCCACTGACTTTAAATAACATTTTTCTTTCAAAACCACCCCATTTAATCTATTGATGCAATTTCCTTGTACCTGTGCTCGGCAAAGAAAAACAAACTGACTAAATTTGGCTAAACAGCAGTGAGACTCGTACTAAAATTTAATTCTTGCAATTTTTAGCATGCAGAACACCTGGTTTTGTCCAAAACTTGAGGAAGTAAAGCAGGAGGGACTGAAACACCTCCATAAGTCCTGCAAATGCTCATGGCTGCTTGGCATGCTGCAAGCAGGATGCTCCTGGCAGGGATCCTCAGCAGGTGCTGAACATCTGCACCTTTCAGAAAGTTCCTTGGAGCTGTGGGTGCCCAGAGACAGCTGGAGAATGGAGCTGTGAATCTCTCAGTTTGCACCTATATTTCCCCAGATCTGGAGGTGTTGTGCTTAAAGGGATATTAGAAAAGAAACAAGAGAGACATGAGAATCATGCAAAGTTTTCACTGTTCAGATTTGGGGTCTTAAGTGTGACTATCCTTATGTGATACATGAGGGACTGAACACTGACAGTTTGGTCACCTGCTGATAACATCTTTATGTTTGGATATTTGGGGCTTTTTAATAAACATTTTCAGTGAATTGGCCAGGGAAGTTGATAGCTAAAATATCTCGAAAACTGATTTTTTAAAAAAATTAGTAAATGGGCTCTGATGCAGGATCAGCTAGCAATGATCTTATACCCCAAAATGCTGGAAGTCTGGTTGTATTTCCAGCAGCTTTATGTTTAGTCTGATTTATAAACTTTGTTTTTGAATGGCCATTGTCATGAGGAGAGGTCTTTTCACTCAGAGCTCTTTCCTGATGAGAACATTAAAGAGAAGAGTGAAAATTCTTTTTAGAAGTAACTGTGGTTTTTGAATGTCCATTGTCATGAGGAGAGGTCTTTTCACTCAGAGTTCTTTCCTGATGAGAACATTAAAGAGATGAGTGAAAATTCTTTTTAGAATTAACTGTGGTGCTCCTTAAAAACAAACTTGTTTTTTTTAAAAAGTCTGCAGATGAACAGCATTTCTCCCTTCATTTTATCAGAATACATTCACCTGTTCAATAGCAAATAGAATGTAACAATCTGCTGTATTCAGCTCACAAAGCCCACTCATCAATATCTCCACCGGAAACATAATCTGAAAAGTAATTCACTTATTGGCACATTTAGCACTCCCTGTTTATGCATCACTCTGCCAAGGCTGATTGGAATCAGCCCAGCCAAAGAGTCAAATTTCCTAATTCTAGCAAGCCCCATGCCCAGCTGCCCTGTGCTCAGCAGAGTGCCCTGGCTGAGCCCACGGCCAGGGGATCAATGCAATTATCAGCCCCTGACACATGGCGAGCAGCTTGGAGTGCTCTCACATGAGCTAAATTGAACGGGACACAAATCACTGACTTGTGTCAAGGCAAGCGGGGACAGCACCTGAAATACAGCGAATTTCACCAGGGGCTGACAGGCTCTGAGTGAGGAAAGCAGAGCAGTGTGGGGTTGATGCTGCTCTCCACAAAAACCACCCAGCCCCTGCACAGCAGTGCTTGCTCTGCTGCCCAGGGCACAGTGCAGGGTGATGTGCTTCCTCTGGGTTTTCTTTATTTAGGCAAGTGTTTGCTTACTCGCTTTCATATTGCTTCCAGAGGGTAAATGCCCTTAATTCTGTTTAGTCAGTTTGGTAAAATGGAATTGGGAGTGCTATAACAGCTGCTGGCAATCCATATGGAAAAATAGCAAGGGTTTCAATAGTCCAAATGCTTCCTACACTCTTGCCAGCCTCAGCAATGAAGATAACAGCTTAAAAAGATGGGAAATGCCATTTTCGCTTTTCATTTTAATCCAAACATGGACTGTCATTTTATGAAAAAAAAAAAAAAAAAGTGATAGTGACTTAATTTAATTTGAATACTGGAAATTCAGTACAGCTTGTTAAGTCCACATTTGTAGGTGAAAAGGAAGTGTGGTTCCGTGTGTTTAGGTACATAAAGAGGGACTTGCACCATCTAACTCCAGGAGCTTTGGTCTCTAAACCAGAAATTAATCTTCTTAAGCCTCCAATGAAATTCGTGACAAGAGAGAGAGGAATTTCTCCAGAGGGCACTTCAGAGTAAGAATTTAGCTTAGATGCTTTGCATTGGACCCTCCAGAGAAAACCCAGATTCTCCTTTTAGGCATAAAGTTTGTGAGCAGCTTTCTAACTTGGGCACTTTAGTCAGGGGAATGAAATCCTGTATCTTAATCAAGACAAATATTTTCTTCCTAAAGAATCATTTCTCTGTAAAATACAATTTTTCTGTCTCAAAATAATTCATGGGTATCAGTAATATTTAAAAAAAAGTAATTCTGCAGCTAGAATGACTGTTGGGAACTACAATGTGCTGGCGAGTGGTGGTTGTGCTTTTTATAATTCATATATCTTAATGTTATTTCATTTTCACTATACTTGCAGAAAATATGGATTGAATAGTCTATGAATGTGCAAAAGTTAAATATTTGCAAGAAAGAAATGCAACGATGATAAACAGAGATATGATTTTTCATTAAATGCCTTTGTCACCTTGTTTTAGCAAATATTTGAAACAGTTTTGCGAGCTGCCCTGAGTGATATGGGTTTGTTCAGGTCCAGAGCTGCTGAATTTCATAAGATGTATTATTTAATTTTTGTTAGTTTTCATGTCAATAGGTATTTTAATATAATCCTGCAAGCCATTTGGTTTGACTGACATGCTTTTAATGTAAATTACAGTTTGTTTTGAGATACACTGAAATGGGAGTTGGGAGATGCAGAGCATAGAGGGGAAGATCTTGACAGAAGGTTCAAATAAGTTTGGTTCATGTTTTGAGTAGTTGGAATCAGTGTACTGGGAAGGAGAGAAACTCTGAGTAAAAATCAGAGGTTCATTTCTTATCTTCCAGCCTACCAAGGCCCTCTGACTGCTATCTGCCAGTCCAGTCTTTCAGGAAAAATGGAAAACAACAACAAAAAGCAGCTGCCTGAGGACTCACTTCACCTCTTTTTGATTTTTCTCCCCTTTGCTTCCCTTGTAGTTGTCAAAACCACATTGTTCTTTCCATTATCCCAGGCCTGGGCAGTCTCTTTCCATAGGCCATTTCCTTCTAAATGCCTTTTGGCTTTTACTCAAGTCTCCATCCATCTCTCAAAAGCTTTACAGAGAACAGCTCTGTCAAAAAGCCTGCAGAAACCAGGCAGCTCTCAGGCCTTTCACATACTGACAGCACAAGCAAAAAGTTGGAGAAATGTGAAAAAAGAAAAAAAAAATGGAATTAAATTATTTTTAAGGTCCGTTCTAACCCAAACCATCCTTGGAGTCTATGAAATAAACTTGTGTGAGTGCACAAGGTTCTCACAGACTTGTGGAACTGGGTATTCAGGACAAAATAGCAAATACTCAACAGAAATTTTTATCCAGTCTGTCCTCCAGCTGACAGCAGAAAGATGCCTTAAAACCCCTTTTTTGTTTCCATTTTTTGCTGTGTTTCAAAGGCCTAGGGAAGAAAGCTCCCTCAAACCCTGCAGCCTCCAAGCTAAGCTCTAACTGGACTGGGGGATGCACTCCCCCAGTGCTCCTCTTAAAGGTTAACAGTAATGGCTTTGTTTTAGAAATATTAGATCAGGATTGTAACATTCCTCATTCTTCAGAGCAGAGGAGGTTTTTTTCTGGGTTTAAGCTGCTCTACACAGTTTTACCAGTAAAAAGAAGGGTTAAAATTAGTTTGGATATTGCAGTGTTGCACAGCAGTCACTGGAGCACAATTAACTCTCAGCCCTCTAATCTTTCTACAGCAGATTTTTCTTGCCTCTTTATATATAAGATGTTGTTACCTAAGCATGACTGTATGATTAATTCATTTCAAGGCTTACATCATATTTAAATGGCTTCCAAAGTAACGAGGCAACCGAAGTATCAAGTAGCATCAAATTCATATTCAATATTTATGGGTTGTATCAGATAATTATTATTAAGAGACTTTGTGTTCAAATTCAAATGCTTCCAAAAGTGACTTTAATAAAGCTTATACCACATTAAGTATTGGAAGGATGGGAAATGTATTTGGATAAAATCCAAACAAGAATTAGAAAATACTGATATTCTGATTTATAAAGATCTGAATTTCAGAGTACTTTTACATGTGGGAATCCCACACTAGATATTCCATATAATTACTTCCTCACTGCATGTTTTCTACTCTCTTCCCGAGAAAAAGAAATTGCAAGGCTTGTGCAAAGAATCTCTTTTAAACTGAGTAAAGGAGAAGAGAGACGTGTACAAGCTTAATATTGTCAAGCACAATTTATCTTCCTTTATTTTGGGGTTGATCATTATGGATGAAGATGTCTTCATGTCTGGCACAAAGTTCTGCAGTGAAATATCAACTAAATTATGATGCCTGCATTAGAGACGTTCGAGTCTATTTATAAGTATGCACTGCCTGGGGATTTTTTTCAGCTCGGTGGAGGAGTTTGTCTGTGCCATGCAGAACATGGCAAACCTGGCTAGTAAGTGGCTTGTATATAATTAAACCTTGGATTTATAGAGAGGTCACTGCGCCATAAAGCTCATGGTAACCACACGGCAAAACAACGAAGGTTGAATTCTGCCCTTAATTTTATTTTGTAGCCTCCCCAAAGCCACTCGTGTCTTAAACAGCAGAAAGTTGCTAAGACTTTAAGTACCTGACTTCGGAGTTGTGCAGAGGTATTGTGAGGACAGCGAGAGGAAAAACAATTGGTCCAGGGAGCATTCAGATAAAGCCAGGTCTTATCACTGTACGGAGAAAAACAATTTAACAGCTGTGAGCTTCTCTCCCCTCCAGGATCTGCCTGCTCACTCCAGTCCTGCCCCAGCTGCTGCTCTGCCATCCATTTATTCTCTCCAGCGCCACTTTAAACCCAGGTGAGCGTGGACCAGGAAGCAGCATGTGCTGAGAACACCAACCTCTGCTAGAAAGCGTAGCTGAAAAAGATGTATTAAAGAGAGAAGAGGGAAGGGAGTTCAGGAGCTCAGAGTGCTGGAATGCTCTCGCAGCCCTCCGTTCCCCTCAGATCTTACACAGATGGCAACAGGAAGCAGATAAATGTACAGCTCCTCTCCCAGTGATTTTTCTTTTTAAGAGACTGGTTCACCACTGGCAAAATATCCTTTATTTCCCCCTTAGTATTTTTTTATCTTTAGTCTTATTTATTTTTGCAGCATACTGGCTTGTCACTTATACGAGAGGCATTTGTTTTTCCCATAAAAATCACTCTTTCCAATATGTTAAATCTCTGCTACTTTATTAAGTAAGCTATTTTTAAAGAATTAAATTAAAAACTAAAGTGAAGAGTTATTTGCAGACCCATACTTAAGCGAGTAGCTGCAGCAGGATGAAGCAAATCCATGGATGCTATGAAGCAAGTCCTGCAGCTATGAAGCCATGTGGGGTATCCCATCATTTCACCCAGATGGAAGAGCCTCACTCTGCCCCCAGACTGGGCAAAGTTGTATTGATTTTGTGCCTGCCAAGCCACTGAGGGCTGCTGTGTCTTAATCAACAAAAGGAGCAGGAATCCTGATTTTTTAAAGCTGTTGGAATATTTGCTCCAATATGCATAAAGATATACAATGCTTACAATATTGTAAATGATATAGATTGGAAATAATGAAATTTAACATGTTTTATCCCCTATGTTGCTCTCTAAATAGAGCTCCAGTGTTCAAGGCAGTCACCTGGATGAAAAAGGACACAAGAGAGCAGCAATAAAACAGGAGAAGGAATATAAAACCAGGAAACAGGTAATAAACACAAGTTACTATTTAAAAGGTTCTAAGCAGTTACTAAGGGGAAGAAAAAAATATGATAGCAATATCAATAGTGAGTAAGAAATAGAGTAAGTAAAAAGGAAGGTTTTTCAAAATAAAGAGTGTTTGGGTTAAAAATAGCTCTGTAAGACCAGCGTAAGAAAGAAAAGTCATCCCAGTATTTGAAATCAAGAAGCTCTTTCCAGCCCTGGAGAAATAAAACTGTTGTCAGCTCTAAGTAGGGAGGATGGGGAAGTTACATTTACCAAAAGCACAATCTGTAATCCTCTAGTCTAGGGCACAGGAGTTCTGGAGGCAGAGAAGAGCTGACTGTGTGTCCTGAGTCACAATTAACACCAACATTTAAAAGAAAATAAGGATTGCACAAAAAATCGAGGTTATAAAATTAGTATTAGCTTAGTATTAGCTAAGGTAAAACCCATGACTTGGGAGCTATAGATCAACTGGATTGATATTTGATTCTAAGCAAAATAAAAGAACAATTGAGTTTGGACTTTGAGACAGCTGATTATTACAATGCTGACTCTTATATTCCACGTCTGGTTTTGTGCAGTTTGTAAAGACAAACTTTCTGTATGGTTCCATTATGACAAACTTGCAGGCCTGGTCAGGACAGGCAGCATTTTGGTGTCTGGATTTCTCCACCTTCTTTCTGCCTCTCATTAAAAGGTGTTTTGCAGATTCAGTTTAGAAGTGACTCCCTCATAGCAAACAGTTTGAAGCTTCTAATGGGTGGAAAAGAGAGCCCTGGGATATTACTGAGTACAATAAAAGTGACCCCCAATGTCTGGGAAGAATGATGTCTGGACCCCAATGATTTCAGAAGGCTAATTAATTATTATACTATATTATACTATAAATATATTACACTGACAAGAACTATCACCAAAACCTGATTTTTAACTCACTAAAAACCTGATTTTTAACTCACTGATTTTAACTCACTAAAAACCTGTGGCTCTCTCTTGAGAGTCTTAACACACACATGGATCCAACTGGTCCATGAATCCAAACAGGCATCACCAGAATCCAGCCAAGCAATCACCTTGGGTAAACAATCTCCAGACCACATTCCACACGGCACAAACAGGGAGAGATAAGAATTGTTTTGATTCTCTTTTCTCTCACAGCTTCTCTCAGGAGAAATCCTGAGAAAGCAAAGTCTCTCTCTCTTCAGAGGACATGTGCATGCCACAGCTGAGTGGTTGATATTTGCTGGAGACAGAGAGAGAATATGCAAAGTTTGCAAATGGTGCAATATTTCTGTGTTAGGGACTGATGGGAATGGTGAGAAATGAACAGGGGTGGCTCAGCTGATGGCCTGGGAGAAGAGCTCAACAGCAGACACCCAAGGGAGCCTTTCCTGTGCCAGCCCATCCTTCCTCAGGGGAGAGCTCACAACTCCATTAATCTTCCTCCTTCCTTCACTACATCTGGTCTGGAGAATGACCTGGGGCACTTAATTAAATGCTCACAACTGAATGCTGGTGTGCATTTCAGTGATGTGCATTTCAGAATGAAGGCCACACACTGTGCTAGGGAAGCTGGAGCTCTTGTGCAGAAATGCAATGAATTAAGAAGGGGTTTCATCCTTATTATGAATACATATCAACACTTTAAATTCACTTCAGGGTTAACTGGAAAAACAGAATGAACAATGTAAAAAACAAAAACTTCCTGTAATCAATGCTGTGCTGGATATCAGTGGTCTGCTGGGCTTTTTTCTTCTGTCCTGTTGGAGCTTTTCAGAGGGTTTTCTGAGACTTCAAATTCTTTGAATGATGGAAGTTGCTGTTTGTTAGAGGGCAGTGAAATGACACAGAGAATCACAGAAATATTTGTTCCTGTTTGGTGCCAAGGCTGCAGAACTTGTCTGGAAGTGATCTGTAGTCAGTGAAGGTGCTCCCCTGAGAGCAATCCAGCCTCTACATTTCAAGAAGGAATTAATTATCTCCTGGTAATTAGTGGCACAATAAATTGATATTTTAGAATTAGACTCCCCTTTCTGGTGGCTAAAATTAGGTGAATTGGATGTTACCTGCTGTGGTATAAAATCTTAATAGTGAGGTTTTTTCTATTTGAAATACAATATAACATTTGGATACAGACAGGTGACACACAGGTGTTTTTTTTTGTTTGTTTGTTTGGTTTTTTTTTGTTTGGTTTTTTTTTTTTAATTTAGACTCTCTGCTGTGCTTTTCAGGGATTGCAGAGTTACCACAGCTGTATCATTATATTAGAAATTGCCACATAATTTGGGCCACACAGAGAACATAACCATTAACTGTAGTTATTAAATGGGAGAATGACAATGGGTTTGTTGAGCAGCATTACTCATAAATGCTCCCTTTGTTATCTGGTATCATCCACTGTATTTTTCTCTCAGAATGAATAACAGCTAAGATCAAAACAATTATGCCAAATGTTGAAAGTAATTGTGCAATATCTATACTCAGACACAAGATTTATGATAGATAATAAGAACATGGTCAAAATACAATTACACATACAATTTGTTTTGTTGTACATGGTTTTGTGTGACAAAAAATGCTTTAATTCAAGTTTTCTTTTTTTGTTTTGTTTTCTTGACTTTTTAAAATGTCCACTACTTTGAGGAAAAGCTAAATTAAATTGGATTTATGAATTGCAGTCCACCTTTTAGTGGGAATTATTCCATTCTCATAATAAGTGTAGCATGAAGGCTGATGTTTCTGCTGCGATAGTTTGGAAGATCTAACTCAGGTTTGGCTAATTATTTTCCTTTTTTGTTGCCTTATTTTAAGATATTCATACTGTGGAATCAATCTATCATCAACAGGAAATTTTCCTGCCACAACTGTGGTCTTGTGGGATGGGGTGAGACATTGTAGCAGAGGGAGAATCCTAATTTATGAAGAGTTAAAATTAAAGACTTGGATAATTATTTCCTGTCTTGTCATTATGTATGGAACAATCAGCAAATGAACACTTTAAAATACCATGATTGCCAATTAACTGATGTTAGCACAATTTCTATTTCTAACTAACCTGTACAACTGGATTTCTCATTAAAACCCGGAGAATTTTTGGTTTTTTTTTTTTTTTTTTTTTGGTTTGTTTGTAGTTTTATGTGATCTGATCTGAGGATGCATGCAGAAATCTCTGTTACAGAAGGGATTAAGGGATCTTTTATGATCATAACTTGCTTCCTGTCACTGCTGTTATTTCTGTGAGCTCTTGGGGTCTGATGTAAACCTCTGTGTGAGAAGCATTTAACTCCATCATCACATTATAGGGCAAGTCTCTATGCCTTCCAAAGCATGAGAATTTGGCTGCACCCGCCTAACACTGTTTATTAACCTCTGTTCTGAATTTTTGTGCTGACCCCTCCCTGCCTCATCCTCACAGGGTGGATGAGGATAAACTGGGAGTGTGCAGCTCTGCTTTCCTGCCCAGCAGAAGCGCAGGTTGAGGATGCACCTGAGCTCTCCCGTTCCTTGTCAGCACTCTGCTGCTACCAGAGTTAAAATATCCGCACTCCAATACAAAGAATGAACTTCCTGTTCAAAAAGTAAAAGGAACTGCTGGGAAGGAAGAAGGAACTCTGGGTGTCAGAGGTGCCTTGACGGTGCCAAGCTTCAGTGGAGGATGAGCTGCCTCTATTTTTCCATGCTGAGATGCTCCCAATGCTGTCTGCTCAGACTGACAGGTCTGAAAATGAATGATTTTTCCTCAGTCATGATGGATACCTTTCCCAGACATATTGTAGCATAATGGACAAATAACTTCTCTTAAAGACTTGTCATATAATTTGAAGGGGGAAAAAATTGTGCCTGAGACAGACTTTTCTATCTATATCCTCTGGGAATAATGAGACCTTAGAGCAGAGTCTAAGGCTAAGAGTTGGTTCAAAATACTATGATGTGATGTGCCCTTATCTTCTTTCACAGATAAGACAGGCAGACTGTTTCTTGCACAGAAAATCAAAGAGCAGGCTGTAAAATCACAGGAAATAAAACTCGACAACTGAAATCTTTCCTTTCCTTTGAAAAATATTTCTTCCAGATATTCTCTTTTATTTTCCTCTCCTATTCCTTCGTGACCCCCACTTACCTAAACTGCGGTGACCACAGCTGAATCCTAAATAACTCATCCGAGTGTGGAAAATAGAAACCCCCACATTTAATTTTCAAGTATTTGTTGTTGCTGTTAAGCTGTAACCTTGTGCCTGTGTGAAGCACAGTGGACATGCTGGGACCCTGACAGCAGGCTGGGGGCTGGAAATGAGGGCAGAGACCTCTGAGAGTGTTCCAGGCTGAGGAGAGACCAACTCCAGAGCATCAGGAGGGACAGAGAAAACATGGAGATGAAGGGGCAGTTGCTTTTAGCCGTGCAGATTTGCCAGTTATCCAGCCTAAAACAAATATTTGAGTGGCTTTAGCTAATGCTTCAGGTTTAGATACCATATGTCTGTCCAACACAACCCCTGAGAAACCATTTTCCCCCTGTTTGGTTGGTGTGCCAGTGGGTATTTGGCCAATCCTGAAAGATGTTCAAAAAGCTGTACCAGGCACATCTAAAAGTTCACCCCCAAGTAACCCTTTGAGTCTAGTAGATTCATATAGCAGTGGGTTCCTCACCTTCTCAAGGCATCTTCCTAACCTCAAGAATTAGAGATCCTTGGCTCTATGTACATGACCTGTTGTGTCAAATTTAATTATACAGGGGAAAATCAATCTTTGGTTAAAGATGTTACTCCCTATCACAGTGTATTCAAAAATTAGACCTCGTGGTTCAACCATACTTCTTTAGTTCAGTCTGCATTTGATATTGCCTTTCAATTACCTCAACTACACCCTGATGGCTTTTGAGATGTGTCCACCTTAGCCCAGAGAACATCACCATGTGGTGAAGGAGCAGCACCTTCAGCCAGCTGCTGATTTGATCAACACAGGAGCCCAGGTGGCTGCTGGAGAACTCTGTGTTGGCGTCAAAACCCTTTTTCCTTCCTAAGGGCCATAAAGTCACTGAGGGCACTCAGGAGAGGAGCTGGCTGATGCCTCTCAGGGTTCCAAACTCGACAGGAGTTCGTGGTGGGCTCCAGGAGCTGTTCTGTGTCCCAGAACAGAACAGGATCTTTCCTGGATCTACAGGAAAGGATCGTTCCCATGTGCTGACAGCCCTGCTGTGGGAGGAGGTCGGGGACTCCTCCTGGGAGATGACTGGGATGTGTCCAAAATGCCACAGCCCTTAATTTGGTGTTTTCCACATTTGCTTTTCCGCATTTCCATATTTGCTTAGCAAACAGTTTAGAGAAGGCTGAAGGATAGACATGGAGAAGGAGTGACACATGAGAAAACATCTGAAAAAGACTGGCACCCCTCAAACACCATTAAGTACATCAAATGTGAGTCACAACAAATGCTGCAATCCATTTTAAATCTGCATGGCAATACACACAGGGAGCATTATACTCCAAAGCATGGGGTCACTCTCTGGGCCCATGGTGCCTGTGCATGACAATCTGCCTCTCTGCCTTACAAATTGCCTGGACCTGATTAATTGCTTTTTGTTCATTAACAAGAGAGTCCTGGTTATTTCCAAGTCTCTCAAGGTTTCACATGTATTACTTATTGCTGCAGCCTCCTCTTTTTGAAGGTGTGGAAAGACTGACCTGTGGAGGGTGAAACAGAGGTGTCTGCAGTGCAGTGAAATGTCCAGGCTGACTTCACTTTTTGTCCAGATTGACACAGACATCTGAGCAGAGTTTTTATTTGGCAAGTACATTGGCTTATCCATACGAAAAAGTCAACTAAAATTCCAGAAACGTGTTTCAAAATTTGAAAAGAAACAGGCATAGAGGCCTTTTTTTCTTAAAAAAACCCTGTTATTTTGGAATAACATCTTATCTAAAGCTGGTTAAAACTAAATAGCAGGTTTTAAGGTTAAAGTATATAGCTAAAAACAAAGGTTCATTTGACTCAAAACAACATCTGTTGTTTGTTCGAAGCAAACTAGAAATTGATTGACCCAGAATTGATTAAAAAGCCAGAAACTAATAACATTTTTGTCACAGATCTAGTGAAGTACATCTTAACATTATAAACTGAAATATCTGAGCTCTATGTGAAATCATATTACAAAATCCCTATTGCCATTTATGAGGAAAATTACTGTTTGCAGCCCCTAACCACTTCATATATGTCATTTCTCTGGAGATAATATGATTTTTATTTACTGGAAAAGTGTCTCTGATGAACAGACTGTAATTAATTAAACACATTAGTCTGTTTTGTTTAAAGTATAACTCAGACTTACAGGATGGATCTGTTTCTAATAGAGAAGATGTGAGTGGTCCTTGGCCAGACTACTGTGAAACACAGCAAAACAAAACAGAGAAATCGAAGTAAAACAAAAATTAAGCAAACCAAGAAACAAAGAGATTGGAAAAAAAAACAATAAATTCATGGCTTTTTCTTCCCTCGCTCACTGTTTAGTCAAAATATTCTTTATTTCAAAGAGTTTCTTGCCTGATAGGAAAAAGAAGAATTGTAAGTGGATTATACCCATCATCCTCCAGCCCAGGACCGTGGCTCCCCATGATGTGCAAATCTCTGATACCTGAATTTTCCTGGAGTGTTTCCTACAGTTCACTGGGATGCAAACAGGGCAAGGCCAGAAGTTTCAGGTTTTGCTGCCTAATTCAAGCCCTTAATTTAAAGGCTATTTGAAGAAACTTTCAAGTAAAATAAAATAATAAAGAAATAAATAAAACTTAGCGCTGAGAGTCTTTAGCAAGGGATTCACTGGGAATTAAAGAAACTGAATTTCAGCTCTTACTGTTGCTACTTGAATGACAGTGGAATTAGAGTCCCCAAATTAAATCATTGACCACGACCCTCATTAAAATCAATATTTATGGAAATGAATGCATTCTGGGATCTGAGAAACTGAAGCATTTCTCTGAGCACAGAAAAGCTATGCCTATTTCTATGGCATATACATCAGTGTTTTCATAGCCCCACTGAGGCAAAGCACCTCAATTATACCTCCACTCTCTTACAATGAACTCTTTGTAAATCGCTGAAAAAAACATTTAAATTTTCTTCTTTTTTTTTTTTTTTTTTTTTTCCTAGAAATGGAAAAACCATTCTTACAAATGTAAATGTGAGTACAGCTCTTAAATAAATCTGTTTATGCCACCAATTTTTCTGAGCTTCTATGGCTAAAATGACTTAAGAGAAATGCAAACCAGCTCTGATGGAGGACAAAGAAGCCAACTGACCGTGGTTGCTCTGGTAACAAATTGCCTTTCTCCATGAGTGTGTGCAGGAATGCATGAATATGAGAGGGATATCTCTGTATAGCTCTCAGCATATTTGTCCACATCCATTTACTTGTGCGTCCTTCCCTCTCCCAGATCACTCCACATCCTTCATTACCCGTGGATCTATGTGGGTTTTCTCCCCTTTTAATTTCATTAATCATCCTTGTAAATGGAATGCTTCCCTTGAGTGACATTTTTTTTTTTTTAATGTTAAAATTATATTATATTTGATTTGAAAAGCAACCTAATTAAGGTAGGCTTCCTGTAAGCTATTTAAGTCTCATCTCCCCGTGGAATTGTGGAACATTTAGAAAAATAATGAATTACATCTTATATAATCTTTATTGCTGCTTTTTAGGATGAATAATATATTCAGTTTGGGTTGAAATAACATATCCCTAAGGTACAAGCTGTTTCCACAAATTAGATTGGTCCCTCACATACAAGATTATTAAGCATGAAGAAGAAAGTTATTGGGTTCCCTGTGCCCCCTAGGAATAGTATTTTTCCCATCACATCTGAGCTTTAAATGTAGCCCAATTCAAGACAAATCTGGCAAATAGTTAAAAGAATGGTGCAATTGCTTGGACTTACCTGTTAACCTCTTTATTTAAAATTCTCCTCCTTTATATTTTGAAGACATGATTGATGTGTGCAGCTCAAAGGGGAACACAAAGAACAGGAATACTGCTGTGATTCCCTGTTTCTCTGGGCTCTGGATGTAGTTTTAGTTCTCTTTCTAACTTTACCCATCTTTTAGTTGATTAAAAAATCTCAGTGTGATTTACTCTGATTGTCAAGGAAGGTTTGAGTTATTATTTCCAGACCAAAATGGGATTATACTGCAGTATGAAGTGGAGAGAAACATGTTCAACACAGAGTTGCCATTAAATAATTTATAAGTTGGATAGTTCCTCTGGAAAAGACTTGAATAATGAGTTATGTGATGAATCATGGAAAATGATTTGCAAAGGATGGAACAAAAGGCTTTTTAAAAAATCCTTGCTTAAGATAGTCTCATGGTTCTCACTTGTTCTCTCTATAATTACATTAAATAATCATTTGTTTCTTTTTCCTGAAGGTGGAGGTATATATTTATTCCAAACCACTTTAATAGGTTGAGAAATATAAATACTACAGCTCAGAGCTAAAAAAGCCCCCTCTAATTAATTTTAAAACCACAGCTCTATTCTTGTTTATACTAAGTAACCTAGTAAAATGAAAAGTAGATCGTGCAGTATTTCCTGTCATACCTGTCTATTCTGTTAAAGCATTTTAGTTGAAGTAGTGAAAAGATTATACAGTAATTTTTCAAGTGTGTTGATAACTATATTTAAAAGTCCTACTGAACTGGAACCTTAAAATTAGCTAAATTTGAAACTAAAATCAATATGAAAGTAATCCTTTTTCAACCATTTTTTTTTTTTTTTTTTTTTTTAGAATTCTCTGCCTTTTTTACTATTAAATATATCTTTAGCTTAGTTTCCCAAAGTTATATTAGCCTGCACTCTGCTACTACCTGAACTAAATTCCATCCATCCAATCTGTTCCATGCTAAAAGTAGTTTGTCCCACTCTGGTTTCAACTGGCGTCAAATAAATGGATGTGGAAGATTTCTAGATTATACAAAACCTGAGGCAGAGGCTGGCTAGGACTTTAAAACCTATTTTTATCCAGCCTTGTATCTAGATTAAAAGATATGCCTGGTACGAGCTGGGAAGATCAAGCATATGTGAGATCTTACATTGTTGTTGCCACCTCAGCCAGGAAAAAGAGATTTTAAGTGAGGTAAAGCTACAATTATAATCTCATTAGAATTTTTTGCTTCTTTCCAGATCAATAGTAATAGACACATAAACCTTGACATTTTTTCTCTTCTTTTTCACCTGGAACAAGCTGTGAGAGGAGGTATGAACTTGCTAAACTTTCTTCCAGTAAAAGTTATTCTGATGGATAGAGAGGTAAGAATGGAGGGGGAGGCTGTGGCTCTGCTGAATTCTCCTTTATCTGCAGAACTTCCCACAAAGGTGAAGGCAGAGGAAGGTCAAGCTCCCAGAGCTGCCTGGAGAAAGGCATGGACTTCACTGGCCACTGCTCTGGAGAAGAAAACCTACAGAGTGCCAGCTCTTCAACTGAAATACTACAGGAATGGAAAGGACAGGTTAAAAAAGAAGTAGGAATATGGTTTTGTGGAAAAGAATTTTACATTATCTGGTACATGGATGCTGTGACCTGTATACCAAGGAGCTGTGTTCTTGATGGATAAAAACATCTTAACCCTGTGGCCAGACCCTGCATATTTACCCATTTAATGCAACAATATATTCAACTCTGTTTGTAGCATGGGTGCACACATCAGTATAGAACAACAGGATGATTTATATCTCCCTTCCTTCTGTGCTTGAACATGGATTTGCTTTTGGTTTGGATTTGGTGAGGTGTTTTTTATTTTCCATTTTATTTTATTTTATTTTATTTTATTTTATTTTATTTTATTTTATTTTATTTTATTTTATTTTATTTTATTTTATTTTATTTTATTTTATTTTAATTTTTTAGGAGAAAAGGTGACAGCTTTTTACCAAAACCAAGGGGCTGTTTGAAGAAACACTCAAGGTGTGAAGCAGTGAATCACTCCCAGGAAATTGTTGCTATCCAACCCAGCCACAGACGCAGCTGATTCCAGATATTTAAGGAAGGAGGGCATTGAGGTTGCTGGTGTGGCATGAGCTTGTTTGTTGTGATTTATGTTGTTCCCTCTGGCCCCAGGATCCAAGAAAACCTCTCCTGGAACAGTAGAGTTGCAGTGTCATGAAACCAAGTGTTTCTGCTTGAAGGATGCTCTGAAATGTTTATAACAAGGCTGTTGTGAACTCTAATATATTTATTTATTGTTATGTTTCCAGCCTCTTGTTTGTTTGGTTTTTTTTCATCTTCTGGAAATGTGTGGGCTTTGCTAACAGAAACGTGTCCTTTGAGAGGTGTGTCCCAAAGCCTCTCCTCCATTCCTGTGTGTCTGGGGCTCTTTGGTAGAGCCCTGCAATGCCACTGCTCCTGAAGCTGCTCCCCTCCAGAGGAGGGGCTCTGCTGTGTGGGGTAACTGGGAGAGCTCAGCGTCCAGAGCTGGCATCCTGAATGGGCTCCTGAGCTCTTGGTGTTTTCAGGTTACTATGCATGAGTTTACCTCTCTGTCTGACTGGATTGCCTCTGACAAGAAGGCTCTTGGCATAATATTTCTGGTTTATTTGAATTTCCATGAGTTGGATTTTGCTTCAAGGCAGACTCTTTACAAAGTCATTTTGCTTGGAATTTTCCTAGCTTAGATTATGGGCGGGGAGTTAGGCAAGGTGTCTTTTTACTCCTTGTCGTGGCTCAAAAACTTTGTTTCTTATTTTATTCCTTATTCTTATTTCTTATTTAATTCCTTGAATTTGTAATTCTTTTCCTTTTCCAAACAATTTGTCTGTGGCAGGTCCCTATTTTTCTTTATCACAGCTGTGAATTCAACTTCTCTACTGCCGTGTCTTTGTACTTTGAAACTGCCAGTGGTGTCACCAAAGGTCTGGGAAGGTGGCACTTGCAAAGACAACACCTTGGGTACTGTTTAAGAAACACTATTGTGTGTTGAAATAAACACCATTTATTTGTCAAAGAATACTTAGAAAAGAGAAGGACTGAGGAAATGGAGAACATACAGAGAGAGATGATAAAAATGAATATGTTGGTTCTTGAATGCAAAATCTTTTGAAAATACAGAAAGCAGAATGAGATCCAGAATGGTGATTCTGCACAGCAACTCAGTCTGATTCCTCTGCCAGGGTTCTGGCTGACATTTAAATCAAATCATTTACAGAATCAGATTTGGTCATCATTCAGGAAATGCCAGTAGGAGCATATGACACTTGGGAGAATTGAGCAGGCCAAAGGGTTACCTGCAGTAGTGTTTATTCAAGAAGATGTTCTATGTTATTCTATATTCTATTAAAGCTTTCTGAAGTTTCTCTCTTTCTTTGTGTAATTGAATTAATCCAATGTTGCTGGTACTTCACTTGTGGTCTCCTTTGAAGAGCTGTTAATGGTTTTGCTTTTTAATAGAAGCCTTAAATAGCCAGAGAAACTTGAATTTCATCTTGTGTCTGAAATAGTATATGAATTTTTTCCCAGAAAATCCTATTTCTACTGAGGCCAGTGGAACCTTTCCATGGGCTTAATGGCATTACATTTTTCACCTTTAATCTGTGCAGGTGACAAATAGACCACGGCTTAAACATCATATGACATTCTTCCAAAGTCATCAGAAAGCCTCTGAAACATCATAACCACAATTTCATGCTCTCCATTGTATATTTGCCTTCTAGGAACATGGATTAACACTCACAAAGACTCAGCAGCAGAAGAAATTATCTCTGCCTGTAATGAACATTTGTGATCTGACCCCCTTTCTGCACTGCATTTGTAGAATTTCCCAGGTCCAGTTGCACTGCTCATGTCACAGAGCCAAGACTTGTTTTTCCTTTTGTTAGGAAGCTCCACAAATCAGTATTCTGGTGGTGGGGGGGCGGGGGGAAATATAATTCAGAAATATTTTTCAGTTAATAATATTTTCTTTACCTTAAAGAACACCTCCCTCAAGCTGCTGGCAATGCTTCTGGAGATGCAGCCCAGGCTGGGGTTTGCTTTCTGGATTATTCAGAACAGTTAAGGTAGCACAGTAACTCCTCAGATAGCATCCCCAACCTTTTCCAGTTCCAGCACCCAGGTAATGTTTCCTGGCTTTCCCACCAGCCACGCTGTGTGTTGCTGCTGCACAGAGTATTTTGCATGAAATATAACCTGTGAAGCTCCTCAATAACAATATCTCACCAGGATGAGTAAATGCCAAGGGCTGCTTTTTATTGCAGTCAGTGGGATGCCTGGGCTGATAGGTTGCTTTTCTTCCCTTCTGATGATGTCCATGACTCCAGTAACTTTATATTTTAATGACAGTGCCTAGTGCTTTTCTTTTAGTCAGTAAACACACTGAACAAATTGCACAGAGCAACAAGGGATATATTGGTTAAAAAGTGGAAACACCTCCAGAAATGGCTCAGAATTAAATGACAAAATATTCATCTCTGTGTCTGAACCACTTCAGTGCATTGTTTGTGTGAAAAGATGCATTGCTATTGATAATCTTTTCTGCTTATTTGAGCGTTTTAAATTGAAAAGTGGGCGATGATGTTGAGATCAGTTTGTAAAACCAAACCTCGTGCTGGATGTGCACACCAGGAAAATCTGGCTGCTCTGCAAGGCCCTTTGTGTTGTTTTTGTTATCAAGCAGTGGAACACCGCAAAGCTAACACAGGGGGAGCAATCCTAACCCATAAATAATTGTCTTTGTTATTACAAGGATGGCCACTGGATCAACAGTTGTGCAATAATCTCCTCATTTGGCAATAAACAGCCTCATTTATCATTAGCTTAACAGTTTCAAATAGACTAAATGGAAATATGCAAATTGATGTTATAGCTAAATAAAGAAAGTTTGGCAAAAATCAGTTTGATGCTGGGTGTTCATGTGATGTCTACAACTGTCACATGAGTTATCACTCTGATATGCAGTAATATAACCATAGAAATGATTTCTCTGAGATTTATAGCAAACCTAATCTGTGTTCCTCTTGTAATTCATGGAGAGGAACAATCACATTTGCTCTGCCTGAGAAGAGGGAAAATTTGCATCTGCATTGACTCTGCCTTTTAGAGTTTATTACTCCCTTTCCTGTAGTCTTTGTGTCTGTAATACTAAGCTGCAGGAGGATAACGTTTAGCAAAAAGAAAAAAAAAAAAAAAAAAAAAAAAAAAAAAAAAAAAAAAAAAAAAAAATTGAAATAGCTGTGCTATGTGTTTTCTTTGGAGGGTGTTTCTAGATGAAAGAACATTAGGAAAGGACACACAGGCTTGAAATTTAATGACTATACTTAACTATATTGGAAATAAATATAGATTCCAACCCCAAATCTGTGTAATGCCTATAGTTCCTACATGGCACATTATACAAAGACATAAAAGGCAGTCTGTACTCTTCTTTTATTTTAGAAGCAAATTGTACCATAGAAATTGTATAACAAGCTGCCTAGATGAATGTTCCAGGCTCTCTTTGAGCCTGTAAATAAATGGTGTGTTCCTAGAAGATATGCAAAGCGTGCTGTCACTTTTCCTTACAGAATGTTCTGGGTGGTGCAGGGAAATTTGTTCCTACCAGAATGCTTGAACGCCTGAGACAGAATCAGGGCTTGAAATCTGGTTTGCTCTCTGAGGTTATTTCAAATGCTATCACCTGTAGTCCTCTCATGCTTGAGGTGGAGCTTATGTCTGAAATTTAAATCAAGCTGTGCTTAATGTATGTTCAGATTCTATTTATTTGGTTTCTTCTCCACTTGGTAAAACTCTTGCAAGACCTTGAAGATTTTCTGTCCCCTTGCAGAGAGACAATAATGTACCTTTCTGTCACTTTTAGAGACAGATCAATTGTTAATAAAGTGTTGGATAATTTTAAAGTAGTGGAGGACCAATTTTAGTTTTATTTGCAGATAACTCTAAGTTTGCTATGCTATTAGAAAAGTTTGGTCTGAAATGTGTAACTTCACAGGATCCTGTAATGAAGCTGTTGTTCTTAATTTTTTTTTTTTTTTTTTACTTCTTGTTGAAAAGATGATTGTCGTATTTTATGAGGGCTTTTCTTTATTGTAACTATACTTACTAAACATTGAGATGTAAGAGAAGGAGATTTAAAATTATTTATTTTGTTTAAAGTGGTAAAAAAAGAATAAACTAGTGCTTCTTACACTTAAAATTGAGATATGGCCCCATCACCTCTATGGGAGACAAGACCAGGGACCATCTGTCAGGGCAGATTTTTTCTCTAAGATGCCATACATGAGTTATGGAGAAATAATACCCAAATAGATATTTTATTGATCACTTTGATGCCCAACCTGTCTCTGGGTGGCTGCTGAAATTCCATGCTTGCAGACTCTCCTGTAGACTGTGCTAACTTGAAGATTTAGCTGGTGGGTTTTCGTTTAGAGCAGGTATGACACTGCTTTATCCTTAGCTGGCCATTTATGTGCTGATCATATTTTCAGTTTTATGGCATAGCTGACTGCTCTGTAGCTGCTGGGATATGCCCACAAAACCCAAGCAACACAAAGAACAGTGGTTATTCAATAACATCTATCAGAATCCTCCTGCAAATTGTTCCCACAGCAAAAATTCAACAGCTAAACTTCTCACTAAGGCCACAAAGAGCCAGGTCTAGCCTGGCAGTGGATATTTTTGCTGTGAAGTTCACCTATTCGTCATTACTGTGTTATTTTCATTATTCATTAATGCCAGCCTTGTGCCATTTCCAGAAATCCAGTTTCATAGCCACAACCCTCAGATGGGAACTTCACCCTCAGCCTGCCCCAGTGGAGCTGCAGGAAAGCAGAAGTGGAAGAGCCCACCAGGCTCCAGTGCTAGAGGGGTCAGAGTGGGGCTCTCAGTCACACACACACAGGTTTACATAACACCAAGACATCTTAGAGAGCTTCTAGACACAATTCTGTCTTCTTTTTCAGCTTGCCTTTTGGCTATTTTTTTTGTATTTATGCAAGGGAGACTGAAAATGAATTGTTCTTTTAGTCAGAGCATGCATTTGGAATGTGTCATTCTGCAGGGTGTAAATATCTATAGCTGGAGAGGTACCAACTTCTTAGCAAGTCTTTTACAATGTATGTGAGCACTGAAATCGTGTGAGGTGGTTATAATTAGTCTTTACTGAAAATTGTTGGTGATATTTAATGGGCAAATAGCATTAAAGTGTTGAGAGAAAAGATTTGAAACAGAAACAAATTCCAGCTAGAAAAGAACGATAGAGCTGCAAGGAGCCATTTTTTTCTAAAATCCCTCTAGACATTTATGGAGTCACATTCAGCATCATCAAACTCCCAGCAGCCACAGAAAGAGAGGAAATAATTTATGATGTCCTGGTCACCTGTATGACCTCATGTCACACTGCCATTCCTCCTCACCCACGTGAAGCATTTCAGAGTTGACATCAAAACTGATTTTTTCCACAGGGGTCCAGATTTCACAGCCACTGCTGTCCCAAGGCCAGTTAATCTTTTGGAAATGATCCCTCCTGGAGTACATTAAAATATCCTGAGTGTGAGAGAAACCTGAACTATCTTTGTGTTGCCTGTTCCTGACAGGTTTTCTCTGCAGGGGTCCCAATTTCCAGGATGATCTATCCCTGTGCAGAGCATGGGCTGCCTCCCAGTGCAGGATGTGAGTTCAGGCACACAAATCCTTTCTGCCTCCACTATAGGTGATGTCTTGGTGCCCTTTCAGGAAGGATGCTGAAACCACTGCAAGAAAGGAGCCAGTTGCCTGTTTTATCTGACCTTAATGCTACAAGGACACCTGCTTTGTTCCAGGCTTTTAGAAAGATGAAATACTCAAATACCTGGAAACGCCAATATTTATATTTTTTACTGCAGTTCCTTCTTCTGCTCACCGTATTCAGTTGGTCAATGGCTGTACTTGGTGAACAGGGGCAGACATAAAAAGGGCAAGGTGGCATATCAAAAAAGAGCAGATTCCCTTGGCTTTCTTATGAAAAAAACCCCAAACAAACAAAGGAACAGATACCCTCCCCCCACCCCCCCCACCCCCCAACTACCACAGCATAATTGTGATGGAAAATTATTAAGATAATTTCATTATCTTCATTCATTACATCCCAAAAGTAAGGCAGTGGGAACAGCAAAATCCAAACAGCTTAAAATGAAAATCAGAATGTTATTGCAAATCATGAGACTGTGAAGAGAAAAAATTACTACAGAGGCAATAAACTCTGTTATTGTTTGTGCTGTAAGAGCTGCCTCTAATTTCTTGGGCTAACAAACAATCCCATCTAATTACAGAAACATTCTTCTTGATTAGGGTTGGCTGGTCCTTGCTTGCATCTCGCTGCATTTCATGAAGAGAGGAGCTGGGAGTTCTTGGTTGTGTGACGGTCTTGGACAACTGGTGCTGCCAATTTGCATTTCAAACCCCACAAATCTGAAATGCAGTTCAGCAACCTCTACTTGTACCCTTGCAGGGCCTCAGATATCTTCCTGCACGCCTGTGGGGAAAGTCTTGCAAGGCAAAAAGGATGAAGGACAATTGTGTTTCCCATGAAAATATAACCAAAAGCATCTTCTCTTTAGCTGAAAATCACTCAGAGAGGAAGTCTCAAAACAAGGGTTAGATTAGCATGGAAGGAATGAAGAGCTGTCTCTTTGTTGCATTAAAAATATCTTTTTTTCCCTCACATAAAATAACTGCATTAACAGTTGTTGAGATCTAAACTGTGCTGTTGTGTTAACTTAAACATTATATACCTCATGCTAATGTGATAGTTCATTGAGGAAAAATAGGAAATATATAATGATAAAAGAGTCTTTTGTGACTTATCTTGATTTTCTTTTCCTCATCTAGACGAGTTTTGCCATTAATTAAACCCCAAAGTCTCAGGATTCAGTCATACAAAATGCTTCAGAAATTATCTTGTTCATTCAATAAACATTTTCCTTCTTGCAAGGAATTTCAAACCTGATCTAAGTCCGGACATGTTTAAAGAGTAAGGAATTTTCAAATGATCGGTGATGTTGTTTTGCACAGAAAGGCAGAGATTTTCCTAAAGCTAGCCCTGTTTGAGGGCGACCTGTTAGAAACTTTCCAGCTAGAAGGATTTTTTTCCTTTGTATGAATGTACCATCATCCTTGGATGAAATAAACTCTGATCTTGCTCGAGTTACTCGTTCTGCCTGCCGTGGTAAGAGCAATCACCTCATGGAAAAGCACAGCATTAATATCTGGGTTATTTACCTCCATTTTCAGTTCAGCTCACAAATTCTAGAACAGCTTTAGGTGGGTAACTGTGTCAGTTCCAGATAAAACTGGGCATGTCTCCTCTCCTTGGAAATATTGTGAAAACTGTGCTTTTGGGTTCTGAGTCAAGATGATGGATAATGCTTTTTTTGTTCCTGTTAGAAACATAGCTGATAAAAAAGAATGGGTAAAAGTCCCTCATGCTGCTGAAATACTCCCTTTTGCAGCACACTGGTCTTCTGCTAGACTCAGATTTTATAGTTGCCAATAAGTTTTATTCAATGTGAATACGTGTACCTGCTGTTAGATTTGTATGAAGAGATGCACACGTGCCGTGTTTATTTTTATAAATTGTATTTTTACTTATGCAGGTTGTGTAGTTATACCAGTTTGGAGTCTAATATTTTCTGTGTGCCTCGATGAAATTACATCTTGTTACATGATTATGTTTAAAGTCAGTTTTGTAGTCAGTCTAAGCACTTTCTTCCTACTTTTATAGTAAAGGAAATACTGAAGGGATGTTCTTTAATAAATAACCATCAGTACTTGACTTTGCCAGAGTCTTTCCCCAAGAACAGAACAAATCCCTTAACTGGGGTATCCCTGTACAGGATCCTGGAATCATTAAGGTTGAGAAAAACTTCCAAGATAATTGAATCCAACCATAGTTGGACCATATTTAAACTTCCCAGATTTAGACCAACTTCCAAAACTTCATTCACAGTCACTGGGAAGATGTTTATATATAAAAAAAACCCCTAAACCACAGACACTAAAGCCCCTCAGAAGCACAGAAATTTCCACAATAAGCATGATCCAACATGTGTTTTTAGGAGAAGCCAAATCTTTTGTAATGTAGCTGGTGCAGGTTTCCCTCTGGAAACATTCACCCTCTATGAGAATCTCAGGAGCCTGCACTTCCAAATTTGACATTTTCCAGGTACCATTAAGGTTACAAGTGCCTTTTTCCACGTAATTTTATTTCTTCTTGATGATGTGATCACTTCTGTAGTTTCCTGTTTGTGACAAGCAACAAATATTTACTGCAGAGGGGGATTTTGAGGCTGTGTATGGAAAATTTTGAAGTTTTGGAGCCAGTAAGAATGCCCAGCTTGGAGGGAAGTTTTCCTCTCTTTCTATCAATAGAAGGCAACTCTAAGTGCTGATGAACAGGGGAAATATATAAAATGTAACAAGATAATGATGAGGAAAGGAGTGTGATGAGTAAAACAGACCAAACTAGTAAAAAAATGTGGGTTTGGATATTTTAAGGTATTGGTTTTTCAATAAAAAGTGAAGGATGAGAGACATTCTCCATTCCTGGGTGTGGGGCAGGACAGAATTGAACAGAATCTGTAGCAGGATGGGTGGATTTCAGGTAATGTTCCAGAAATGAAAATCTCCCTGTAGAAGGGAAAACAAGGGCTGGCATGCAGAGAGATTTCATAAAATACAGCCTTGAATAAGTGGGGTTTCTGTCAGATTTGCAGATTTGCTGTAAGTGCCTGTGCCAGGCAGGAAGCTGCTGGTGTGTGGGGATCAGGAGGGAAGTTCTGCTGGGCAGGGAGAGCTCTGTGTAAAACACTCTGAGCTGGGGCTGTGACTGGATTGTCAAACAGGCAAAGCACAGGAAAATCAGTCTGGAGCAGGGAAAGCAGCTCATCAGGACAGCTCCATTTAAAAATGAAAATGGTTGCAGACAAAGCAGCGAGGAGAATGGAATCCAAGGAGAGAGTCAGCTGGAAGCCCATGGGGAAATGTGGCAGAATAATGAACAATGAAAAAGAGAATAAGGAAAGGGGGAAGAAAAATCACAGGAAGACAAAAAGCTTAAGAAAAGAGAGACAATGCAGATACTGAAGACATCATACAGACTGTGGCAAGATACCAGGACAGCCTGTGTCCTGAAAAGCAGCTATCATCTACAGCTGGAAACTGAGGAAAAAAGGGGTTTCAATCTTTATATAATTATACATTAGAATGCTAGTTATGAGAGAGTAGAGTAGAGAATTTTACCCCATTTGTTAGGTAAAAAATAATGCAGTCTGAGTCAAGTTCTTTCTCCCAGTTTGATTATCTTTCCTGAAAACAGATAGAAAATAAATTATTCCTAATATGAATAGACTCAGTGCTGTACTAGATTAACTTACAAGAATCCTCTTGATTCCACAGTATGGGTATTGAGAAGGGATTTTTTTTTTCTTTTCTTGCACTTGGCTCAGAATGCAAAAATCTTAAAATTTAAACACCTTGGTGAATACATTTGGAAAGTTCCTGTGGGAGCTGCCTTTATTCTTTTTTTTTTCCTTTTTCTCCCAAATTAATCAATTAAAAAAAAAAAAAAAAGAAATAAGCACCTAGATAAAGTTCCTTTATCTACCCTGTAGTTATTTGGTGGTTTGGTTTTTTTTGGTTGTTTTGTTTTGTTTTGTTTTGTTCTCAGAGTTTCCTCCTTGGAAAGGCTATGGGGAGTTTATTTTACATAATTTTTATGAGTAACTCAGTCTGCAAAATATATGTAAAGAGCCATCAGCAGGCTGTCATTTTGCATCTGGAGCAAAGCCCCTCATAGTCCCTGAAGTATAAGAGTCCAAATTCATCCTGCTGCAGTTTCATTGGACTGAGGGTTGACGCATTAAACAACTGCACAGAATCTGCCTGAGTCATTTGTTGTGATATTCCTGCAAAAAATATTCAGGATCTTTGCTGGAGGCAGGGATACAGCACCAAAAACTTGGTGCCTGGGAGAGAAAAAGAGAATCAGCTGCTTGAAGTTAGATCTCACTAAAACCCTTGGTTTTGGCCCCCTCCTCTTTCCAAATGCCCAGTGAAACACTCCTCAGATGTTCAGCATACAGAATCAGGGGCGTGATGTCCCGGATTTCTTCTGGAATTTGCTCCAGTTTCTCCTGAGTGGGAGCAGGGTGAGCTGACAGCAGTGATACCACAAAAAGGGAGCATATAGGGATTCATATATCGCTATATGAATCCCAAAAATTGAGCGGTGACGTCACGAAAATTGGTCAATGATATCACAAAAATTGAGCAGTGACATCACCAAAATGGGGCAGTGACGTCACAAAAACTGAGCAGTGACATCACCAAATTTGGGCAGTGATGTCACAAAAATCGAGCAGTGATGTCTCAAAAATTGAGCAGTGATGTCACAAAAACGGGGCAGTGATGTCACAAAAGTGGGGCAGTGATGTCACAAAAGTGGGGCAGTGATGTCACAAAAACGGGGCAGTGATGTCACAAAAACGGGGCAGTGATGTCACAGAAGCAGGGCAGTGAGCCCTGAACAGGTCAATGAACTGCAGGGGATGTTTGGAGCGTTGCAGCTTCCAGGGGAGAAGTGTTGCTGCCTCGGAACCCTGGCAAATCAGCCTCTGCATTTTGAGCAGGTCAGTGCCTGCCATGAGTGCAGCAGGGATTTACAGCCTTCAGATTTTCTCAGAGTTTTTATCCTGCCCCTCTGAAGATCACAAGGCACACCCAGAGGTGCATTGTATCCACAATGAACAGACCACGTATTAACTTGGTGCTTTTATATCCAGTCTTGAACAGAGGGAAAAATGGTGCTTGAGGTCACGGGGATTTCAGTGAGGTGGAATGCCAGTGTCTAGAGAAAGGGAAATATTTTGTTCCCTCAGTCATTAAAAAAAAAAAAAAAAAACCAACCCACTAAAGAAAATGCCTGCGGGCTAAAGTATAATCTTTTCTGTTCAGTTTCAAATGAGAGAAAAATGGGAAATAGCAGGTAACAAAGTGAAAGTTAGACTCTAAACAGTGCACCAAGTTCTTATTTTAATTATAGGTCTATGTTCTCATGAAAGCTGTAGCAAAGGGAGACAGCACAGAGATCTCAGAGCTGTACAGATGGGGTTTGTCATTATCTGTGCCATGGCTGGGTTGTGAGGTCCCTACTACAAAGAGACTTTCACAATGTTTTATTTAAAATGACACATCACAGAATCTTAGAATGCTTTGGAAGGGACTTTAATGATCATTTACTTTCAATCCTCTTTCCTGCTCAAGTTCTTGTCTTACTAATTTGAGTGTTTCAACAATTGGTGATTGTCACCAGATTTTATGCAGGAGAGGAGCTCGGGGAGCAGCAGGAGAGAAGACTGGGTAAAACTGGCTAAAAATGCCTTGACTTCTTCTTAGGCACCACTTGCTAAGTAGCCTTCTTTCTAAAAACACATCATGTTTTGTTTCTTTACTTTTATTTTTCTTTACTTCAGTCTTACATAAGCTTACAAATTCACTCACAAGTGGAAGATAATGGTAATATAATATATATATACACTAATCTGAGAGATCTCTTTAGCTGCACAGCAGCAACTGTTTGGCAAGTTATCAGGGTTAGATCTCTGAAAAGAGAAACAGGAAGATTTTAGCATCTTTGCAAAGATTCCAAACACTGAGGATTTCTTTCTAAACAAGCATAGCAGTGCCAAACTACTATTAAAACATGCATATTTTCATATTAAAACATATTAATATATTAAAACATATATTTTCTAATAGTCAGTCTTTATTTTTTTTTTTTTTTTAATTTTCAGTGATTGTTCCTGGTCCCATTTCATTCTGGTTTTTCATTCTCCTCTAAGTTGCTACTTCCCTTGTTTTCAGCTTGCTCCTCTTGCTTTTGCAGAATCTCTTCCTGAATATTTTCAGTATACATCTGGCTTGAACAGACACTAGAAATGAAAATGTTCATTTTATCCCAGGACAGATATTATTCTCTGTTCATTTGACTTACCACCCCCGGAAGTTTTAAAGCGTTTTGACAATTATTTTAATTCGTCTCTTTAAAAAAAAAAAAAAAAAAAAAAAAAAAAAAAAAAAAAAAAGAAGAAACATTATCTCGCTGTGATTGACAGTGGAAACTTTGCAGTTCATTTCCTAACTGCAGCTAATTAGTCAGTCATTACAGTGTGCTTCAGTTAGATGGCAGAACTCAGTGCTGTTTTCAGAGCTTCCCAGTCATGAGGACAGGACAACAATGCCTCATTTGCCAAGGAATGCGAAATGAAAGCTTTCACTTTGGCATGGTATGTAAAAAAACCCTGGACCTTTACAATCAGCTCCATGTTTTAATGCCGGATCACCCCTGAAACTGCTCTCAAGCTGTGCTTTGACCACAGCAGGGAAGCGTTTGATTAACTACCAACAAGAAAGAATGCGCTGAACAATGAGACATCAAAGGCAGCAGCTTCCCGACAGCAGTTATTGAGCAGTGATTAATGAGTGACACAAATGAAGAATGTATCACCTCCAGTATATTTAAGAAGGCTAATAAGTATCATGAGGTGAAGTTCAAAAGAGTCATTAATTGGTAAAAATGAAGAGCAGCAACTTTAAAATACGTTGAAAATTTCACATTTGCTCTGGTTTAAAGATCAGCCATATAGGGTGACATAGCTAATATTCACATTGTAACTTCCTTTTTTAATGGAAAGATCTTCTTAGATTAGTTTAATTGTGGGGGAAGATTTATGTGGATTTCAATAAGCATTGCAATTTGAAACTCTTTCATGCTATAATAATAAACAGTCCGTATTTAATGCTCTTAGTTTTCATGGTAGCTAATTGCTGCTGAATTTTCAATGGCAATACTGAAGAACACAAGGAAGAGCAGAAATATTACAAACATCAGTGATCTGAAATAAGATGAGAGGCAAGTGAGCATTATTAGCAATTCAGAAATGTTTTTATGCCTTCGGTTTACATCACTTAAAGCTAATGGCTCAAGTAACACATTTCATTGCAATCAGGTGCAATGTTCAGACCAGAGCTGGTCTTTTAGTTTGCTTATACTTCTCTCAAGCACTCAGAATCCCACTCAGACTGCTTGAAGTGTGATGATGGCTTTGTGATGAGGTCAGAAACTCAAAACTGTGGGAGAAGTTTGTTTACTAAGAGAAGAGAGGGCTCCAAGGAGACCTTGGAGCATCATCTGGAGCATTAAGGGGCTCCAAGAGAGCTGGAGAGGGAATTGGGACAGAGGTGTGGAGAGATAGCAGAAGGGGCTGGCAGCAGATGGGTTAGATGGGATATTGGGAAGAAATCCTTCCCTGTGAGGGTGGCAGGGTGCCCAGAGAAGCTGTGGCTGCCCCTGGATCCCTGGAAGTGTCCAAGGCCAGGCTGGACAGAGCTTGGAGCAATTTGGGCTAGTGAAGGATGTCCCTGCCCATGGCAGGGGGTTGGGATAAAATAATCTTTAAGGTCACTTCTAACCCGGGCCACTCTCTGATTCAGTGCTCTGCCATAAATAAAAATGTGCTCTCCACGTGGCTTCCCCCTTGATTGCCAATTGTGCCTTCTCCATCCAGCTGGAGGGAGCCCAGGCCAGAGCCAGATTGCCTCACCCACCAGCGAGCTCCTGGTGGAGCTCACTGCTCTGAGCTGGGTACACAAGTTTCCTTTCCCAGGGAGGAAGAGCTGCTCACACACTGGGATCAAAGGCTGTGGAACCCACCCAAGCAATAACAAGAGGCACAGAGGTTCCACTGTGCCCTCAGCAGTTCCTTGGAGCTGAACAAGTCGCCCAGGCACAGCTGGAGTGAAGCACTGCTCTCACAAAAGGAGGCCCTGGAAACCCTCTGCTCCCCTTTGCAGCAGAACAAAAATGAGGGCAGTCCCTGGGATTAGAAGAGATCAGATCCAGCTCCCTCCTCTGCCTACAGGGATTGTTAAATCTCTCAGAAGAGTCCTAATTAGTGTGCTATGAGGTATTCTATGGAAGAATGCTCTTGGTTGCTCCTGATGTTATTGCACTTGGCATTAAATAATTAAATCTTTGCTGGAGAAAGGATGTAAGGGAAAGGCAGGGGGATGGGGGTAGAGAGGGAGAGAGAATGCACCAACGTGACTTTTAAACAACATGTGTGAGAAATTCAGACTTGTATTCTCCTTCCTATAAATACAACCCCACTTCACACCTCACACTCATTTAAGGAAGGAACATGTATCTCCCTATCTCAATAGCCTTCAATCTACTAGTCAATTAAATTTTCTTTTAATTCAATGTTAGGAGATCTTGGGGAGACTCAGAGGCTCTGTTGGGGCACATGCTGGTAGCACTTCTCTCCTGCAGGGAGGGTCAGACCCCTTCACTGAGCAGAAATGCATTTGTGTCCCTGAGCAGTTGGGCTTGGAGATAAATCCTTTCAGCAAGGTTGCTGAGGAGAGCAAGGCGTGGAGGAGGCGCAGATTTATGGGTGTGATCTTGGTGCCTCTGAAGTGAAAGTTTAGCCTGTGATAAGGCAGATGGATGGCTGCAGTGTTTAATTTGGTCAGGAAGCTGTGCCACAAGTTTGTGTGAGAGCCCCTCAGTCTCTGCTGAGAGGTCACTGTGCTGCTTTGTTATTTTGGGACATGGCATCAGATGGAAAAGGGCTGCTCTGTTTAATGTCAGTTCTGGTGGTGACTGAGTAGCCCATACAGTTCTACTGACACAGCTGCTAAAACCCTTAAATTGTACAGTTCAGGGGCAGGGGAGAGGCTCTGCTGTGAGGGAGATTTTTTGTGATTTTTAAAGCTGGGTAGAAATATATTTGTGTGTGTTTGTCTACATATGCACATACTAAAAAGGTGTGCTTGGGAAATTATTTCTGTGGTGACATTTTTTTAATTGTATCTGTGGTCTTTGCAGCTGATAGCCTAAGTATATAAGGTTTTCAGGAACTGCATATTGAGGCAGTGATGACCATGTTCATTAATTGTTATTTCTGGGCTTTTTGTAATGCTTTAATAAGACAAAATTATACCTGAAGTTAATAATTTTCTGTGTGAGACTTGAATATATAATCTAGTAATGGGAAGTTCTCTTGTATCATTCCAAGATAGCAAACTCCTACGTTTATCAAAAGTTCTGGGGCTAGAAAAGAGAGATCTCTTCTTGAGACTTCCAGCATTGCCTCAGTCAGGCTAAAAGCCATGTTTCACTGCTTTTAAACCTAGAAAAAGGCAATTATAATTAGTAATGTTTGCTAAAGGCTTTCAAAGGCTGTCACAGTCTGAGGATGCTTCAGGGGTCAGGGAGGGCAAGGTCAGAGTTTCCAGCATTATGATCCCATTAGTGCAGAGCACTTAAATTAATCTGTGCTGTGTTAAGACTGAGTTAACCCCAGAGCTCAGAAACGGAGCTAAGAGTGCAACAGGCAGAACTTAAGAGCTGCTGCATCCTCGGGGAATGCCTCCCTGGAATCAGGGCTTTGAAGAGAACTCGCTGTAAGCACTTCTGTTTGTGCTGTTCATGGCTAGATATCCAAAAAACCAAATATGTTCTCTCCTACTAAACGACCTGGCTTGGGTCTCTCTGGAAATCAAAGTCCCTGAATCTTGCTGGACTTGCAAAGATTTATGTTTGAACATAATAATGCTCTTGATTTGGTGTACACTCTTCAACCCTGATTACCCAAAGAAGGATTAATTTCAGTAACGATGGAAATGATATCTTGATATAATTGTATTTTTTTTTTATTCCTCTGACTCAAAGGCACATTGTAAGTGCAAAATAGAAATTTAGTATTTTGATACAAAGTGACTACTGCAAAGGAAAGTTATTAAACTTCCATTTATCTGAATTCTGGCAAAACCTTTGGTGCCTTGTGGTGATATTCTTTGTCTGCAGCTGTGCTGTAGAGACCAGATGGCAAAGTTTTACACTTTTGCATGCTCTTTAACTGAGATGCTGCATGAAATTAGGCTACAGTTACATTATGAAGAGTAGGAAGCTTCCAAACTTGAAGAAAAAATTAGTTTAAATGCTCTGTCTCTAGAGGGTTATGATGAACCTTTCCAGTCTCAGTACTGCAAACTGTCTTTACTTTGAGACATTTGTAGTGTGGCAAAAAGGGTTTGTTTAGATGCAGTTGGCATTTGTCACTCTGTGGTCACTGCAGGATTGACTGCCTTTGGGATTTGCAGGTTGTGACTCTTGAGAAGGCTTGCACCCCATGCTCACCAGAATGTTCCTCCCCCTCTGCTTCTTTCTGATTATTCATTGTCCTTTTTAATTGAACAGCAGGATCTTTACGTCATCCATCATTCTTATCTCTTACATCATACCTTGATCAGTGACAGTAAAAAATAGGGGAAAAGACCTTACAAGGGAATTTAGTAAACAAAGTCAAGATCAAAAATATTTCCTCCTTACTGTTTACTCCACAAATTAAACCACTGAGCTCAGTTAATAAGCCAGCCAGATATGTGAAGCTCTGTTGCACCGAGTTGTGTTATGATCAGGAGATGATGAGGCTACAGCAGATTTTCGATGCCTGGCAGTGGCTGGGTGAGCCGTGGGATGCTGCGTCAATCCCTGGCCCTGCTCTCTGCTCCCTTCCTGTGTGTGGGGCTCTGTGGGCAGCAGGCTGGGGGGGAAATGATGCCTCAGATTTTAACTTTTCTATTTTTCAGATTCTCTGCTGCTTTACTGTTTGGGTCTGGGCTCCATATTATGGGATGGTGAGCTCTCTGCACAGAGCAGGGAGACAAAACAATTCCTGCTCCAGCTGGGCACCAAGGACAAATGATCCAAATCTCAGGCCCAGGAGCACAAACAGCGTGGGCTGGAGAGAGAAAAACAAGCAGGATGGGAGTGCATGGGCTAAAGCTGGAATGGGACAATCAACTGCAAGGTGCAAATGGAGTAGAGCTGATCCCAGTGAGAGCCCCCGGGAGCGCTCGTGCATTTTGGGACCATTTTGGTTCATCTTGGGTGCAGCCCTGGCTGGGCTCTGGTGCTGCCCAAGGTGGATCCATGGAGAAGATCCTTTAATAAATCCCTGATTTATTCTTTAGCTCTGTCCAGCCTCTGCTCTAGGTCAGCCTGCTCAAGGCATCAGGCTGGAGGTGTAAATCTGCCAAACTCTGTCTCAGCCCTCTTGGCTCTGCGGTTTTGGACTCTGCCGTGATCTAAGCACCTTCTCCTCTCAAGGATCTCCAAACTTCTTTCTGCTTATTTCAAGAGTTTATTACTCTTTGACTGATTTTCTTTCTATTACTTTTTTCTATTGCTACTTATTTCTGGAAGCTCTTTCAAAAGTGTAGGGATTTCACCTCAGTTAAAAGAGGCTGGGGCTTGCACAAAGGTGTCTGTCTCTTCTCACCTAAATATGATTTATAATCTAGGTATATAAACATAAGGGCACCACATGAAGGTGAAATTAAGCTTAATATTGTATGAAAATTATCACTTTGTCTTCATTTTATCCATTTATCCTACATAAGGAGTTTCATGACAACTTTTGAGACAGACAATTCTCAATGAAAGCTCTAGGTGTTTGCTGGAGAAATAATGAGACATAAATCACTTCTCTTCCTTCTGCAACCATTTCTTTGCAGCTGAAAGTTCAAGAATCTGCTTTTCCTACTTGTGTGACAAGTTGCACCAGCTGAAGCTGGGATTTGTTGACAAAATCTGTAAGGAAACAGATTTTGCTCAGGACAAAAGACATCAACTATTGAATCTTGTTTCCCATCCCATTGTGTTTCTGAGCTCTGTGGTTCTGTCACAGCGCAGGATTTCTGGTTTTGGCAAAAGAAGCACATTCTTCATTTTATTGCTGGCTATAATTCCCTCTGTTATCAGTACAGGACATCATTTTCTTGTCTGTTCTGCTGCTCTCTGGTGCTTCCACATCCACATTTCTATTCACACTTCATCCACATCCATCTTCGTACTTCTGTCACGAACCTTTCAGAGGGCATTTCAGCAATGAGCAAATTAAATTGCATTAACATATTAGCATTGTTAAATGCATTATATACCAGCCCTGAGATACCACCAGAGTTATAGAAATTGCCCTCCAGGACACAGTAGCAACAAACTGAGCTGGATATGTACCTCTCCCTAACCAGACTGGGGTAGTTTTGCTTCTCCTTTCCTTCTGCTGTTGCCATTTTCCCTTTGAACATTAAAATCCCAGCTGTATTTTTTTTTTTTTTTTGTTTTTCATATCTTTGTGATGAGGACTTTTGGAGTGCATGGACACTTTTGGAAAAATGCATTTATCTAAGTGGTATTTAAAAGGTAGTGCATGAGTTCAGCCTCCTTCATTGCTACTTCATTTACCCATGACATTCCCAAGCTTGCTGCAGTATCTGTGAGGAAGGAAGCAAACTTAATTGCAAAGTCAATGTTAAATGAATTAATAAGTCATGCACACTTTGCACAAGTATCTTCTTCCATGAACTTGAATTGTCACGTTAACTCAGTTTTCTCCTAAAGGGCTTTGAGAGTGATAATCTTATTTTCTCATCTAGTTTCACATGTAACAGAAATGAGGAACTACTGGCCTTGAGCATAAAATCCTTCAAATGCATAATGGTATTTTAGGAGTCTCAAAATATAGTGGGCTCGATGTTTTCTTTTAAAAAATACACTCGAAATGAATACCTGAAAAATATGCTGCATAATGAAATGAGATATGAAGTGATTGCCTTGAGAATAACTTACAAAGATGATTTTTGCCTTTCAACTCCTGCTCTATACTGAGTATTTCTCTCACATATTAGTTTCCAAGTGGATTTCATTCCCAGTAAATAATGAGTCTTTGAAATAGCTAGAAGTCAAGGAACTTCTTCTCCCAGGAATAAAGAGCACTTTTTTACTCAATCCCCTCCACCCTGCAGCCTTATTCTGGGGGCAAGCTGCAGCTCCAGTGGATAACCCACTCGAATTTGAATGGGCAATCAGTCGTGAGCCTGTCTGAATGCCCAAGGGGGAGGATATGCTCCTTCCTTAGAGGAAGAAGAGACAACCAAATAGAAAACAAATCCCAGTTTTTCATTTTGCATGGCTGTGATAATAACAGAAGTGGAGTGTCTGGTTCTGCTGGCTGGGTGCTCGGTCAGGGGCACAGCCACAGCCACAGAAATTTGTGCAGCACACTCAGGGGTGTCTCCTGCTGCTCTCCTCACCCCTGGGGAGGCACTTGGGGTGATGTCAGGGCTCAGGAGGAGCAGATGTGAACGTTTCCTGAGGAGGTCTGGGAGTGAGAGGGCCCTGATGGCTGTGCAAATAGCACTGTGAGTGCAAAGGGGTGCACAGGTAGGGAGGGAGGAGTTGTCCTGCCACACAGGTTTCTCTTCCAGCAGTGTTTGTCTGTCTCAGTGCAATTTATTGCTATTGTGACACCCTGGAAACTCAGAAAAGTCATTGTGTAAGGGCAACAAATCCAGTCTGAGCATCAGCTCTGCTGGAAACAAAGCTGGCTCTCATCAGGAAATGTGTGAGCTGATATTTTCATTCTGAGAGAGATTAAAACACTGGGTAGAGTGTCCACAAGGATGTTTGATAGCACAGTACAGAAATAAATGTGTGTTCAAAATCCAGATCAGATCTTATGGCCTTGGGTGTGTCTAAATTTGTATTTGTGGCTGGAAGGAGATGGTGATCACAAGATCAGTGAGACTTTCCATGCACTGTACACAGCAAATTCTTCACAACACCTTTTTCTCATGTTACATGCTGAATAAGCCGCTACAGGAAAAAAATTCTAAAAGTATTTGTAGATTCTCTATCAGCAATAACTGGGAAAAAAACCCAAAAACCAAACAAATAAAAAAACAAGCAAAAAAAAAAAAAAAAAAAAACAGCAAAGCTGATTTTAGGGGTTTTTTAAATGTGCTGTGAGAACACTGAAAAGTAAGCTTGGATTTTGTCTCGTGGAGGGAGTCTCCTGTTTCTGCCCTTCTGGCCAGCAAGCTGAAATGCTGGGTTGAAAGAGATTCCTTTCCTGGTGGTTTCCTCTGGGTGTAACAAGCAGGATGGTTGTGCAGCTCTCTTTTGTGGTGAGGAACACATCTCTGTGTTAATGGTGGAGGAAAATGATTCTCCAAGTTTCCGTGGGTCAGCCTTAGCTTTCCTTTTTTTAATTTATTTTGACATTTATATAATAATGCTGTTTATGTGCAGAATACTTACCAAGGCCAAAGACTTGCCTATAAAGACCCAGGATCCCTTTTCAGATATGGATATTTTAGATGCTATGCTATTCAATCTAACTGGGATTCTGTTGCTTTAAAATAAATAAATAATTGAGTCTACTGCCCTTGTATCTGTCTCTTCCAGCCTTTTCCTGGTAATAAAGAGCACTATAAATGATAGCTGAATCTGGAAATTAGACAAGACTTCCCTTTTTTTTTTTTTTTTTTTTTTTTTTTTTTTTTTTTTTTTGGTTTTTTTTTTTTTTTTTTTTTTTTACTGTAATACATTTTGTCTGTTTACTGGCTTGAGGTCACTTCCCCCTGTGAGACTTATCTTTTTAATGGCAGTCATTTTTAACATGCACAATTTTTCTGTAAGCATGACATTCACTATCTCTATAATAACAATCATTTGGCTTATGATTTAAACCATTACAGCACTGTACCATGCTGTGAGACTCAAATGCTGCCTTCACTTTTACATTGTTTATTTTCCTATCAGCATGTTGACAGTTCATAACTCTTGGCTACTTCCACACTGACTGCAATTTCTGTAAAGCTTTAGTGGAAATAAAGAACTGCATCAGACAATTGTTTTTTTTGATTACTTGCCCAAGCATGCTGTAAACTTGATATCAAGGTGCTGAACTGGACAGTCACTCTATAACATGGCACAAATTTGCTGGGAAATAGGAACAGCATCACTCTTTAAAATGTAAGTGAAGTGCAATAGACAAAGATCAATTAAAGCATTTTTACAATCTAAAGTCAAGCTGGGATGTATTAAGTACTAAATTAATAGACAGATTTATTACCTGGCTAATTTTGTTTCCTTGCTCCACCCTTCTTCTCTCCCTCATTTGAGGGGCACTCCTTTTCTTGGAAGTTTAGTCATGATGGTCTGTGCGAGTGAAGAAAATTTGTTTTACAGGTGACGGTTTTGTTTGAATTAGTAGAATTTGTTTTGATTATCTAAAGGGTCTATAGAGATCTTTTCCCCCTGCAGTCATTTCACACATTTTTTCTGCTTTTCAGTTTTCTGAAGGAATCTCTGTGGCCAGCCCAGCCAGCAGGAGCAGGAGAGGGCATTGCTGGTAAACCTCATCTGAGGGCAAACAGGCTCTGGAAACTTAGCACAAGGTTCTAAGTTCAATATGAACAAATGACTGGGGTTTCGTTTTTAAAGTGGTTTTCATCTCAGATACACAGAGTTTTTTACAGTTGTTTCCCAAGTTGTGCCTCTGCCACAAGATTCTCAGAAACATTTTGAGTCCTGTCGTCTTTCAAAGAAAATATTTAAAGAACTTTTCACGTGGAAAGGAATTGTTTTTGCAAAGTATCCAACCTGAGGTGTACATACATTTAACTTGGTCAATGTTCTTTGATGCAGACAGTTTCTGATCTGCACATTTTTATCTTAATGAGCCTTCCCTTTAAAATAAACAGTAATATTCTGGTCTTCTATACAGTGTAGGTCCTGGTATTGACCAAAAATATACAGTAAAGCCAAAAAATTTCAATGCACTCATTTTATTGTGCTCTTATTTCTTTTCTCGATTAGAGTTTGTTTCTTTTGTAGCAACAGTTTTGTTATTAAAATGAAAAATGGAACGAGAGAGAACTTTGTGTCTTAAAGATGATTGAAGCTGCCTGTCATAGGCAGTGCAGAGGCAGAATTTGGTTTGTGCAAAGATAAATTTGTTTAATAAAATCCCATTTTCCAGGCTTTAATACTAATGAGCTGGAGAGCTTCTAGTAAGATACTCCTAATGACTTATGAGCATGTTTCACTGCACGTGTTGTTACCTGGCTGTTACCTGTACGGTGTCACCTGGGTGTGCAATTAAACTTCAGATTGGCCTCGCTTATGTTAAAGCTTCAGGAATTTTGTGATTATTCCCTTTCCAAGAAGACATTTGCAGTGTGTCTAGTTGTAGATAAAAAAGCTTGACCTTGTGTTTTGAGCATTTAGTTTAGAGGCTTGCCATCTGGAGAAGTTAGAGATATTTCAAAATGGTTTTTAATAAATCTGATGTCAGAAAAGGCAAAATTTCAGAGCGAGTGACTGCAGTTATAGTCCAGTTTTTACATATGGCAAGTATTTCATAAGGAACACACACACAGATATTTTTTGGAGAGGATTGCAGGGGCAGCATGTGGGGATTTCATTTGAGTCAACTTTTTTAGGTATTCTTTTTTTTTTTTTTTGTGAAATGACCTCTTGAGGACACAGTGCCTGCAGATGAAAATGTTGGTTTATCCCCAATTTCTTATCTTCCTTGTAAGTGTTTAGTGAATTCATACAACATAAATCGATGATGTGTTTGGAGCAATATTTTATGCCATTTTACACTCTCCATCATGTTGGTGTGGAAACAGCCTACTTCCCATTTTTCTTGAATTCTAGCATCTGAATTCACATTCTTGTAAAAGTAAACTGATAGGAGGAGGGTGGGGCAGAACTTAATTTTGAAATATTCTTCTTCCACTTGAGATTTGCCTCCATTTTTCATCTTGAAATTCAAATTGTTGGGCAGAGAATAATTTGTGTTAATGCAGCTGTTACTCAGTTTGAGAGATCTCTCACGGGAAGAAAGTGCTCTGAGCTGGGGAACAAAGGGTGGCAAATGTCATTCTGCACATCAAGTTTTCCAACACTACCCCTGAAGCAGACAGTACATTAACCTAAAAAAAAAAAAAAAAAAGAAGAAAAAAATAAAAAAAAAAGCATTTGAACCAGTACAGTGTCAATATGTTATAAATGTCTCCTAAACCTCTTGTCATTTAGGATAAGGACATCAATAATAGTCATTGTCAACCTTCATTAAACTCAGATCATGCATTTTTTTGTCCCTCAGGATGTTTTTCATTGATATTTTCCCCGGAAAGAGAAAAGACCCTACATCAAGTTAGTGTATAAAGCTTGATTCCTTTCCTCAGGGCTCTTAGTATAAGAGAAACAAATTATTTTAATTACTCTTTTTCTGTTTTGATTTCTTTTATTATTTGTTTGTTCAGTTGGTTTTTCTTCTGAGTTCCTCTCGGGTGCTTAACCTGTTCCTACATGCAGAAGGTCCCTTGCTTATTAATCCACACAAAAAAAGTCCAAGAAGAAGGGAATCTTCCACTTGCAAACACATAAAAAAGGGATATGTTGAGATATCCCTTTTCTCTGGGGATTTGTCTCAATGTTGTTGCTGATATTCTTTAGTTCACACGTGTCTGGAGTTTGGCTTTTATGTCCTTGTTAGCTCTTGCAGGTGGAGTTACCAGCACCACCTGAGTTTTTTGGGATTCTTTTGGAAAAGGCAACAAGAAAGATAAAAATTCCTGGCTACAGTTTGAATTTGAGGTCTTTGCCAACAGAGGAGGTCGGTGGCAGGTGGTTTTGAGCATGGATGTTGGTATTCAGAAATCAGTATCTAAAACCTATTTGTCTTTTTCTAAAGAAGAGAAGGAAATTGTTTTCTATATAATGACCTATTTTATCAGACCTTGCTAGAGACTTTGCTAGAAGTAGATAAATATTCTCACTGGGGAAAAAAGTAACAAAAAACCCAAGAAAAACAAAACCAAAACAAACAAAAGCCTCATCAGAAAAACCCTTTGATCCTATTTTTGTGTGCCAGGCAAATAATTTGGTGAGTAGAAAGATGCCTCTGCTTAATTCAGGAGCTGGGGTACACAAAATAGTCCTGTAAAAATATGGGGTACACAAAATAGTCCTGCAAATTAATTAAGATGGAGTTTCCCATCTTAATTAATTTCTTTGCTTGTTTCTGGGTTTTTATGGTTTTGGATTTCAGAGTTTTGGGGTTTTTTTTTTTGATGAATTTTGACCAACCAATCCCACTCGAAGTTTCATTAGCGCAGTGTTTGCAGAGCTGGGGAAATTTCTTTCTCTGGTGCCACTTTTAAGAGACTCTTCAGGTGGCGAATGTACTCATCATCCTTCTTTTGTCAGTGCAACGGGACTTCATTAGAGTGTGCAAGCACTTGAAAGGGCAGAGCCTGCTGAGGGAGAGACCCGTGCAGCTTGCGAGGGAAGCTGTCCTGGAGTGTCATTATCAGCTGTCAATGCAATCCTACCTCAGGCCATTCCCACAACATCTCTAATTCTGTTCCCCTCTGACCCCTTTCGTGCTGGAAAATGGTAGAATTGTGCAGTTATGTCTTTGAAAAGTGGTGGAGAGGCTGGCACAATGGATTCCTTATAATATCGTGGAGCATATCGAGCCAGACCCACGGGGATTTTCAAAGGGGTGGAATTACGCTGATCATCCTACGGGGCAGTTCAGTCTTATCTTCAATCTTGCAAATAAAACGTGGGCGTGCTTTCTTTGTCATTAAAACCACTCCATAAAACGATGCATGGAATGATTGTGAAAGTGCTGGCCTGGAAATACACTGTATTTTTCAAAACAGCTGAAATGCAGTGATTCTCTGTGAGCCTTTCTAACACCAGGGCACCCTCTGACCCAAATCTTCCAAAGGGACTGAGCTTTGTGAAACAACTTAAGGCTCTCTGGTATCACAACAGTGTAACACTCTAAGAGTTTCTTGTGTGTGTGAGGAGATTGCAGAGACAATATCGCTCTCCAATACAAATAACAGAAAGCTGATGTTTTTCTCCTAGAGTGGACTGGAATTGCTGGATGTGACACAGCCCTTCCCCATCCCCAGCATGGACACGACCTCCCTGAGTTACCTGAGCCATGTTTTGGTGGCAATGCAGCCACTCTGGCACCTGGGCACACCTAGAAGCTGCTGCAGGGAAGGGATGGAGCCAGAGGTGCCTGGGAGGAGGGAGGGCACTGCAGGATCCTGCTGAGTGTAACTTTAGGGATGACAGACAAGCCCGTGAACCTTGAATTTATATGCAGGTAAGCATTTCTCTTCCTCACCTCACTTTCATACCTTGCTAAATCCAGATTTAGGGCTTGATTTTTTTTCTTATGGCATACTTGTGAGGACATGTCATTTAGAACATCTTGAATCTATTCACTTCTTTTTGCTCTGCCTACGCCAATTTAAAGCTGTAGTTACTGGGAGAAAGCACAGGGATCTGGAAGCAAAATTATGTTCACCTCTTGGCTTTCTGTTGTAAGCATAATATTCAGAGTGTTTTTTGCCATATTAATGTGTAGCTCATAATTGTTAATATTGCCAGTGATTTACTGATGAGCCTCTTAACTTTAAGCAATGCTGTGACTCAATCCCTTTCCCTGTAGCATTAAGAACTAATTTGACATTTGCTACAGGCAAAGCTGCAAGATGACTCAGATTGTCAAATGTCCTTTGTCCTCACAAATGCAAAATCCTCCAGCCAAGTTTCAAATGCAATTCCATTTTATTCTAATTTATTGTTCATTTCTCTTCTTGACACAGCAACTCCCTAACGAGTCCCTACATCATTACTTAAATGCTTGCTCACAAAGGACTCTTGTCAATCACTGGCACAGGACATCAGGCAGAAAGGATTTCTGATCAAACACACTCTGAGAGATCTGCCACAACAATGGGGAAAAGCTGAATCAAACTGGGGGAAGGGGAGGGCTAAACAAGACTTGATTTGTATCAAGCAGATGGGATTATTTTAAATGGGCCTAAGACTCTGAAAATCGAGTGGAATGAATTCGTTTCTCCGCAATTCTTAGAATGCATATTTTTTTAAGCATTGATTATAAGGCAAGTGGTGGATAAAATACTAATACCAATGAGCAAAAATGAACCATCAGACCATTCAGGCCTTCCTGGGCCTGCAAAGAGCCTTGGACTCAGCCTGAAAATTACTAAAGATAAAATGAGGGGTGATTCCTCTGAGGGTGAATCACTCCTGGGCCATCTTTAGTAAAAGTAATGAGAGCATTTTAAATACTCATTTTTTTCCTCATGCATCCTTTTGAGTCATGAACTTGATTTTATTTGTTTTAAAATACCCACAAGAAGAGAACATCTGTGGTTCAGTTTTACAAAGATTATGTTTGCTTTTAATTTATTCTAAAATATAATTGTTCTTTACACAATGTATCAAAGCCTCCATCAGTTCAAGAGGTAAATGGCACAAAGGAATTGATCAATTTTAAATTCAAAATACTAAAATAGATTTTTCATGTTGTGTACCTCAATGAAAGTAATTAGATTTTTTTTTTCCCTAATCTGAGAGGAATTTAACAACAGTGTATAGCCTTGAACTTCCCCTGATCTCTACACTGTAGCTGCATACAAATCAAGAACACACTTCACTTACAAGAGTTTATGTCCTTGTCAGCTCAGAATTCTGGTCACTCAGGGCTGTCACACTGCAGGTGAGCTTTGCACATCTCCCTGGATTTCTTCATCAGCCCTGGTGGGGCAGGGAATGGGAGTGGCAGGAAAACAGCCGTGGTTGTGGTTCTCTGCCAGCCCTTCTTCTCCCCAAATCTTTAAAACAATGACATCTTTCTCACAAATGGGAAACGTTGCACTCCCTGAGGAGCCCCTGGAATGCTGAGGGTGTCTCAGGGGGCTGGGCAGCAGGAGCAGCTGCTGGGTTTCAGCTGAACAGGATTCTCACTCCGGGCACTGAGTCAGGAGACCAAAAGGAAGAACAATGGATGGTGATTTAACACAGCAATAACTCCCATGCATAGAGACAATGAAATATGGACAGTGTTATTTTGCCACTAACTTTAATGTGCCTCGCTCTGAAATCACCTTTTAAGTTATTTCAGTATAATTCCTTGTGCTGTGTTTTAATAAGAAAACCAAAAACCACCATCACAGCCACTGTCTGAAGCTGCAATATTGCCATGGCCCATCATTTGGCTTTATGCATAAATTCATAGTTATATTGGTGATGATTATATCATCATCATCATCATCCTCCTATTCTGAGGTGAAGAGACTTCACAAAGTGAATTCTTACTGAGCTTGAAGAGAGCTGTGGCCTCAAGTCCTGGACTCAGTGACAACATCTGGATTACCCTTCTTTCTACAGTATGACAACTGAAGTTGTTTAACCCAGGGGCCCGAGGGCTGCTCCATGTTGACACAGAAGCAGAGTCACAAAAAGATCTAAACCCTTCCAGTAACTGCAGAATAAAAGACCTGGCAAAAGGGTTAACTGTGTTAAGAAACATGACTCTGAGAAAATGGCCAGACTGAAATGCAGCTGTTACCATCAAACACCACATGTGCTGCTTGTAGAATAAATGGGTTTACTTAGCACATATTCCTCACCTCTTTGGAACTAAGAAAAAACAGCAAATCTGTTAAAACCCAACTCTTCTCCTGTCTTGTTTCCAGGTGCTATTAAAAAAAAAATAAAAAAAAACAACAAAACACATTCCCTAAACTGATTGACTTTCGTCAAGAGCTCCCTCAATGTCACAGAAATAGATTTCATTGGTGTTGACAGCCCGGCTTGATGCTAAACTTGTATTGAAACCCTATCAACAGGAAAAAGGCTGCTGAGTTGAACATAATGGTCATATTAGGGTTTTTTGCAGCGCCTGTCTCTGTGGTGGATGTGATTTCCTCTATTTTGACCCCAAGAAGCTTTTACAGCAGCTCATTTAAAGTTCATGTCTCCAAAAGGAAAACAGTGGAAACACAAAAAGTGAAATGATCAACAGCACTTTTATTTCGAGTAGCCCTCCCACCGGCCGTGAGCTCTGCGGGGAGCAGAGATGGGAAATCAGAGTTGCCCTTAAAACAGAGGAAATGTCTTTTCTAACATAATATACATGAAACTCCCCAGAAACTCTCCCTCTCTGTAAACGACTCAGGGATAGGAGGTGCAGACTCTAACGATGCGGAGAGTGCTTCTAAATGCCTGCCCTCCTCAAGCTTCCCCTGCTGCTGTTGTCTGTCGTTGTGCACTGAGCATTTCGTGGCCTCCTGAGGGGCTGTGAATAATGCATCCATCAGCAACTTTCACATCCTCTGAGACCATTCCCATTTTCTAAAGCAGCTTGGTTCAGGGCTGTAATTGAAGCCATGCACCGAACTGGTATTTTTATATTGGCCACTCTGAAAGTCTGATCCCAGCTCTTCCATGTGCTGTCATCTTCTTTTTCTACCCAGTCTTTAAAAAAAAAAAAAAAAAAAAAAAAAAAGCCCTGGGAAACAGTCCAACATCTCAGCTGAAGCCATGACCATTCCCTACCCTGGTGCTCTCCTGTTTGTGGTCAATCAGCAATCTCTAATCCATGCAAACCTGGGGAAGGAAATGAGCTGTCTGCCTCATGCACTTGGAGAATTTCCTGGACAAAACTGAAGCATGGCTGCTGTCGCCCTGATTTTTAAAGATTATTTAAAGCCTCTGAGTTTACGTTCTTGTAGCAAACTTTCTCACACAACTTTCTGCAGATAACTTACTGCTTTTGCATTCCTTCATAGAAGAGGATAAATTTGATGGGCTGATGGTTTGTCCAGTGTCATTGGAGAGGTGGCACTTTCACCCTCCAATCCACTGTCAGCTTTGGAAAGCTATGAATGTTGGAGTCAGAAATAAACTGCCCCTTTTTTCCCTTCACAAGAGCAGAGGCGTGCGTCGTGTTCTCTTGTGTCCTACAGTGACAGGCTACAGCCCTTTCTTCTGTTCTCTTTTCCCCAAAGTCTGGTCAAGGGTAAGTTCCCAGGCAATAAATCTCTCTTTGCACAGCCTCTCTGTGCTTCTGTTTCCCTTGGTGGTGGCATCCCCTCAGTGTGGGGTAAGGACAGGTATCCTAGAACATCCTGGGTTGGAAGGGATCCACAAGGATCATCAAAGTCCAACTCCTGGACAGAAAGTCCAAGAGTTGCCCATTGAATACAATTCCATGGTCAGAAAGGAACACTGGAAACACAAGTGTTTCACAGTTCCACCTTTGACTCCCACTCCCCTTAAACAATCCTGGTCTGGAAAGGGAAGGACAAACCCAAAATTCTGCAAAACTGTGGCAACGTGGAAAAGTTCACAATTTATTGGTGTCAGCTGGGTAATGTTTATTCCTGGAGTTTGCTCTCATTTTTGCCAGAGAAGCAGAACTAAGTTACACATTTGTCCTCAGCTATGACTTTTTGAAAGTGTGGCTCAGGCGTGGTAGGAAACTTGTGTTTAATATTCCACTTTGGTGATGATGTGTGCAAATCTGTTCCCCTAACACCTTCCTAGATTTTTTTTTTACACTCTTTTTTCCTCCCAGTTTGTGCAGATGTAATCTTGTCAAGTGGGATGTGGTTCAAATAGTGTGGAGAAATACAGTTAATTGTTGAGAAATACTTTTTAAATGCTTTAATTTGTTACAAATAAGTTGAATTATAAACAGCAAAATTAAGCTTGGTGCTAATTTCTCTTGTGTTCCTCCCAGTTGGCAAAAATAGAAAATGGCTAGTCAGCTTTCCCATTGTTTACATAGTTTTGAGTTTTTAATTAACATAATCTGCTTATTGCAATGTAGCTGTTAATTGCAGCCAGTTGAAGGAGAGGGGTACAAATTGCTGTTTATGTAGTAGAAGAAGGAGCCAAATAATTAGGGAAACTGTTTCCCATATAGGAAATGACAATATTTTCTTTCTTTACACGGAAACATAAATAAATCTGTGACCAACTGTTTAGACACCATTTAAAAAGCACTGTAGCACGGCGAAGAACTTCAATACATTCAAATTGGTTCATTTCTCCATCAACTTGCCTGAACACATTTTTCTTTTTAATGAAAATGAAGCTCCTGTTAAAAAGAACTCTGTGCTCAGTTTTGGGGATTTGGGCAGGGGGGTCTGTGAATTCTCTCTGGTCAGCCCCAAGACTGCTCTGCAACACCAGCTCTGGACTTTAAATACCTGAGACTAGCTTGAGTTTTTATGAGTGTCAGGGTCTGTGAGTGTTCCAAGACTATTTTAGTGTCTTCATTATTGGCATTTAAAATTATGACTGTTTAGGCACTGAGTATTTCTATTTATTTTCCTCAAAAATGATGGGGTTTTAGCAAGGAAGAAAATAAATCAATGGTTTTGGCAAATATTCATATGATATGCGTGTCTCTAAGCATGCTTAATTACTGTATGTGACTCTGCAGGGGAATCTTAGGCAAAGAACCATTAATTTTGACTTTTTCTGCAAACCTAAGCAACAGAACCAAACCTAATTACAGAGCTGAGTTTTGTCCCAGCCATATAATCCACTGTGCGAGTTTTACTCTTCTCCACACTTGCACTGCAGCCAGATATGGCAAAGGTTATTAAGTATTCTAATCTCATAAAATAAAAAGGAACAAAAAAGGGATGCTGTTAAGATGACTTGGTTCTCTTTAAACACAGCAAGCTTTGCTTTATGCTAGAATGAACAATGATTAAGAAGGTTCGACTGCATTATTAGAAATCTTTAATTGCAAAATGAGGAGCAGCTATGTATTTTGTGAAATGTAATCGAAATCACTCGCAGGAGCAAATTAAATATATTCATGAGCAAAAGTTCCAAATATTTTATCTGTTGACCTTTGCCACGCACTGTAAAATTAGTGCTGTTGCATAACTTTAAAAACAACAGTGCTGCAATGTGAGGACCCACTTAAATCTGATGTAGTTTGGAATTTTGGATGCCACCCTTGACTGACAATGCTGACAGCTGAGTGGAGGCATCCTTGTGGCTCAAAGATTGCCCTTATGACCACAATAACACTAATTTCTGATATTAATAGCAGGGACAATGGTTATTGATCTGTTCCAAATTACACACTTCTTTTCTAGGCTTGGCACCTGAGTCAGGGAAATGGGTGATGCATTGATGGCAGGATAAAATGGCTCCTTGGAAGTAAAATTTATATTTTGAACCTTCCAAATCATTGTTGCCATGATAATTCATTTTACTTTGTGACAGAACACTGGGGTCTGCAGTGAGATTTAACTCAGGCTGATGCTACTGCAGAATGTCCTGATGAATTGTGTGCAGTAGTTCAGCAGAGGATAATAGATCCTGAAAAAAAAAAAAAAAAAACAATCTAAAATGACCACTAATGCTGTTTTTCAGGAGAAACAGCTCTCTTATTTACAGGATGTGAAGAGGGGTGATGGAGAGTTTTTAGACAGAAAGTGAAACAACTCTTGAAGCATCCTAATGCCCTCAGAATCCCACCTTGCCCCCCTCTGCCTGGTTCTTTATGATTCCAATCTCTTTTGAGTGAAAATGCTACAATGAAATATATTATCCCTTTTATTGTAAGGAGAGAGATAGAACACTTACTGAGCAATTTAAGAGGTGCAAGTGAACCTAATCACTCCTGAAATCAAAAGAAGTAAAGAGAAGATTCTTTTTCCCCTTCTTTTGCCTGGTAATGAATGTGAATACTGAGTTTTGGACTCCTTTCACCATTCTGTCTCAACAAATGAGCACAGGCAGGGAATAGATCTTCACATTGCTGCACTGCTCCCAGCTCAGAGCTGCCACTCCTTCATCCTCTGCTCCATTTCTCTGGGGTGTCACCAACTTTTTAAGTGGGATTGCAAGAGTGGTTATCAATTGGTGCACTCCTCAGAATGGTTCTTCTGTAACTATGCTGATGGAAAAGTAAACGTGAGGAGAATTGTGCTTTATGCGGGTCAATATTCCTGACATGCAACAGAATTCCTTCAGTTTTGTCTCATTTTTTTCATAAGTGGGTCGTTCAGCCTTTTGCACAACAAATTCTTGGGATCACGACTGCTCTTCTGCCCCCGGGGTAATTTGTAGCTTAAGTATCAGCTGGCTAGAGAGAGGGGAATTTAAGCAGGTCAAAACTGCTCCTAAATCAACATGCTTGAATGCCTTATTTAAGTGAAGATAAGGAACACACGGGATTTTTGCTGAAACCTGAACCAGGCATGGACTTTGTCAGCCCTGTTGGTGCTGGAACCCTCCTGGCTGGTACTCACGGGCAGAAGATTTTAACAAAGATTGTGAAAAGCTACAAATATCTTCTTCAGCTGGAGCTTGTTCCTGTGCAAGGCTTTTTGTTTCCAGTGGCTGCGTGGTGAGTGAGTGACAGCCACCAGCAGCCCCCTCACAGGTGACAGGAGGTGACGAGGGGCTGCATCACTCTGCTCAGTTTGTTGTGGAAACTGCTATAAACCACAGCACCGACAGTTTGGAGCAGATTAAGCACTTTTATAGAAAACTATGAGACCTTTTGGCAGCTTGCAGGTGAGAAGGAAGCTATCTGCATGTGCACAATACACTCTATTTGATTAATTCAAATTGCTAAGGAATCAGCATAGGGTTTTTTTATATCCCGAATCAAGGGAGTGATTGAGATTCTGTTAATAAGATTTTCTCAAAAACTCGAGGGATAAAGGAAATTGTTGCTTGATGCAGTGGCATCTTTTCAATTCAGTTGGATTCTGATGATGAATAGGAGCATCCAGAAACACTTCTTTTGTTTTATTTTCACTTTTAGCATGTCTTGGTAATAAACAAGCCCTGTGAATAAATATACCTGCTAAAACAGTGAAAAGGGCCCCGTGGCACTGAGAATGTTCCTCCCCTTGCAGTGCAGCAGCTGGAAAATTATGATCCAGCCACAGTGACACAGTTCCCCCCCATGGAGCACTTTTGCAGCAAGACATGTTAAAAGCAGGAATAAGATAAAATGTTATTTTAGGGCCATTGATCTTGTGTTACCTAAAAGGAGTGAATACAGGTGGCAGAGCTGACAGAGTGCTGAGCTACCCCAGCCCATGCAAAGCTCAGTACAGAACAGTGGAAAACAGCCTCATCAGATCTTTGCCCAAATTATGTGAGGGAGGGAGAGCAGCTGACCATAAGAACTTTTTAGGACTATAAAAACTGTCAGGTTCCCTAAAAAAGCAAAGTTTGGATGACAACTGTGAGACCATTTTCTATGAAAATAGGAATTTCTCTTAAAATTTCAAGAATTGCTTTCAAGCATCAAGTGTCCCTGCCAGGTAATATCATGGAGTTTTATTACCTGGTTTAAAGTCCCAGTAGAGAGGTTCTGGAACAGAAATGCTCACACACAATTATCTATGGGGACTCCAGCAGTGCTGCTCATCCCAGTCTTGTGACAGACCTGCCTGGATGACACAAACCCTAAGCACATCTGCAGGGCCACTCTGTTTCTATACTACTCAGTGCTAATAATAATAATAACAATAACAATGGATTCTTTCCCTCTGCAGTCTGTGTCAATCATTCTTTTTTCCCTTTACCCTTTGTTTTTGAAGTCCTTCCTGCCACGGGTGTTTTTCTGCAGAGGCACAGCAAGTCAGTCCAACTCATCCCTCACCACCAAATCAGGGGTAAGTCCGTTAGAATCAGCAGTCCTTCTGTTTTGAATAAAGTTTTTAAATATTTAGTCTGAAGCTTGAGCACAGCACTTGTGCCACATTCAGTGCTGACAGTCAGACTGAGAAGTAGAGCAATCCACTGACGGAAATAATTTGGAAGTAAACAGACAAATTCTGTCTGGTTGGATTTCTTTTGTTTTCCTCCCCATGAATCATTCAGGAACCGACTGAACATTCTCTGAACACACCTTACTTTCTCTCAGACAGGCAAGATTCTCTTTCTGCCTCCTGCTCAGATGCCTTGGTGCCATTTGGAGTGATTTTGATGAAAAAGTGGAAACTCTTGGCTCACTCAGCTCTCCTCCCCTCTCCTCTACAGCTGAGCTTGCAAAGGGGATTCTCTGTGGCTGCCAGTGATTTTGAGTTGCTTATCAAGAGACTGGTCTAATCTAATCTAAAAGCTCTCCAGTGACAGGGAGTTTATATCACCGCTGTCTGGGAAGAACTGGTGCTCAAAACCCATATTTGGTTGTTTTATTTACATCTGCCTGGCAGCTCTCTGAAGGAAGCATGTTTGGATGGAATTTTTCAGCCATTTTCAGGTCCAAAATGAGACTTCAGACAAAGGAAAATGCAATTTTTGGGGTGATGAACATGTCATGAGGAAATGAGCTTTCTTTACTTGTTCCTGTCCCTAGTATTAAATCTCAGATAGAAAATGAAGAAGGTTCCAACCAAAGACTGATCTGAGGTGAAACCCAGTGTGAGACCTCAAAATATTCAGAATAAATCAAGCTTGTCCATGGCCATGGGGTAGGAATATCTGTACAACTTTCAGCTTGAGTAAAAGATGACTTTTATATTAACTCCAGCAATCCAAGTTTTCCATTTATGATTTCCATGTGTTTTTCAGATGCTGTGATTGTGGTTAGTTTTAAGGGTTGAGTTTTCTTTCTCTTTCCATAATAATCCATGCTTTCTGGTCAATGAGATTAAGCAAATTGACACTAAATAAAAAACTAATTAAATAATGTGATTATAAATTGTTTATCCTCAAGGAATAGATTATAAAAAAGTGGAAATAAATGGTGTCAAGATGCAGTCTGAATAATAATAATAATAATAATAATAATAATAATAATAATAATAATAATAAATTCTTGCAGATTTTGGCTGCCAGTAGCCAGCTACCAGCTGAGTCAAGATTCACCCTCATCTCCTGCCCATTGCCTTTGAGCAGCAGTTATGGATTAAGTCTGACAGAGTGAAAATAAATGGGAAAGTGTAGCTGAAGCCAAGCATTTATCAATCCTGGTTGTACTCTTTGCAAGGCAAGCCTGATACAATTTAATAAGATAACAAAAAGCTTAACCGTGTCTTCAGGATGTCAAAATATGGATTTATGCCCTGTATCCATGCTACTGCTCTTAACTTGATGAATTTTAAGCTGTTTCAGGTTTTGGGTTTAGCATCCATAAGTCAATAGGTGCAATGGGAATTATTTTTAGGTACTAAGGTGAGTACCTGTGTATGCATATGGCAGGGGTAGTCAAAGCTGCCAGGGATCATAAAATGGGGGGAAGAACCAGAGAAGGCATTGGCATAACAGTTCTGCTCCCTCATTATAGATCATGCTGTGCTTTACATTCTCCAAAAGCTTTGTTTCGAGCAGTTTAGGGATCAAACCTGTGAGTGCAGGAAGAGAGACCCACAATAAACTGAAAGAACATTTCCTTACCTTTTCTTGTTGTCCTTTTGGAACTGGACATGCAATCATGGCCCCTCTTTTCTCTGCTCCTCATTGCATTTAAAATGAGCAAGCAGGATGCCATCATCAGCAAGGTTATTTTTTTATCCCTCATTTAATATCTTCACTGGTTACCAAACCTTTGACTCCAGTGACATTCCACTGTGTGGGTTTGGTGACTTTTTGTTCAAGAACCCTGAGAATTTTCACAGCACAGAACATATGGGCCTGTCTGCTGCCTGCAGCATTTCTCTCCAATGAGAGAAAATTAAACAATTGCAGGTGGGTTTTGTGCCTGTGTGTAATAAATACTATCAAGATATCAATCACTGGTTAAGGTAACCTTTTGGACTACACAGAAAGAATCCCTGTAGTCTCTCAATGACTATTTATCATTCTTTTTGAGAGTGATTTTGATCCAAATCGATTCTTTTCTTGTGCTGCTCTATTTTTATGCCCTAGTCCATCTTTAATATACACCATGGCACTATCTGTTCTTGAGCGTGCAAGGACTTTGATGAATGTACTCCAGCCACCACTGTTTTTTCATACCAGCTATCCATTGATTCTCATAATATCAACTTTCACCACTGGCACCATTTGTTAGGATTCCTCTGGTTCGTTTTAAAGGCTGTCTGTGTGGTGCACAAACAATTCAGTTCTTTCTCAGCAGTTCTTTTTGGGGCTCTCTGTGGCTTCTTTGATCAATCCCATCTGCCCTGCTCAGGAGGGACGTGCCCCAGTTACTCCAGCCCTTCGGTGAGGTAGGGCAGGACTGGCCCCACAGCTCTGCCAGGTCAGCCCTTGATACTGAGCACAGAGAGGTGCAGGAAGCAGGTGACATTCCTGAGCCCAATTTCCAGAGCAGGAGGGGATGTTTGACACAGAGAAGCCGGTCAGTTCTCTTTGTCAGAGAGGAAAGGGATGGGTTTGCCTTGATCTATTTTGGAGACGATCAAAGAACAGATTAAAGGGCCCCAGAGCTCTGCTCAGCCATGCTGCATCTGTGTGCTGGATAACAATGCTGCCAGGCCTCCTCCTCCCCTCCTCCTGCCTCCACCTCCACCCAAACCAGCTCCTTTCTTTCCTTGGGATGCTTCCCCACATCCACATGTTTTCATAACCCTCCACCTAAGAGCTAATGGAATTTATCTGCTAGCAAGTGGGTTTAGGCGGGGGGTTAAATGAAATAGAATTTCCACCACGTGCCAGGGCTGCTTTTTTAGGCTGGGGGTTACATGAAATAGGTGCAGAATTTCCACCACGTGCCAGGGCTGCTTACCTGCTCCACATCCACTCCCAGGGAAGGAAGGAGCCCAAGGAATTCTCAGTGCAGCAAAACCAGCTGTGATTGTGCAGCACAGCTTTTCCTGTGGAGGATAAACTACTGCATCTTATGCAGCAATGAGCATTTTCCTGTTTGGAGAGCATCTGGGAAAATACCTTGGAAGCTGCATTAGAAGGAATAGCCTTAAAGTGAGGTGGCCCACAGCAGCCATAGCTTTAAATTGTTTAAGAATGAGGCAGCTGAGCAGGTGGAACATGCAGGAACTGCACTTTCCACTCAGTTCCTCTGTTCTTTGGTTGATTTACAGCCTTCTTGGCTTGCTAGCCCCTGATTAAAATTGTTAGAGTATGATTTTCCAGTGCTGTTTTGGGTAATAAATTGTCTGTTATAAACCAACTTTTTTCACCACCAGCCATTGTGGTGAGTGCTCCTCTGGAGTTTGATGTATGAGGCACCAGGCTGTATTTCAAAAATCTATTTTAATCCACTGAAATGAAAATTTTAGTATTGTTAAATGCAATTTTTACTAACTTAGAGAAATATTACTAATTATTAAGGAGTTAGGTCAAGTCTTTCCACTTTAGTAAAAGTGCCAATAGATCTTAGTGGTGTGAGAGCTGATAATCATCTTTTCTTTATTATATTTATGCAGATTCTAGATGCATTTGTCATTTAATCAAAATATCTGTTTTTGAAAACAAGAAAAGGAATGTCATAATATATTAATTCAGTTGCATTGTAGTGAGAAAAAGAATTAAAACTGATGAGATCTACAAATTTTTAAGTTTAGCGCTCTTTCCCTTTGCATTCATTGTTCAATGGGTTAAAAATGCTTTTCTCCAAAGCAGGAGCTGATCTTGTTTTCACTCTTGGTGAAGAGATGTCTCCAAAAGAAGCTTGTAAAAGTTGTAAGGAGAGCAAAGCTGACCAAAGGTCGAGGACAGTAAGTAGTGAAAAATGGCATTTCTGCAGAAGAAAAGAGAAACCTGGGCAAACCAAGATGCTGGACCTGCTCAGGACAGTTTGGTTCTGAATAACAAGCATTAATTACATTAATTAAGTCTTTTTTTTTTTTTTCTTTTTTTCTGAATGGAGCTCTTTATGGATGACATCCTTAGAAGGAAGCAAACAAAAACATGTTCTATGAACAGGATTTTCCTTCCTCTTTTCAAGCTCATTAAAGGAGCCAAATCCTTCCAATTCAGTTTGGACTGACCTTGATGTGCTTCATTTTTAGTTTAAAAAAGCCCTAACTTTGGTTCACAGGGACTGTGGGCTAAACATTAAGGTGAGCATGAAGAGAGTCCAGTTTTAAAGAATAATGAGCTAATTACATCCAGTTCTGTCTCCAATTATTGCTTTAAACCCATTTTTCTCAACGGCGTGCAGTGCTTTCTATCCTGCCTGAAATTCTTTTTTTCTTTCTGCACAAGGGTAGAAAAGGCAAAAGCGGCTGAGGTCACCTGATCCCTTAATGAAAAATGGATATGGTCAAAGTTCCACCCTGCTGCTGGAAATGTGACAAAACCTTTTGGCAGGGAACAGGAAGGCAGGGAGCAGGCAGGCCCAGGGGACAGGCACGAGCTGCTGGGGCTCTGGTGACACGTGGGCACTTGTAGGACACGTAGGGACCACATCCTCTTGTTACCTGCAGGAAATGGAGCTTGCACCGAGCTCTCAGGTCACAGCTCAGAAAGCTGCAAGCACCTCAGAGAGCCAAGAAAGGCCCTGGAAGGAGAAGAGGGTTTGATGGAGGGTGCTGCAATGCCACTCCAGCGCTGTGGGTTCTGTCCTGTCCAGGCAGAGAGGGGGTGAATGCAGAGACCCGAGGAATTCAGAGGAATTCACAACATTGCAGCCGGGGAATGAGGAGCTGGAATGAGGAGCTGGAGCTGCAGAGGGTGGAGCAAGGAGCATTGTGAGGGGATCAAATGTGCCACGGGATAATTACCTGAGCAGCTCTCAGGTGAACAGAAAGCACTGTTCCCTTCTTGGGAAGTCAGATAATTTAAAGGACACCCGTGAGAAAAGCCCTGGTAACAAGAGGCTGCCACTTGGACTTTTGTTGTTTGAACAATATTAAGGCTGAGCTAGCACCTCATCATTTCACTGAGCAGTGGCCTATTGTAAGTCACAGATTACAGCTCAGAGAAGAAAAGAAATACAAATAGTAGGATTTATAGAAAGCAAATAGTCATTTTGTCTATTAAGGGAGAGTCAAACCCAGTGCAAGGGAAGGGTGAAATCAATATGCTGTAACTCATAAATGTAAAGGCACTATAGAAGAAATATGAGATGATTTGAAGGTGAACTCACTACAATAATCACTTTATTTTTAACACAGTAAGTAGTCTAGTGGTTTCAGTAGCAAAGATGAGAAGTTTATAAAATGTAATAAAACTCTCTTTTTCTTGGGTCACATCACAATTTTTTTTGGAAAGAAACACTGTCGGCTGTGTATCAGATCCTTCACTGTTCTGGATTTCTCTTCCTGTGTGTCTTCCAGGGAGAACCAGAATATTAATACAGCCTTCTTCATTTGATTAATCATTAAAAGAATAACTCTGATTTCTTTTGTTCCCTTCACAGGAACAAATTTAGATTTGAACCTTCATTCTCATGATTAACAATTTCAAAGGCATGGTCTGTCTGATTATTTAATTTTTTACCCTGAAATGCAGACTCAACAACAACATTATGCACACTGAGGAACTTCAGATTTACTTCAGTCTGGTCCCTGGGATTAAATTCCCATTTACAGCTGGTGGTCCATCATGTGAAGTAAAGCACAATAAGTGGGGAAAATATGTAGGGTTCTTAAGATTAAAGTACTTAAAATAATAATGATTTTGAGACAAGGTAATCCAAGTATTGAAATAAAGATCTTGAGATCTTAAGCTACTCATATTCATTGAATTTCATGCTTATTCTTTATTTCAGGTTATCTGCTGTTTATTCCTTTGTGAAACTGACAGGTCTGAATAATCTGCTTTTAAAGGTAACATTCTAAATTATGATATCATATGTATATTTGTTTTAAGCTATTGCAAAATATACTTAAAAAACTGTAGCTTCTTTGTCTTGCCTTTGAATGCCTTTCATTTCTTGGTCACAAAGAGGGAGTGAGAAGCAGGTAAGAAAAATGTGTTTATTTCTCCCTGAAGAAGACTGAAGGGAAAACCCTGAAATGGCCTTGTGTGTAGAAAGGACCTTTAGACTGTGAAGAGCAGCACAAGACAAAGAATGAATCTCTTGGTCCCTAAGTGCAGTGAAAAGCTGAACAAGCTGAGAGCAGAAACTAATCCATGGTGGCACTTGATGTATCAGCAGTTCATGTGAAATGACGAGTTGGAGGAAAGGCCACGAAGGCATGTGAGAGGTCACCTGGGAAGTGACAGAAATGGGAGGAAAAAATAAAAATAAGGAGAAAGAAAAAAAAAAAAAAAAAAAAAAAAGGAAAGATACAAAGAGAGGAACAGAGAAATGTTCCTTGCAGGAATGTTTCAGATGTCTGTCTGTCTGCGAACCAAGTCTGGACTTGTGAAATCTGCAGAAAGACGTTGCAGATGTGAGAAGAAGGGCAAAGCTGGTGGGTGAACACAGAGCTGGGAGGCCCCAGCCTCTGCTCTCCAGGTGAGAGACCTCAGCAAGGACAATCCTCCTGGAGGCACCTCGCTCATGGTCCTCTCTTGGACAGTAACAAGCTGAACATTCCTCCGGGAGAGAAGCAGAATCCCAGAGACAGAATATTCTGATTTGGAAGGGACCCGCAAGGGTCACCCCGCCCAGGGGGAGGGAAGGGATGGCAAAAGTGACCACAGAAATGCCTTGTGGAGATGCTGGGACATCTGGGGACAGGAGGGGCTGGCTAAGAGCTCCCAGCTAAGCCAGGCTGCTGGTGGATAGCTTTTGCCACCTTCAGCTGCTCACAAGAAAGACTGCAGCTTGAATAGAAAGTCAATAGCTCTTTGTCCCTTATCCCTTTACCAGATCATCTCAGAGGAAAGTGCTGCTCTGTAATTCCGTGAAGAATTGCCCAGGAAAATCAAGGAATGCTAAAATTAGCAAAGGTAATGTTTCTGAAAGCTAATGGAGGGAGGAAAAACAATCCCAAGAGCAAGGCAGAGCTTTTCACACGCACTGTAAAGCAAAGGGACAGAGATGCACATTTCCCATCCTTGTAGGTCACTCCTCAGTGCTCCATCCTGATATGAAGAGATCCCTCAATAGTTAACTCAGCCAAGGGAGATTTCAGATCAATCCTCCTCACTCCAGCCATGCCTCCCTCCAAATCAATAGTGGCTGATGAATACTCTGTCAAGCCCACGGCACAGCCACAATGGAAATCCTGCTCTTTTCCAAAGTGCCTTTGCAAGCCCCTTGGATAAGGGGTGCTGCTCTGCTGAATCTCAGCAGTGAAGCTGAATTCCTGATGATGCTGCCGTTCTGCAGAGGCAGCACTGCACTGCTAACCTGCACCTTTCTGCCCGTGGAGGCTTTAGTGAGAGCTTTTCTCTTTCACTGCAGAATGAATTCAAACACACGAGCTATGTAGCTCTCATCTTTAATAAAGTCTGGGTTTTTTTTTTATTTAGACTCTGCTTGCACAACAGCTCCTAAGTTGTTTTTTCAAAATAATGCTCTGATAATTGGATATTTTCTCTAAATGCAAAGTTCTGTAAGCAGTGCAAGCTATCTGAATTCAAACTGAGTTTTTCTGCAAAAACTAGGAAAAATTTAAAAGTTGGAAAGATCAGATGGTTCACATTCATAAATCAAATCCCTTAATTGCACTGAAGTACTAAAAGAAGAAACACTTTTGTTAACTCGAAAGTTAGGATACACTTTTTTGGGAATTTAACCCTTTTTGATGTACACATTCCCAGTAAATCTGTGCCTGATTCTAATCTACAGTAGCATTGTCCATAATTAAAAATATTTTACAAGATGCTCTTTCAAAAATCCCCAGTAATTAATAATAAATATCTCTTTTGAACCACACGTGAATCTACAATAATTAATACAACTGAAGTTACAAGCACAGCACTCCAGCCTAGGCAAACAGACTTGGCAGTTCTAAGTACAGATTTATATCTGGAAGGATGCATTCTCCTTGAAGATGTTTGTGCAACCTACTTATCAGAAAAAAAAGAGATTTCCTGGAGATTTCCTTTAATTAGCTGGAACAAGTCATTAGTAAAGCAAGCAACTAAAACCATAAGCATATAAGCTAGCATGGTTTATTAAAAAGCAATAATTAAAAATATATCCTAAAATTCAAGAAAGGTGTGACCAGGTTCAGTAAGAGCTCTTTCTGTGGACAACAATGAGAGTGTAGGAAGAGAAAATTTAGCAGTCTGCCTGGAAAGATAATGAGAGGAGAGGAACTACATGATCCATGCTAATGTGGTGTATGTCCCTCCCCTTCCCAGTTCCTGAAAGCCTCCATTTATTCCTGTGGCAATTAGGAGTCATCATCACTGTCAATTATATTTTTGCACTGAGTGACTGCAAGGTCACTTCCAAAAAATTCTGAATCACATAAACCCGAAGTGTGGAATGCAGTGATTTTCCTGTGAGTGTTCTCTGGAGCAGCCACAGCCCCTACCCATGATGAAAATTGTGTGTCTCTTACCCATAATGAGAATTGGGTGTCCCTTCCCCAAATGACAATAGGGTGTCCCTTCCTTTACCCATAATGAGAATTGTGTGTCCCTTCTCTTACTTACAATGAGAATTGGGTGTCTCTTCCCCACAATGAGAATTGGGTGTCTCTTACCCATAATGAGAATTGGGTGTCCCTTCCTTTATCTATAATAAGAATTTTGTGTCCCTTCCCTTCCCCACAATGAGAATTGGGTGTCTCTTCCCCATAATGAGAATTGTGTGTCCCTTTCCCTTCCACACAATGAGAATTGGGTGTCTCTTACCCATAATGAGAATTGGGTGTCCCTTCCTTTATCTATAATAACAATTTTGTGTCCCTTCCCTTCCCCACAACGAGAATTGTGTGTCCCTTTCCCTTCCCCACAATGAGAATTCGGTGTCTCTTCCCCATAATGAGAATTGGGTGTCCCTTCCTTTATCTATAATGAGAATTTTGTGTCCCTTCCCTTCCCCACAATGAGAATTGGGTGTCTCTTCCCCACAACGAGAATTGTGTGTCCCTTCCCTTCCCCACAACGAGAATTGTGTGTCCCTTCCCTTCCCCACAATGAGAATTGGGTGTCTCTTCCCCATAATGAGAATTGGGTGTCCCTTCTTTTATCTATAATGAGAATTTTGTGTCCATTCTCTTCCCCATAATGAGAATTGTGTGTCCCTTCCCTTCCCCACAATGAGAATTGGGTGTCCCTTCCTTTACCCATAATGAGAATTTTGTGTTCCTTCCCTTCCCCACAACGAGAATTGGGTGTCTCTTCCCCACAATGAGAATTGGGTGTCTCTTACCCATAATGAGAATTGGGTGTCCCTTCCTTTACCCACAATGAGAATCGTGTGTCCCTTCCCTTGCCCATAATGAGAATTTGTGCCTCATTCCTCTCTCCCCAGGCTGAAAGGCACCCCTGCAGTTCTGCGCTGTGCATATTGACTCAAATGAAGCTTTGTGTAATAAGATTTAAATTGTAATGACTCATTATGTCAACCCTTTTTTCTGCTGTTATTTTACACAGTAAGTGTGCAGCGAGTGCAGGGTCCTACTGCAGAAAATCCCAGCAAGCTGGCAGTGGGTAAGTACTAAAAAAAACACTGTAGAAACTTCTCCCAAAACCTCAGCATGACCAGAGGTCCAAAAGGATGATTTGTCTGAGTGGCCTTTTTACAGCCATTTTCACCTGTTCCAGATTTTCTCCTGAATCCATCATATTTACATCCAGATCCTCACTGACTTTTAGTGGGACCAGATTGTCTTTATATGAGCCTGAGGTGGATGGCTTCAAAGTATTATTTTTCAAGATTGTTTAAACATTCAGCCATGCACACTCACACAGAGAGCTGTTTTCTAATAATCCTTTTATCAGCCTCAAGCTGAAACAACTTTCTTTCTTGCAAGGATCTGTTATTGAGAGTTTCTTATTAGTAACTAGATGCTGACATTGATTTCATTAAAAAATAAGCACAGACCCCAAGAGCTTTTGATTTATTTTTTTTAATTGCATAACATGTAGAGTATAAACACAAACTGCTTTGCTCAGAACTGTACCTCTTTAATTGCCTGAATTAAAAGGATTTCTGGATCAGCAGTTTCTCTCATTTTTGGTACATATTGGTGGCATGTTACCAAGGTACCTCTGAAACTGCTAAATCTGGCTGGGGCCAGAAGTGATGTGGAAAAATTATTTTTGTGTGCTCTGTAAAGAGTGTTCAAAACCACTGTTTTACAGTACCAGAGTAATGGCTATTCTGTGCAAGATCAGCTGTAGATAAATATCTTTTCTTCTTTCAGTGAAGTAAAGCAATAACTGTGTCTTGAGATACCATTTTGTGTCCAGTGACTCTAATAGACAAATTTTGTTGATTTGCACCAAAAGGTGAACTGATTCTAAGCCCAGAGTGTGGCTCTTTTGTCAGCTTTATAAAGACAAATGTTAACAAAACTCTCCAAACACACCAAACACTCTTCTCTGTATGATTCCACACCAGTCTCCAGAGAACAATTCTCTGGCTGGTTTCTAAATTCTGGTGCTCCCTGTTTAAATATCCACAGAAAGTACAAGCAGGCTTCTCTCCTACCCATTTCTCATCTGGGAATTTAATAGCAGCAGTTAAGTGACTTAATACTATAAGAAAGTAGGTTGGGGAAGTGGGAGGAGGATGAAAAATTGACAAAGGAATGGGAAAGAGAGCTGAAGCTTAAAAGCTTCTTGTAGGACATCACTGTAGCTCTTCTGACTCTTTATTTGCACTCTTGCTTCTCTTAAGAATCCAAATATTTACAAGGCTGTAATTGAAAGCCAGAGAAGTGGTAAATATCACTAATACCTGGTGTCCTTCTCCCTGTTCTCCCCTAATGCCTATTTCCTAGGAAATTCTGTCAGTGAACAAACCCACATCAGTGGCTCCTTATTTCCCCAGCTCCTCCTTGGATGTACCTTTCTCATCCTCACAGAAAGCTTTTGTATTTCAGGATTGATTGGCTTATCTTTTTATTGGCTAGCAGCTCTTCCTGCTCTCGTTAGCACATGAAAGTCTAATTGTGCTGGGCAGCTCTGTCCTGGCAAGCAACTTTGAAATCATATGTGAAATGGAACTAGACATCATTAATTCTATTTTTTAGGTAAGTTCTTCTCATGTGAATGATGTGTTTTGCTCCTTGCCTAAAAGGACTCTGTATTTTTTTTAATATACTGTGATATCAATTAAGGTATATAAAAAGTATTCTTACAACTAATTAGAAATCAGTGAGAAAATCCATGTGAAATTTATAGACATTAATATGGAAGAAACAAGCAATCAATTTATGTTCAATCCAATGAGTCAGTATGCAACTTTTTTTCCTCTATTTATTTTTATATCAGTGTCTCAATTCAGGAGCAGGTAGGGAATATATCCATATGTTTTATTTCTTTTGTAAAATTAGCTTAAAGGAAAAGAAGAAAACCACCAAAACATAGGATTGAAGACTTGCCATTTTTTTTTTTCCTGAGAGGATCATAAATTATTTAAAGTTTCTTCATCTTCAGAATGCCCAGATGAATGCTCTGAGATATTCAAAGACTAGAACCTAAAAAATTATACAGGTGATTCAATAATTCTTGGCAACAACTAAAATAAAAATCATGTTTTATTTTTTATATTTTAAGTATGAGGGATTTATTTTTCTCTCTTAATTTTCCTCTGTATGAACAAATAATTTAAGACATATCAGTGTTGAATATAACCATAGCTGAAATACAAATGTATGGGATCATTCCATTTTTAGTTTCCTTAGAAATAGCTTTTTTTTCTTTTTCCACTTGGTCCTTTATACTTGAAAAAGCAATATTCCTCATGTGAACACTGCTAATTAAGTCAGGCATTCATATTTTTTTCTATTACTACTTTTCTTGGTGCTTATTTAGGAACTTTGTTTGCAAAGTTGAATACTCAAGGTTCCTTTTCAACACTTGTATTGATTTTCTTTTGTCTTTCAACAAACAGGCAGCAATCTGTACTTAACATGGAAAAAATAACAAGCAGGCAGTGCTCAAATAGCAAAATCAACATTTTTATTTGTCTTGTAATGAATAGTGTGAGCAAGCCAAGACCCCAACAGAAAAGCAGAGGCCTTTATTTCTCGAGTAGCAATGATATCATCAATAGGTGGGGGAAGAGGGTCCTTAAAAATAAGAAATAAATTCAAATGGAAGCACTTTAGGATTTTCAGTATGCATTAACTACTTGAGTTCAGGTAGCTGTCCCAAAATTGGCTGCAGACATGTTAATCCAGCAGGGTGAGGAGAATTAATCTCGATTCTAAATGACCATTGTCCCTTCAGGGCAGAGCGTGGAGCTGTGAATGTGCACCCCAGCCCTGGGTGTGCCCTGGCAGGGGCACAGGTGGCATTTCACCCATCACACAGAGTTTTGTGTGTCCCCCGGGGGCACAGGTGGCATTTCACCCATCACACAGAGTTTTGTGTGTCCCCCGGGGGTACAGATGTCATTTCACCCATCACCCAGAGTTTTGTGTGTCCCCTGGGGGTACAGGTGGCATTTCACCCATCACCCAGAGTTTTGTGTGTCCCCCGGGGGCACAGGTGGCATTTCACCCATCACACAGAGTTTTGTGTGTCCCCCGGGGGCACAGGTGGCATTTCACCCATCACACAGAGTTTTGTGTGTCCCCAGGGGCACAGGTGATGTTTCACCCATCGCACAGAGTTGTGTGTCCCCCAGAGGTACAGATGGCATTTCACCATCTGTGAAATGCCCAGAGCTGTGTGTGCCCCCCAGGGGCACAGATGGTATTTCACCCATCACACAGAAGTTTTTGTGTTCCCCAAGGGCACAGATGGCTTTTCACCCATCACACAGAGGTGTGTGTGTGCCCCCCAGGGGTACAGATGGCATTTCACCCATCACACAGAATTTTTTGTGTCCCCCAGGGGCACAGATGGCATTTCACCTATCACCCAGAGCTGTGTGTGTGTGCCCCCAGGGGTACAGATGACATTTTACCCATCACCCAGGGTTTTGTGTGTGCCCTTGGGGAGTTCAGGGGGTCTCAGACCCTCCTGCAAAGTCCTGTGAACTGAGTCCAGAGCTGCTGGTGTGTGGGGATGGACAGGAAGGTACCAGAAGAGAGGGTGAGGAGATGATGGGAGAGAGTTTTTTAGCCTGGAGAGGAGGAAGCTCAGGCCTGACCTTGTCACTGTCCACAGCTCCCAGGCTCTGATTCCAGGCAACAAGTGACAGCAGGGGAGGACATGGCCTCAGTCTGAGCCAGGGGAGGTTCAGGCTGAACATTTAGGGAATTTCTTCACAGAAAGGGCTGTCAAACATTGGGAAAAGCTGTCTGGGCAGGTGGTGAAGTCATCACCCCTGGAGGTGTTTGAGGAAAGCCTGGACGTGGCATTTAGTGCCAAAGTCTGGGTGACAACGTGGTGTTGGGTCAAAGATTGGGCCTGATGACCTCAGAGGTCTTTTCCCACCTAATTGATTCTGTCAAAGCCTTCCAAGGTGTGATGAGCTCTGGGGACTGCCTGGCTGAACCTGCAAAAATGGGTAAAGCACCACGTCTGCTGAATCTGTCCGAAGGCAGCAGCGCTCAGCAGCATTAAAAATGGAGCACAGCCAAGGAGGTGGTGCTGCTTTATTCAAACACAGGGACCAGTACCCCACACACCCCTGAGCCTCTGCCACACTCACCCAGAAGCTGCTGGTGTCACTGTGGCTGTCCACGTGGCTGGAGAGAGCTTTTGGGGGAGTGCGTGGATGTGTAGTTATCTGTAATTAATAAGAAAGACTGTATTGTATTAGCAATGCCAGCTTAATAAATAATAAAGCCTCGTAAATATTAGTTGTGATCTGTGTCTCCCCCACCTTCATCCTCTCCCAGGGAAAAGGGTATTTACAGTACTTCAGCAGGTTTTTCTCCTTGGGAAAGATGAAGGATGAGCCCCTCAATGGGTTCTGCAGAAAATCCCCCTCTCACTGGGGGAACTTCATTTCCTGACCATGCCCATCCATTATCTCCCACCAGCAATAAACACCTAGGATTTGGTTTTAGTAAGAGCTTTATGAGCCTTCCCTTCATGTTAAGACTAAAAGGGTCATTCTTTTGTGTTTATACAGTGAAAAGGATTCGGATTTTGTTTAGTTTTTTGGGTTTTTTTTCCTTTTAAATCTTAGCCTGACTCGGAAGGAAGGCTGGATCATCACTGGATATAATGCATTACCATTAACTTCATGAAGCAATTTCTCTTTTATAATTTTGCTAGTCCAGGCATTCTAGCTTTTAGTTTAATTGAGTTTGTTGATAAATCTCTCATGACATGCTTTCTATATATGTTCTTCCTATAAAAAATTTATTTCTATGGAATAAAATTCATTCCATGAATAGGATCAGAACAAGGTTTGTATTGTTTAATCACGTATTCAATTGGTTTCTAACAAGAAGTAGCAATGACTTAGATTGGCCCTCTGTTCATTTATGACTTTCACATTAGCATTTACAAAACAGGCAATGAGAAAAAAAACATATGTTAAAATCACAGAGTCCAACGAATGTTTTCATTAAATATTACCAACTACATTCCCTGTTGAAATGGAATATTCTTATTCAATCAATGAGTCCAGTAAATAAACACACAATTGCCTGCGGTGACTTTTGCATCAGATTTTCAGTTCCCACACGTGTCCCCAAGAAGGAAAGAGCAGGGCATTGTGTTGGGGATGTGTTGAGTTTCATCAGGTGTCTCTACACACACACATCACTTTGATGTGAGCAGATGTGGCAGAGGGTAACACACTACCCTGTGCTGCTGCACTGTCAGTCCCTGCACCAGGAAGATGGGAAAATGCAGGAAAAAAACAGAGTAACAGCTAATTGTCTGCCAGGGAGTCAAATAAATGGAGTTCACATGCTCCTTCATGGCAAGAAAAAAAAAAAAAAAAATCAACCTTCTCACTATCATGAGAATAATAATTATTTGCCATTCTTTTTGTTTTGGCAGCAAGCAATTATCACCTTCTACAGGACTGAGGCAGACAGAGACTCCAGCATACAGTAGAAAGGAAATAGAGACTACAGGTGTTAACTGCGTTTAAAATGTTTTATTCCTACATACACTTTTATGGATTTCAAAAGTGGGATCAATTTTCCCTTCCTGAATTCTGATTAAGATTTATTTATTTATTTATTTATTTATTTTCAAATGAGAATGCTACTGGCTTCCTTTGGTATATTTCTTGATAATATGACTGCTTTGGTTATTGCAGTGGTACCTTTCATGTCTCTGACCACAATATAAGATGTTTCATTTACTTAAAGCTTTCTTGATGTTATCGAACTGAGAAAATTTACTTCAGTAGCCCTAGAAGCAATTCCAGGAATAAGACTTGATCCTCCACTCAATTATCTGTCCACATTCCATCAAACATCTGCAGCCAGGCTAAACAAAATGTAAGGACAGCCAGGCCTTAGAGCAGCCAGGAAATGTTATCTTGGATTTGACTTTTTTCCTCCTAATATAACAAGAATTAATGCCAGCAAGTCTCTTGGCTGTATGGAAGCCAGGCTCACCTCCATGATTGCCAAGCTGTTTTACAAACTCAATTATCAGTCATTTTAATTTCACTATATTTCACCAAAAATGCAGAGGAGGACTCACATCTCAGCAGAGGATGCAATCCCGGTGTGGTCATGCAGAACAGCTTTGTCCTTAAAAGTTATTAGAGCCAGTCAGTGGGAGAAGGGAAATAAAATTAGGCTGTCTTAATTCAAAGCTCTATTTTATTTTCATTGTCGTTTGGCTTTTTGTAATCGTCAGCCTTATCAAACCATCACACTTGGATTATCTCTTTCACTTGATTTTGCAAACATGGAAGAGTTTACCTTTGGAAGTTTTTAACTAGTGAGTTCCTCAAGTTTTTCATGTAGATTTTTCCACCTTTTTTTGACATCAAATAATTTGGAAAAAGATATAGAAATTTAGAAAAAAAAAATTACAGATTTACCATAATTTTAATGTTATAAATAAGGTAGCATAAAATATTAAAATTTGAATGAAAGAAGACATTATAAAAGTGGTGCTCGATATTTATGCCAATTTCTAAGACATTTTTAGCATAGCCTGAAACCAGAATGGCAGATTATCTTCTGGCAGGAGCAGCTCAGCCAGGTGTGCCCAGGTGTACCTGTGAGCACAGAAATGCACCTGTGAGTACAGAAATGTACCTGTGAGCATAGAAATGTACCTGTGAGCACAGAAATGTACCTGTGAGTACAGAAATGCAGCTGTGAGCACAGAAATGCACCTGGAGCACAGAAATGCAGCTGTGAGCATAGAAATGCACCTGGAGCACAGAAATGCACCTGTGAGCACAGAAATGCACCTGTGAGTACAGAAATGTACCTCTGAGTACAGAAATGCACCTGTGAGCACAGAAATGTACCTGGAGCACAGAAATGCACCTGGAGCACAGAAATGCACATGTGAGCATAGAAATGCACCTGTGAGCACAGAAATGTACCTATGAGCACAGAAATGTACCTGGAGCACAGAAATGCACATGTGAGCATAGAAATGCACCTGTGAGCACAGAAATGCACCTGTGAGCACAGAAATGTACCTGTGAGCACAGAAATGTACCTGTGAGCATAGAAATGCACCTGTGAGCACAGAAATGTACCTGAAGCACAGAAATGTACCTGTGAGCACAGAAATGCAGCTGTGAGCACAGAAATGCACCTGAAGCACAGAAATGCACCTGTGAGTACAGAAATGTACCTGTGAGCACAGAAATGTACCTGGAGCACAGAAATGCACCTGTGAGCACAGAAATGTACCTGGAGCACAGAAATGCACCTGTGAGCACAGAAATGCACCTGGAGCACAGAAATGCACCTGTGAGCACAGAAATGCAGCTGTGGGCACAGAAATGTACCTGTGAGCACAGAAATGCACCTGGAGCACAGAAATGTACCTGTGAGCACAGAAATGCACCTGGAGCACAGAAATGCATGTGGCAGCACGAGAGGCAGGGCAGAGGCATGCCTGGATAAGTGGAAATGCAGTGAATAACCTGATTAAAGTGCATCAGATCCTTCCAGCAAATGACACAGGTCCGTGTCAGTTACAGGAAAAATCCCTCTGTGCCTTTCATGAAGCTCTCCCACTGAGAATTCAAGGACAAAATGAAGAGGGGTGGTTGGTTGGGGTGGTTTTTGCCTTCAGGCATGAAGAAAATCCAGGCTGCCTGAGAGTTCTGCCCGTGGTTTGGTGCATGATCAACTCCAACAGCCCAATCCCTCTTTGGGGGGCATAATAACCTAAAATAAAAGCCCACATTAAGCAAAAGGGTTCACACATTTGTTGGTTTAGTGAAGATATGGAGGGGGTGTGGGGGAAAGAAAAGCAGGCAGGATGATCTAAGCAACATGAACAAATCTAGTACAAGGAAAAATAATGTGAGAGGATTTAAAAGAGGAAAAATTTAAAAGAGGAAAAAAATTAAAAGAGGAAAAAAATCACTGAAATGAAACAGCTCTTGATGTTTCTTCATCAATACAGAAATCTGTGTGGTTATTCAGAAATATTATTAAGGAAAAAGTGACCCTAATAATGCTATTTCTTCCTAGCAGAAGGAATTTGTGACATGCTTTGTTCCATTCTCCCCAAACATAAATCCCCTTTCTGGATAAAAAGAGCAAAACTTGTAACATTGCAATAGCTCTGGGATTTTCTTTTTTTTTTTAATGTTTTTAAACATAAGAGTCCATCCATGGGAGCTTCTTTTCCCTTTTTTTCAGCAGCTTTACAATGGCTTGATTTTGTTTCTGAAGAGGAACTTATCCAGGCCTCGAGACAAAGATGCTCAAAGCCATGTTTTTGATCATTTAAACATCAATACCACTGGCTACACAGAAACTATTCCGAATCCTTTCACAGGCTTGGCAGGAAGCAAAGATAAATATTTTTCACAGCAGTGCTATCCATTAAGACTCTTGCCTCCCAAAGGCAAACTCATGTTTTGGACTTGTCCTGTCCCAAAGAGATGTGGCTCCTGTCAGCCTCAAAAAGAAGCCAGGAATGTCTCCTGTGATCTCAGCTATGTGAGTGTGGATTGATATTCTCAATGTAAAAATGGGATGAAGCTTCATGGGGGGAGGGAATACCTCATTTTTTTCTCCCTACATGTAAGGTCCTGGTCTTGCTTGCTTGTTCCAGCCCTTTACCCATGGTAAACTATTAGTCAGTCTGGGACAAAGTTATTAACTGACCCTATTTAATGTCTGGGTGAGTAACAGGCAAGTCTGTGAAGGTGCAAGGCCAATTCCAATCAGAAATGTTCCAGGGACTCCTTCTTTAAGTGAAATATCTCTGCATTTAATGAACAAACCCAAGAACTTCAGCAAGTATGGTAGGTAACAGTCCTCTAAAGAGAGAATTTTCCTTGCTCCTTGATTTCACCTAACAAAGACAGACAAACCAGAACAGGAACATTCCATGCAGTGTTTGTTTCTCTTGTGTAAGTGGTTTGAATTCCTCCATTTCTAAAATCAGGAGAAAATGGAAAATCAGCAGAAAAATGGAGCAAGCTCTGCAAATTTATTATCCAGTGTTTCCTGCTTGTCCAGGGAATGTTGCTGGACACCCACCATTGTTTCCTCCCTTAATTTAATAACAGTCATGGCACCTCCAGGGGCACCAGGTAGCAGAAGCTTAATGAAAGCTCCTCTGAAGAATTTCAGTCCCATATTGTCTCCTGACACATCCAAACAGCCTTAAAACCCAACTGGAGCTCGTCCTGGTCTTTCGAGTTAAAAAGCAAGTAGCTATTGGTATTTATTAATAAGTAAATAAATACTTAAAAAAATTATCTCGTCTACATGTATATGCATATATATTATGCAAATACTACCATTTAAAAAATACATTAACACATTAAGTGCCCAAAGTGTCACTGTAGTACCAGGAGCATTAGATTTAATTAGGTAGCAAAAATAGAAACTGGAGTCTGGTTAATAACTTCTAAAGCTGATCATAATTGGCTTATTAGTTGGAGATCAAGCAAAAAAATACATTTCAGACATCAGTTTAAGTGAAGACTGAATAAATTATTCAAAATATCTTTGAGAATCAAATAATTAGACAAATAATATGTAAAATCAATAAAGTGTGACAATCAACAAATGACAAATGGATGAACAATGGAACAATATTATTCTTCTACTTCTACTTAGCTACTGAGAGTTCCTGTGTGTCCATCAGATTAATTGTTTATTCCAGTTATTACTTTCATTCAAATGTATGAGAAAGCAAAGCATTGATTTACTGCTGTCACGGGGTACTTAGTGCAGCAGTTTAAACAAAGCATGGCTCTCTCCATATATAATTCATGTTTATTAGAAATGTAAAGGAGAAGGAAAATGCTACAGGAGCTTGTGTATGCTCAGCCATCTAAATTTCTGTTGCTTTCTGAATGTAATAAATACAATGTTTACCTGCAGAAATAACCAAAGAGAAATTTCCTGCACCGAATAGGTAATTTCCAGAGGGAGAGACAATGTTATTAAAGGCATTCTCGAAACACTGATTGCTTCATTTGGTATTTAAAAACTGTCTGGATTTGCTGCTTTCTTCTTAATATGATTTACACATTTGCCTCCCGAATCTTCAAATGGATCTAAAATGTGTCCTGGGTTATTTTTTTGCTGGGATAGCACTGGTGTGGAGAATGCTGATTTTTGCAGTCTCCCCCTCTCAGAACCCTGCTCCTCCCTTACTGAGCTGTTGAAATTCCAAGAGTGCTCGGACATAAAAAGGGTGTTCAGGCCCTGTCACTCTCACAGCCCCGGCTGCAAGGCTGAGTTATATTTTGGTTTTAGGCTGGTAATATATCAGTGCTTATGTCAGATCCTCTTTAGAATTTTGGACTTGTGGTTTGCTCCGTTTCACTAGCTGGTGGTTTTTTTTTTTTTTTTCCATTCACACCACAATATAGCAGTGAGCTCTCTCCTTCCAGCAGTCTGTGATGCCTTCACTGGGTGCTCCACGCCACTCTCTTAGCCTAATAAAAAGTAGAAAATCACTTGGGTTTGTTCTTCAATTACTTATTCACCATGCAACTCTGAAAAGTGAAGTTCTAGGTATGTGATTCTAATTAGAATACTATTCCAGTTACTAACTTGGAATCAGAATCCTGCTGTGCAGGATTCTAATATGAAATATACCCAAAGAAAGCAACAGAGGACAATGCAGAGTCCCTTTTTTTTAGCGACTTCAGCAAAATAATAGACCCAGGACTCCAAGCTAGTCAGACATTGAATATCAGAGTGAAGGAGAGCGGGAAAGTCCCTTGAAGGCATAATAATGATAGTGCTTGTTAAGGTCACCATTTTCATTTCAAACTACAGCAACAGCCATTTAAAAAATAACTTTACAACCAAGAACTTGGAAATAACACAGTTCTGCAGTGTATTTACAGATGTCTGCAGAAAGAAAATCAACTCCTAAAGTAAATAATTTCAACTACCTAAAACACAAAACTTCATTTAGGCCATAGAGAATAACTGACCAGAAATCCCAAATATTTTGGATAACAGAAAGGATCAATCATCATCCATCCACCATTGTATATAGGATGTGTGCTTTCAAAGAAATTGTTGCTGTGTTAATTCTTGTCTGTTTCTCTGCCTGCAAGGTCTTGAAAAAAATAATAAATCTGATCTTGAAATAAATAAGGTTTGAACTTCTCTTATGCTTTATTATAATTTTTAGCAGCTTAGGCTTGGTAAGACTCTTAGCATTTTAAATCTTAAAATACTGTCTTTAAGTAAGCATGTCTTTGCTGACCTGTCACCTTTAAGTTATTTGCAGGGAACTTTGATTAAGTAGCATTAACTAAGTCTACTCCTTAAATGATTTGAAAAATGTAACTTTAAATAGGTCATTAAAAAAAAAAAAAGAAAAGAACTTTCGAGCCACTTTCCCTGAGTCTCTCCCCTATGGATTGTCTTAATAGGTAAAGCACTGTCTGCATTTGCTGGAGGTTGCAGCCTTTACTGACAACAAAGTCAGTGTGTTCAGCAGACAGATTCCTACAGAGACCTCGGGCCTTTCATGTGGGACCTCTGTCTCCTGGAAATGATATTGTATTTTACACAAAAAAAGCACCTTCCTCACTCCAGCTGTTACAACCCCTGAAAAATGTTGAGTTCCGCAGAACACACAACTCTGCAATCCTGTTTAATCAGTGGCTGAGGCAGCCCTCCCCAGCTGTGGATTGTGCTGGAAGGTTTTACATTACTTTTATCATTCTTGCTTGCCTCTAAGAACATCCTGTTACATGAAAAGATTGTTTGTGAATCATGGAAAATATTTATTTTTTCTGTATGACCAACCTGAAGCTCCATTTCTGTGTTTTCCCCTTGTGGCTGGGGTGAATAGCTAGTTCTAATAATTACAGTGATAATATTTTTCAAGAGTTTGTGTTTCCCAAAACTCTGTGACAATTTGCAAACACAGAGCATATTCCTTACACCCACCACGTAAAATAAATTTGCAAACTTGGCCTGGTCAGCCTGTAAAGGACATCAGTGCATCTGCTTTGAATGCTCTTTTCCAGCATGGTAGGACAAGCTTAGGAGCAGAGTAGCATCTTTGTGCTTTCACATTCTCATTTTTAACAGTGGAATGGATAAAAAAATCTCTCACACCTTTTTTTTTTTTTTTTTTTTTTTTTTTTTCTCAAGTTACTTTCCATAGTCAGTCACCACTGGCAGACTACAGTCGCTGCTAAGGTGAGCAGATATTCATGGAGGCTTTTAAAACAGTGCCTGAAATCAGGTCCCTGCTCTGTCAATCTGGTGACCTGGAACTGAAAGACTTTTGTGACATTTTTAAGTCCCTCAGTCCCAGGATCTCCTGAGAAACCCCTGGTAGCAAGGGAAGTCTGGGTGAAATGCAGTTTCATTAGCAAATACATTTCTGTTACCTTTGAGAACTGCATATCCAGCTGAAATTCAGTTTACAGGGCTGGTATATCACAGGCACTCTGTTAGGTCATGCATTGGGAAGTAACCTACAGCAACAACAAAGCCACTGGACATATTTACCTACCAATAAAACACCCTTCCCCCTGGAATACTTTCAGCTGACCTTTCTGGTCTCGTTAGCTGGAAAAGGGGATGTTACTGAGATTGTTTTAGATGCAATCATTGCTTGAACATGACATTTGGGACTCGTGTGAAGGTGAGACACAGCAAGGCACCTTTTTCCCCATCAGTGAGCAGTGCCTCACATTTCTTCCCATGCTCCTCATCCTCAGCTGTTCCCAAACACATCTTGTACCCAAGAACCTCTCCAGAGGTTGCAGCACATTTTCAGGCTGTGGGAATTTTGAGCTGTTAAGACGACTAGCACAGCACTAATAAAATCTAAACACTTATAGTCAAATCTTATTCCTGATGCTGCTAAATGGGAACTTACAGCTTAACATAATAGGCAATTTAGCATACAAATGTGCCCCATAAAAGCAAGGATGTTGGCAGTGCAAAACTATAAATGTTAACCTTTGGGCAAGCTGTTACAAATGTGCTACAGGCTCTTGCAATTTTAATGAACTTGTTTGCACACATGAGGTTTATGTTGTACTAAACACTGTGACACACACACCGAGGAACACCTTCCAAAATTCAGATGTGTGGGAGCTCAGCATGTCCCACTCATCTGCCATCAGAGGTTTACAGCAGCAGGAAAGGAAAATGGCCTTTTTGCCCTCAGAAGTGTGATGGAGAAACAATGCATAACTCTCCTGACAGTGCTAGAGAATATAGGAAATATTTTATAAGTACAAGTGTTTGCAGTCAAGACTTACATTCTGGACAAGCACAAATGCTAATGAATGTGATTTTCCTGAGTCGTGGTTTCATTATTTTTCAGTAAGTTCCTGGAAAGGCACACGTTGTTGAAAATGTGAGAAATCCATAGCAATTTCAGCCCTAAACCAAGGCTAATAGTTATCTTATGAACTAGTAGGCACCTGTGACCTTTCCTTGTAAGCAATTTGGGTTTGATGAATCAATGTCTAAGCATCCTCACAATCAAATAATCCTGCAGAGCAACCAAATTAAGTTGCTCCATTTCAGGGAAGCACTTGGGAAAAAAAGGACACATTTTCAAGCAGCTTTGCTAGTCCTGAACATTGACAATGCAGCCTTGGTGGTGGGCCTGTTTTCAGTCCAAGTCTCTCACGTTTTTTGGCATTGGAAGGCCACTTCATTCCAAAAGAGAATTATTCAGAGATGCTCTTTCAAGCAAAATGTGTGAAAGATGAATCATTAAAAATAAAAAAGAGATGATGTCTCAGTCTTATCTGACTCCACTGCCAAATTTTCTTCACCTTTCACCCTATGACTGCTGCAGCAAAATATGGAGATTTCAGTTTGCATTCACAGAGTTTAACAACGTCTACTGGAACATTCATAGCCAAGAACCTTCTCACTTCCTTCAAGTAAAGAAAAAAAGAACTCAAAGAAATCTCTTTTTAATTGGCTGTGAAGTTCTTTTAGCTTGGTTAATAGCCTTGACTGCCAACAAAGCATGGAACTGGATTGTAAAGAGAATTCATACAGAGACCAGAAAGTACTTACCAGGAATTTCTCACCTCACTAACAACTCATTTGCTCCCCTATTGTTAATAGAAGTATCTGTATACACAGGTACAATCTGAGACTCCTTAGGATGTAAGGCAAGAAGAAAATGCAGATTTTCATAGCAACTTGCATTATTATAAAACCTAAAAAAATTATACCTATACATTCAATGGAAAGTTAAAACATGAAAGAGAGTAAAAGACGGAGTTGAAAATAAAGGGAGATTTCATTTTCAAACATACAGGCAGTGAAAAAAATTTCTCTAATGTTATCCTTCCATATGCAGTGTAGTGTACTAAATTGGGATCCAAAATATCAAAATATTCCACTTCATTGTTACTTACATACAAGCTCAGAACCAGAGTTTCATGTACAGTGTAATCTGAAAATCAGAGGTTCATTAATTAAAAAAATTAATCTTCACTCATAGAAAACTATTTCATACTAGAGTGATTAAATTGAATTAATGGAATTAATATTATTGTACCCTACTATGTAAGAATAGCACTTAACACACTCAGGTCTAAAAGACCACGTTAGGTTGGATTAGAAGAACAGGACTTTACCTGCATGGTTGGTTGCTTTTGCTGCTCTGTATTATGTCATCCTACATGCTGTAAAATATGTCCTCGACATTAATTTTCTGTAGAAAACAACCAGGAAAACTATTTGCATAACTGTAAAAACAAAACCCCTTCGAGTCATTAGTATTGAAAAATATTCTTGTGCATTTAAGCTTGGCCTGAGAAATGTACAGTTCAGTGCTTTCCAGGTCCAATTCCTGAGCTCAACTTAATCAAGTCTAATGGTGCAAAGGTGATTATCTGTCTTCTGCTAAGTTCAAGAATGTAATAGAACTGGTTACATTAGGAAGACAATTTATTATCTGTACAATGGCAGAAAAAGGTAAAGAAAAGGTAATTTATGGGGGAGCTTTCTGTGCTTAATGTATTAGTTGCAGCAGAGGTTAAAACTTTCATCTTCTTATACCTAAACTTGGAGAAATGAGAAATACGAGACAGAACACGTGTGATAACATAGAAATTACACTTCTTTATTTATTCAGCAGATGGAGATTCGTTCTTTTGGTGTTATTCCAGTAATATTTTGCTTTATGGTACGAAGAGTTACCCTGAAGTACAGGAGGAAATTCCTTGGGGTTGCATTTTCTTTTTCAGGTTGTTGCCTTTTATGATCCCTTGGGAAAAACTGCTCAGCGGGATTGTGGCTCCACTTATGGCAAACGACAGAATCAGGACAGGGATGTATTTCAACTGCTCTTATTAGTCTGGGGGAAGAGAGTCAGGGCCAGTAGGATTTGGGGATAACAGGGAGCACACAGACCTGGGATGAATGGCACAAGAAGCACGACTTCTTCAAGCCTTACTGCCTCTACCTTTTCTGAGAACGATCAGTAAGTCAAACAAAACAAACAAGAGGGGTATTTTTCAGACAGGCGTTTTCTGAAAATATCCCAGTGCTAACAAGAAAAGCACACTTTTCCCTTTGCTGGTTTAGGGAGGCCAGCACTTCCTTGCCATATTGCACCTGCCTCACACGTCAGGGAAGGGTGAAGCTGAAATGCAGCAGCCCATCCTTGCCTCGCATTATAAAGTAAAATTTATGGGTTTGTCTCTTTTCTCCCCATGTGCCAAAGTGCATTCCTGTCTTTGGCCCTGTAGTGGTTTTGGTTTGCTAATTTGAGATTTTATTGATTTTGAGATTTCTTGGTTAATGTACTAATGAGTGTGGAGGGTTTAGTGCTGGTTAATTACTAGTTTGTTGTGAAGGTAGGATTAGGAGAAAGGTAAAGTAGGCTGAAAACTTTAAAAGGGTATAAAGAAAAAATTATTAACAGCAACTAAAAGAAAGAGTAATAAGAACAAAACCTTCAGAATACTACTTCTCTCTCTACAACCTCTTATTTTTCACTGATAATGTAAAGAAACAAAATCTAAATGCTCAGTTAGTTTACTACTTATAGAATTGTCTTTTTTTTTTTAGTTTACTTAGGGAGAGAAGTCTTTTTTGTTAATGTTATGGAAACTTATTTACAAGGAAAAAATAGTTCTCTTGTGAATAGTATTCTTCTGCCTGGCCTGACCCCAGCCACTCTCACCCTTCTGAAATTCATGAAAATTATGAGGAGTCCCAGGGAGATTGAGGATGATTCTAGACTGAGCTTGATTGATCTGTCACTCAGGTTTTTAAATTCATTACATTTGCTTGTTTATCTACACAGACATTTTCTCAATTTTGTTTCCTAATTTAGCAGAAAAAAATTGGTAAATTCTTAAAAATGCAAGGTGCTTGTCAACGGTGAGAATTCTCCACATTCACCCCAAACATCTCCATTCCAAATGTAGCTATTTTTGTTTGCTATTAAAGCAGATTGTGTGTTTGGACACCCAAATCCAGCAGCTCTTTGACAATATGATTTTTCTATTCCATTAGAATATTATCTCTTTTGTGTCAAAACGCATCAATGACAAAATTAAGAGAAAAAAATAAATCAGTGCTCAGTAAAAATGTGTGATTTCATATTGAAGTGCAGGAAAAAAGTCCATGGAGTGGACTATGCTTTAAATGACATTAAACTTGTGATGCCATTTCCTGAATATTACACAACATTCAGCAACACAGCCACTTCTGCAGTGGAAAATGAAGTTTCCACAGCATCCAGCACCTCACTCCACTCAAGATGCATCACCTTTCAAGCCAGAAACGTCACCTGATCGAATTAGGTCCATTAAGAATTGAATCTCATGCATGGTTTATTAAATCACTTGATGAAATCAACTTGTGATTACAGAATAATGCACTGACATCCTTGCCTGGATTGCTTGCATCTTTCAGGAAGCCTGACTGTGGGTGGTTTCCTTACTGGAACTTTGGAATTAAGAATCTGTGGTTCTCAATGGTACTGACATAGCTGTGTAAGATTGGATTCACCTACATATATTCAGGAATACTGGTTTAAAAAAAAAGAAATTATTTTGCCCTGCATACCTGTTTTACTGCCAAACATCCCTCAGTGACTCTTTTTCTAACATAACTCCATTTTTTTTGCCCCCAAAGTTCTGATAATCACTTGCAGAGCTTCCCTATCTACAGTTTGGCACCATTCAATCAAACACATTCATTTTGCTCATGCAAAAACCTCGGTGAGATTGGGCTTATCAGAAAAAGGCTTTCTGAATGTGCTTGGCTTCACTTTTATGGTCCCATTTCAAGACTCGTGTCTGTGTCCAGATATCCCAGAGCAGTGATAAATAGAGCCAGGGGTTGTTTATTACAAACATTTGCTATCTGGAATGTGCTGCCATCTCATTACAACCTGTTTCAGCTTCTGCATGGACAGGTCTCTTATTTACACTCGACTTTATTCATGGAGGGAACACTGATATTTGAGGCAGGAGAAAGCAGAGTGAAAGGACTCCATTTGTAATACTGTTCAAATAATCCCTTTTCACTACTTTTAACATCAGAAATTGATATCTCGGTATCAAAAATTTTAATAATTCTTATTTGAAGATCCTCAGGTAAAGATGTTAATGGTGAAAGTCTGGAACTAAGATAAAAATTCATGATAGGCTGTGTCATCTGAGCTTCTGGGAGCTGTCAGCCTACCAGCACATGCAGACAGTGAGAAGTATGGATTGCTTTTGATTCAGACTCCCAAAGCAAATTTGAGGGCACTACAATACCATAAGGACTGCTGGACTCAGAAATTTTGGATTAAAAGGCATAATGTATCTGTTATTCTGCCCTGTTCTCCATAATATCATTTGTGATATAAATGAACATGACAATTTTTACCTATATAGATCTATAGAGCCTCAGTGGAATACTCCCAGGAAGATAATCAGGACATTTCTGTAAGCAACTCTTATTTTAGCTGTGCTCTCAGTGAGCTCTGTGAAGAACTAATTTTACTATCATATATAAAAAGCAATGAAACGATACTTAATTTCTGGGATTCCTTAAATAGATAAAGAAATTACTCTAAAAATAAAGTAAGAGCAAAATTCAGACCTGAAGTGCACCAGCTTGGTTCTCTGCTGCATTTGTAAAAGCACAGCCAGCAGCTCAGGAGAAGGAATTATTCTCTTTTACCTGGCATTTATTGGACCACACTTTGCCTGGTTTTGGACACTTAGTACCTTGCCAAACTTTTTTTTTTTGAGGGATCACTAGTGAGTTTTTCACAGGGAAGACGAAGCCAGATATTTCTAAGAGATTCCCAACAAGGCTCATGGCAATGGGCATAAGTTGGAGCAGAAGAAAGGTGTTATTAAAGCTAAGCAGATGTTTCTTCATGCTGAAGGTGGTCAAATATTGGAGCAAGGGCCCAGAGAGGCTGTGAAATCTCCATTCCTGGAGACCTTCATTGCTCAAAGGCAGAAAATGCTGAGCAACCTCACCAAAGTAAGCCTAGTTTTTAAGGGGGTAGAAAAGATGTTCAAAGGTCCTTTCTAACCTGCAACAGTCATCGTTCCTGTGGCCCTAGGATTGTGCATCTGCAGATAATTTGGTTGCTTTTATCCCCAGCCTCTCTATTGTCACCGGTTACAGATTTTCCCAGTGTTGTTGGTTTGGGTTTTTTTCAAGGGGCTGTGGTGCTGACTTTTCTAAGAAAACCACCCTTAGCATCTGGTTTTCAAAACAAGAATCTAAAGACAGAAACATTCTTCACAAGACACCAGCTGACTGATATTATTCCATGTTACAGATTTCCAAGGAGGGTAATTCATGGCAAACATAACATTTTGCCCATACTTCTTATGAGCCATTTCTTCAAGATCCAAATAAATGCTGTCAGAACACGGAATAAACTGTTCTTCCAGAATGTGAGAAGTGCAATCTGTTCACATTACACTATCCTACTCTCCAAGGAGGAGAAAGGATTTGCTTCAGTAAAAAAGACACTCTGTTATACAGCTTTTTCTTTTCTAGTCTCATATCTTATGTTTCAATGGGTAAACTCTGCAAGTCAGATTTATACTCAAGTCTAAAGTTATGTTTTGTTGCAGTAAAATCAGAGGAAGCAATGACAGATTGATCTATGGAAGAACAGGTGGGAACTGAGCAGACCTTATTAATCTTTTTCTCTACTTGGTGGTACTCAAGGGCCTTTAATACACAGAGAGAACTTTATCTGTGCCATGTGAAGTTAACCTTGAATAGGACTTGGATTTCTAGGAGTCAAATTACATTTTTTTCTGAGTTAGTAACTTGCACTTTTTCGATAAGTCTGAGATTTTGGTAGCATCCTTTTGTCCTCTGTGTTCTCTGCCCAGCTGGGCATTTTTAATAATTTAGTGTGGATTCCCTTCTGGGACAGCTCTTCCCATGTTTTACATCTTCCACTTCCCATGGTGGAACAGAGGCCTCTGGAACTAAACTTTCAGGCACCTCATTGCACTCTCTAAGGTATTTTAGCAATTTTATAGTGCATGACAAAGAACTTCATCTTCCTGTTGAAGCAACTTTGTTTCCATTTAAGGCATAAAAATTAATTGGGCTGAATATAGGCTACTTTAAGCATGTCACTGAAATCTTATGGCTAAAAAAATGGAGGGTGCTGTGTTCCTCCAGCATTTTGAACAACTGCTCTGTGGGTTTCTGTGGAAGGTTTGGAGTAAAGTACAAACAGAGACTGGTGTTCCTCTGCTGGATCTCTTCAGCTGCCCATCCAAGAGACCTGAGTATGAAGCTAAACTGAAAATGGGGTCAGAAACTACAAAATTCCCATTACAGGTATGGTATAACCACCAACCATCTTTATGCATCACTCTGTCCAGGAGAGGAAATGCTCCTCCAGAGGTAGCACTAGTTTGTTTGTATACCACATCTGCTTTTCTAATTGCATGAAAATGCTCAAGAGCAGAACAGAAATTGAAGACCTGTGAAGTCACTGATTGTTGTTGTTGTCTTTTCGACAGAGTTTTGAAAAAAAAAAAAAAAAAAACCACACCTACTGCCTTTAATGCCATTAAAAGAATTTAACAGGTTAATGCAATAAAATTTAATCATATTGATTTGAGTGTGTCTGTGGCTGTTGCATTTACATGATGAAAGTGCTGTAAGGCTCATTATCTTAAACAAACTCCTAATTTTCTACTCATGGTTGCTGAAAGTGTTGTTCCAGAATCAGCAGCACCAAAATGAGCATTTCAGTCACTCCTGCATGGTTACAGGGCTTCAGGTTCAAAGCTCTGATCTTCGTGCCGTGGCTGCAAAGGAATCACATTTTTGTATTCATAAATTTTGGATTCACAAAATCCCTGCAGATAATATCAGGCCACAGGTTTTGTCCTGTGCTTTGCAGGGTGTCAGGGCTGAGACAGGTCAGGCTCTGCCCAAGCTTTTCATGAACTGCCCAGAGGTTTGATTTTAATTTTGTTTCGCTGCAACAGCACCCAGATTTCTTAACTGTGGTGTCTAAAACACATCAGGGATTTCTGTGTTCTCTGTGGAAACAGTTCAGCCCAGCTCCAGGTCTGCCTTTCTCTAGCTGAACATCTGAATACACATTTTATTTCCTAACTACAGAAATGAGGATGGGATTTTTAAACCAACCAACTGGAGAAGGAGTGGGTTATCCTGAACTCTTTTTATTTTTTTGGCAAGACAAGGAGAAATGTTCCAATAAAAAAATACAAACCTGATTCTCCTGTGCATGCAAGCCTATCAAAGCAGAAGTCTGACTTTTAATAGATGAGAAAGCAGATTTCCTGCTCTCAGGTTCCATTGGTGCAGCTCCCACACCGGGGTGCTGCACTGTAACAATTGTGGTCAATCACTCAGCTGTGTGAAATTGTCCTGAATATCTGACAAAACAAACTCAGCATCTCCAGCCACCTCTAAGAGCTCAGGAATGGCTCTGTGCTCTGCACCCCTGCTGCAGCCCAGGAGTCTCTCCCAATATTGTGTCTTTGCAAGGTGAGGGGCACTGATTTGTTTTTCCAGCTGCCCTCACCCATGAATGGCCCTTCCCCTGAGACCTGAGTGCTGGTGAATATTAGTGGAGCTGGTGTCATTTCGTTTGTTGTGTCAGAAGGTGGACACATTATTATCTTTGGTGACAGTGGCCAAGTTAAATTTAGTCCATGCAACGTTTTTCAACCTCTCTGGGAGGACTGTTAGCCTAAACAAAAATGTGTCTTTTTTAAAAAGAAAATTGCAATTTTAGCTCGGTCACTTCTTATTTTTATGCTGAATTATTTCCTTTTAAAATTAATGCCATTAAGCAACTATTGCACACATAAGACACACAAATACCACAGGAGACAAAGTTACTTGCTGATAAAAAGAAAAAAGAAAAAGGAAATGGGTGTGTTCATCTGTCAATCAATAAAATAAACAGATATCATAAAACTTAAAGAGAATAATCTTTTTTTACTGTTGTCTGAACTGCACTTGATTTTGTTCTTCACAGTTAAACAATCATATAACAATCGATTGTATAAAATTACTAGAACCATGGCAGGCAAAAGCAGTCTCAAGACCCCAACAATTTAATTTCAGACAGCAGCCAAATATCCTTATGCTGTTATCAAAATCATTAATATGCTGCATGAACACACGAACAACAAAAATTCCTCATTTATTCTCCTTGCATATCAGCAGGATTAATGTCAAATACTCTCCAGCTTCCTGAAGAAAAGGTTTCTTGTTTTTCATGTGACAAATGAGAAACAAATCTCAGCCTGAACTTTTTCATCAGCTGATTATTTTACATTGTGATTTGTATTTTCTTGACAGGCCCGAGTTCCAGGTGGACCAAAGGTAACACCAGTCACCCATCCGTGCTGGCAGGGAGGCAGCAGAGGAATACAAAACTGCACAAAATGCTAATTCTCATTATTCTGCAAAACTCAGCTGCTCCATTCTGTGCCCTTTGAGTTCCAGTTGTGACCTGATTCCATTAAAATAAAACCAGGATATGTGTTAAAAGGTTTTCTGGTGCTCTTTAGGATATTTCTTTTCTGGTGCAGAGACCTGTGGAAATAACCACTCTTGTTTTCACCATCGAGTCCATGGGTGCACATTTTCAGGGGCTGTGTGGTAGAGCACCCACACCTCAGAGGAGCCACTGGTGCCTCTGTTTGCTCTCCCTGCAGAGGATAAAATCAGCTCTCCCTCTCCAGTCTCCAGAAACCTGCAGAGGCACTATTAGCACCATTCTCTCACCTCACTTTGGGGTTTATATTCATGCCCAGAATCTCCAATTTTGCAGAATGGCCTGGACCTAACCCTGGCACGAGCTAAAAAATAAAACCTAGAAGCAATAAATTGTGATACAAATTCAGATCATTAGCCCAGAATCAAACCCACCATTTATTGCTGTGTAAGAGCTTCCCTTTGCCAGATCTGAAAACACAGCCAGGAAAACCAAAAAAAGAGCCACTGTATATCAAGCTAAAGACCAAATCCTTCACTCTTAGTGCCCTACAAACTGTACTCCACAAGAATATTTTTATGCAGAAAGGATCCCTATCTAGAGTAAAGGAAATCAATTATTTATGCAGAGGTTTTTTTCAGGTAATTTTGCTGTTCTTCAGAGATCAGACCAGAATGGTAAAGAGGAATAATTTTAAGCTGAGGAGTCTTAAGACTTCTCTGCTACGAATTCCCAACTTTATTCATTTTCTCTTGCAAGCAATAGAATTTTGCTTTGAAATAAATTCCCCTCTACTGTCATCTTCCTTCTTTGGGGAGCGTTTAAGGCAGTTTTAAGTCACATTCTGCATATTCACTAGGAGGAAAAAAGCTATATGTGAATTTACCAGTGCTGAGCCTAACACCTCGAAAATGAAAGAAAGCTTGTCTACCAACCATTGCCTGAGACAAGGCTGCAGATTTCAATTCAGCTCCACCAGATAAACTGCTGTTTACAAGCTGGGTGCAATATTTGGAATATTTAGAGCAGCTACAGCAGTCTGGAACAGAAGTGGAAGTTTATTCTCTTCTGATTCAACAGCAAATCTCATCCCACAGGTCCAAGCCCCAGGCTGACACATGGTAAATTTTTCATGGCTAAATATGTCAGAGGTGACCTTCACACTAAGGAATCTAAAGAACTCCACCTGGTGATAATGGACATATTGGCTTAGGTGCAAATGGTGAAGTGTTCATGACCTTTGATAAAAACGTCCCAGACAAATGTTCCCTCTTGAGGAGCATGGGACAAGACCTGCCTGACTGCTCAGGACTTTCTCTGCCCCAAATCAGTGCAGTGATGTGGTGCCCACACCTTCTGAGTAATCTCAGCTGGTTTTTAATCAGCCACCATCCAGTACTGCAGACTGGCTGCTCCCCAGGCAGCCCTGTGTGATTTTACACTTCGACTCTATTCATTATACAGTGATTTTGGATTCTAATCTCTCCCCAGAGCAGCAGTACTGACAGACTCGTGCAGTCACCTACGCTGTCTTTCCCAGTGTGAAGAGCCTTGTTTTCTTCTAATTGTTTTTTTTTTTTTTTTCTTGAAGTTATTTAGTGTTTCTGGAAATGCTTCACCTTTGGCAGAGATACAGAGATTTTGGGTTTTTCAAACCACCAGTACTGTAGTGGATGATCTCAATTCTTTTCCTCCTCACCAATCTGAAAAAGGCTTCCTACAGCCATTCCAGTGCTGGTTTGCCCAAGTGTGAAAATCCAGTGGAGAGCCAAGTCTGTATCCTACACTTTTATTTATATTTACTGCGTTTTGTGCACATTTAGAGGTAATTTCCTGCAAAAAGAAGTACCAAAAGAGGAGTGGTAGGAGGAGGACTTCAAAGGCATTCATGGTATCTTCTCCCACAGGAAGTCACTTGATTTATCAGACAAACTACCCAAAATAGATTGCACTTGGAAGCATTTATTGTTTCTACTGTACGATATACTGACTATATTGGTCTGCAATTAAATAAATTAAATATTGGCCCTGTTAAATTCGCAAGCTGAAACAGATCAGTTACATTTGCTAAACACGAGAGTCTCTATGACAACTAATTGGATTGTATCTGGAATTTATTGACTTGTAATTAGGATGTATTGGTTTGTGTGCAGCAAACAGTTCACACCACGTGAGGCATCTGCTGTGATCAGGGATCAGCACATCGAGAGCAGATGGGGCTCCATGGAGAGCATATTGGGATTTGTGTACATTATAATGCATTGTAGCAGTTTACATGCTCAAATGTACACATGAAGTTACAGAACTCTATTAAATAAACCTCCTTTTTATATCCTCCAGCAACAGATCCTGTCTGCTTCGAGAAGTAGTCAAGCTATTAGAAATGTTTGTTTATGATTTTGGTTAGTCTGTTCTCATGGTGTGTCCAAATGAAGGAACTGCATCCTCCTGGCTGTTACTGAAATGAAGATTCTCAATATGAATTTAACATGATCACATTGTGCCTTTGACATCTGTATTTACCCCTGGTGGAACCTCCAAGACAATCTGGTGCTTGAGAGTCACCTGGAGGAGTTGGGAAGGTGCAGGTGTGACACGGTGGAGAATTGAGGTCACTGCCTTCAAAATGGAGGTTTTCATTTTTATCATATTTTTTCATATCATGTTTTTATCAGGACAGTAACAACATTGGCAGTTCTATAGTAAAACGAGAGAGAAATCTGAGATTCTCTAAGAACAAAACTAAGATGCTTTTAAATTTTTTCCTGTATGTTTAGAAGCAGCACCAGTCAGCTTTGGACTATTTCCACTCTCAAAACTGTTAAAAATCCCTCTGAATAAAGTGGTCCTCAGTACTGACAGATCAATTTTTAAAAGTGTATTGATCAGTACACAGTATGTACAGGATTATTATTAGTGAAACAATTAGGTTTTACTTTATGCTACTCTCTATATAATTATGTAGGTAAGGTTTAGTTGATTACTTCTGAAAAAAAAAAAAAAAGATTTATTTGAGTACAGAGGTTATATGAGGCTGATTTCAATTAAATACTCAGTGCCCTCAAATTTTATGGGAAGCACCTGATGCCCTGTTAAAATAAAACAAATTGATTGAGACTATATATATGTACTGTAACAAGTTCTTAATGAGGAACTGCATGCTCATCAGTGGTGCTTGGGAATCTGTGTTTTATTGCTGTCTCTGGTCTTTATGGACTGCTCTGTTTCCCCTTTGGTCTTATTCTGAAAATTTGCAATTCATTAGCAAAAAAAAACCCTGTAAACACCTTCATGCCTTCTCCTTGGATGGGCAAACCTCCTCCCTTCTTGGTGTTTGCCATCACTTTTCCCAGAAACTAGCTAAATTCTCAGAAATAGCTCACATCTTAATATCCAAGGAATGGCTACATGTAAGACTCCAGATCTGGCAGAAAAGCAGTTTCATCTCACCTACAATGCCTTGAAGAGTTCAGAGCATTTTAAAAACTATTCTCTGCATAATTTGGTCTCATTTTTCACACAAGTCTATCGAAGTGGAATTACCTACATGTTTCCAGAAGCAAAAAAGGGGGCAGATATTAATGTCAGCCCTTCAGTTTCTCCCTGCTGAGTAGAGGGGAGATGAGAAGTCAAAGGCATTTTTGGTTTGTGTGAATCTGTTTGCAAAGCCCTGGATCTTTGCAGAGTTGGTGATTCCAGGACGGGAGCATCTCACTGATATCACAGAGATGTTCAGGATGGAACTGGGCAAACTGAGCTGGAATGGTTCAGCTGGGGCCATCCCTGACAAGTCAGCTGGTGAAGATCAAGGGCAGTGGGCAGCAGAGGAGGATGTCCTGCAGCACTGGGTTGTTCTCAGGGCTGCAGTTGAGACAGTTCACAAGGAAACAGGAAAATGAAGCTGTGGAGTTCATATTGAGATATTGAAATTAAACAGAACAGAGATGGAAGGGCTCAGCTAGTTCATCCTGCTGACAATTCTGTAATGTTCCTCTGAGGATTAGCATATTGTTCAGCATGGTGTTAAATATTCCCTGCTAGGAGCTGCATTTTTTTTTTTTCCCTTGAGAGATCATTTAAGCTAGAACAGGTCTTAGTACCAGGAAATAGCCTTGTCTGTAGCCTAAATATTCATATTTCTTAATTTTATCCTATTATGTCTACTGAGACCATGACACACACTGCTCTGTCAAATACCATCTATCTTGTTTAACTCCTTCAGCTACTGAAGGCTGCTCCAGTGACTGCCACAGATTGCTTAGTCAGAAATCATTCCTGTTAAAGAGCTCTTTCCACACTGCACCCCTGGTTCCATGACCGAATTATCCTGCTGCCATTGCCATCTATTATCATCACTTCAACACCTCACGTGCTATAAACAAAGCAGACTATCTGAAATTCATCACTGAAATAGCAACAGTGGGACAACAAACTCCAGTGTGAGTTATTTTCTGTCAACTGTCATTTGCTTTAGGAGTTCTCATCAGTCTGCCACAATAAAGCATGAAATAGAAGACATACGTTCCTCTGAAAACATCCCCAAAGGTTCAAACTCAGAGATTCCTACTGTGCCAAATATCAGGCAGTCTGCCAAGAAGCTCAATTAAAATCTTTGACTAAATGAAGTAGCTCACAATCAAAGCATACAAATGAAAAAGAGCCCCCTCCAAAAGAATGGCTTTCCTGGAGGTGTAGCAAAGCCTTTCCTTGGCTGCTCAAAATAAGTCTCAAATTATAGTGATGTTATTTGACTTCAGGAAGGCACAGATGTGTTAAGTATTTCATTGGGAATACAGTGTGGTTAGTTGGACAAGCATAAAACATACATAATTAATTTCACTCTTACTGTGCCTCTGCTCTTTAACATGATATTTGTTACCGTAGCAAAAGCAGCTTACGAAGCACCCTGTTTAACTGACAACAGTGAAGGGAATTGTTAAATAAAAAGAAAAAAAGAAAAATCTGGTTTCGTTCCACTCTCAGAAATGCAGACTGGATGTCTGCATTTAGGGTTTTAAAGCAGACACAAGAAGAATGGCAGGTTCCTGCAGAGAAATATGTCACTGGTGATAAACAGCCCCAAAGTCAGTGGAGCAGATAATGCATTGCAGGTCAGAAACTACACCCCTGACAATATTGCACACGCAGGTAATACACCAAATGTCACTTCTGAAGGGGGCAATGCTTTCCCTACTGCTACATCCTCGACAAATTGTACTACATAGCTGAGTTACTTGCTGACATGGAAGGAGTTTTAGGTAACAGAAAATGCAAGGAGAGCCTGAACAAGATAGACCACAGGATCAAAAACATCCAGTAAAATTAACAGCCCAGCTCTCATCAGCAATATAAACCAAACAGCAAATCATCTTAGATTATAATATAACTTATAAAATGTAATTGTTCTTTATAGCTCTGTATTAAAAGATTAAGCCCTCTAGACAGAAAGGCATCAGACCTTAATAAGGTTAAAAATAGCTTGCTTGTTTGTTTTTAGTCTTGACACATTTTATCCTTTATGTGCAGGATTTTTAACAGCACATTTCGCTTTAATGGATGCAGTGGAATTATCTGTGTTGCTCATAATTCTTAGTTACACTCATCTTGACTTATACCTTTCCAGAGCTGACATTAACTCATTCATTCTTACCAGGCTGGAAATGAAAGGAGGAGACAGGAGACCCTGCCTAAAATCATCCTGGCATTGCTACAGCATTCCTGTATTTCCCTCACGTGCTCAGTCTCCCAGGCCATTCTTCCTCCTCACCACCCTCCTGAATTATTGAGGAAGACCAGACTCAAGTCCTAGAAAGCTGAAAAACACTGATTGAAAAGGGCCCTAATTAAGTTTGTCACCTGGACCAGGCTTTCCCACAGCTGGGTGAACACACCAGAAGTCACGACCTGAATGCACAAGCCCCCACACACATGGCTGGGGTGGATGCAGAAGCCTCCAGCCCGGAGCAGGGTGGGGTGGAGAGAAGCCCTGCCAATTAAACAGACCCCCTAAAGTCCCAGAGCAGCCTAAGGAAGCAATTTTAAAGAATTTCCTTTTGTTGAACACACCATGCAGCTTCCAGATTAGCTACCCAGGAAACTGCTGCATTCAGCGGACCGTTTTCGAGCAGAATTATGTTAAATTGAAGAAATATTTTCAGTAGTGGAGGAAGGTTTTCTATAATGAGTCCCTTCTTGATGAGCTTTTTCCTTTCAGGTCTGGAGCCAAGGAAAAACCTGGAATATTTTTTGAATCATCACTTGTCTTAGCCAGCAGGAAACTCTACTGGTGACTTACCGGTCCAGGCTTGTGCTCAAAGTTCTAAAGATCAGAAAACCTGATGGAGACAGCAGCTTGGGAAATCATCTAGTGCAGCACAATAGGGCACAGTTAGCACTTCACTTTCCTGTGCCATAATCAAACAAGTATGAGCTCTTGGTTTCTCAGTGAAGAAGGGTAAAAAAAAAATTAGGTAGATTTTGTTAAAAATTCACACTGTCATCCATGGACAGTTTGAGTGCTGACAGGAGTGAATCAAATCAGACTGGAACCCAGCAATCCACTGTATTTGGTGAGTTTCTAAATCCTTATCCCACAAACCCAACACATGAATGATACCCAACACAAGGCCTAAACACCCACTTTTACCTACAAAGCCCTCAGGAGGCAGATCTGTGCTGGGGCTCAGCAGTCATTAGTGCAGGGCAGTTTTTTGTGCATTCCCCTTTAATTTTTAAAGAAATCTGCTTCATTTTAATGCCACCATTTATGGTTAAGAGTTCTTCCATATGGGCAGAACAACTTACTGCAACACCTTGCTCATAAACTTCCATTACTGAAAAAAGAAACCCTCACATTCCTTAAGTTACTGAAAACTCGAAAGCCTGGCATGTCACATTCAAATATAAAATCCATGATGTGACAACACCAGATCAAAGTGGCAAACTGTAAATATGACAGCTGTCTGTAACAGTGCTTTTGTCAAGTGCTGAACTGATGCTTCATGGATATGTTGATGCAGGGCCAGGTAAAAAAATCACTCTCCCTGACAGACAATGTCTCTAAATAGTTCACTGTTGAAATCCAGCTCTGCCTTAACTTACAGCTGATGTCAACCTTTAGCAAAGATCTGAAATATTGTTTTTTCTGCTCTTAAAAACAGACATTATAAATTAACAGTTAAATAGAAATAGTGTGAAATTCTTCAAATGGGAATGTTTCTCTCGGCAAATTTTGAAAGGAAAATTTCAGAGCAGGCCCATACTAGAGTGTCAGAATAGTCAAGAGTCCAGAGACAACTGGCCCTCCCAAAGGTGTGATCATGCAGTGGTTCCTAGCAGAGTATTCCAAAACAGCTGGATGGATTTCTCCATCCTTTTTATCATAGCCATGGACTGCTACCAGCTGATCCCTGAAGTGAAGGAATCTTGAATCCTGATCTATTTCCTAGCTTCCAACAGAATATTTACAAGGTGGGCAACAGCACTTTCTGTATGTCTGCCAAAGATTCTAACTGTGAAAATGTGTGTGTGACCACAAACCGTGGGCTGGTTTGGTGTGAGCCAACAGAGAGGAGCCCAGCTCCACTCTGCACTGCCCTCCCTTTGTGCTTTGGAGGGTAAATATCTGCCACTGCCTGCTCGGGGGCTCTAAACACATCACAGAGTCCAAAGGATCCCGTTAGGACAGGAAGAATTGCAAAGCAGATGACAAAACTAAACCCACATCATCTTAAAGGAAGATTTGTGCCCTTTTCAAAGGAAAATGGAGCTCTCAGTTTAACACCAAGCCTGCAAGCTGAGAACCACTCGTCACCCTGATGATAAAGCTGTCTCACATTGTGATGCCATGCTATTAAAAAACCCAGAAACTTTCCCATCAAAATTGTTAATTTACTGAAAAAAAGCAGCAAAATTTACTGAAAAAAAAAAAAAAAAGGAAAAATAATTTCCTGAAAAAAATCACTGCCCTGACTAATCACTTCTAGCTCCATTTCAGGTGAAGTCAGTTGGTATTTTCTCTTACACAGCTTCCAGAATGACCTTGCACCTTTTCTGGTTTTCCAGGTCCTTCCCAGGCATCAGGGCATTATTTAGACAGAGGAGGCACCCAGCAGTCTGAGCTGTTTGTACCTCGATGTGCAGCCTGTGAAATGCTTTTCTTTGTTCACACACAGACCAGGTGATTGCTTTGATAGCAACAGTTCATACTGCTACAAAGAAAAAACGTAAGAGGATGAGAAAGATTTGAAACATTCCTGAGTGAAATCTGAAGGGTTTTAGCAGGATAACGACTTCTTTTTCTCACGGAGGGGAGCCTGGTAAGGAATCCTCGCAGTAAGAGATTTGTCATGTATCAGGAAAGGGAATGAAAGAGCCGGCTTTTACCTCCGGAAAAACTTAAAAACCTCTTCTGTCTATAACCCCCGTTGATATTTTCCTACCAAAACATTGATTTGTGTTCTTTTTTCCCACACAGTTTGAGGCGCAGACTCACTGAAACAGCCCAGGACTCTGCACGTGGACCTTATGTCTGGAACTACACCATCATTTTTAAATTTTTTATATGTTTCTCGAGCAAAACCTCTATTTCCTTCTCAGAGAAATGAGATATCAGGCATGCATCTCCCTGAGCTGTGGATGCAGCTGACCTTTTCCAGGTTCTTCGCTGGCATTAATCCTTTGTTTCCCAGAATCCCAAACTTTTGGGCAGTCTCTGAACAGAAACTTTGCACAGACTTGGCAAATGGGTTTGGAAAAACAAATAGTTCTCACTTAAAAAAAATACAACAAAGGTATCAAGATGAAAAATTTCTGATCTTATTTCTTTGACCTGCTGTGCTATCTAGAAAAATTCCCTGTGTTAGGAAAGATGAGCTGGAGGTGAATGAATTATGGAGTGAGGATTCTCCCTTTTTCCTTTTTTAAGTTTTGTATTTCTGGTCTCCTCCACTCTTCTCTGAATATCTGGAAGGACTCTCCTTTTAAAAAAGCAAGACCCTACTGCTACAGAAGTCTGAAAAGATTCTTCAGGTGTCCAAAATCAGATGCCCAGGAGTGTAATTTTTCATTAAGCTACAAGCTGCCATTCCTAAAAGGAGAGCAGTGTGCTGATAGCAAAATGTTCTCCTAAAATTTCCTAATCATTTTGAGCTTGTAAAAAGCTGTGTCTAAAAAAAAAAAAAAAAAAAAAAAAAAAAAAAAAAAAGCAAAAAAAGCACAGAACTGTTTTACACTAAGATATGATCTCAAAATTTGCTCCATTTTTTTTACTAGCAAATCTAAGTGGGAAATTACCAAGAAGTCATGACCCTATAAATCTCTATTTTTGTTCCCTGATGCAATTTAATTAAATTGGTATAAACAATATAAATAATAGATATTAACAAAAATATAAATAATAGGTAGGTGCATGTTGGTCATGCAAGTCATTGGAATGGTTGGAATTTCCAGGGAATGTGCAGGCACTCCAATATTGTGTGGAGCAAAGCCTGTGGAAAGGAAGTATGGGAATAGCAGGCACTCAGAATCAAGAACACTATGTGCTTTCTGAAGGTCATTTGGCTTCTTCTCTCCATTATTAAGTTTAATAATTTATACTCTTTAAGCTATTTCTGCTTTCTTTTTATATCTCTTGCTTAAACAATGAGATTTAGGTCTTTGTTTAGGCTTTCTGACCATAAAACCATGCCTGATCTCCACGGTCCTCCTATTTTCCACCTGACTTTAATGCATTCAAACTTTTCTGCTCATTATTCTGACCATGGAAGGAAGTATAGCAGCTTGAATTCATGCAGCCTGGCTTCTGGTTTTGGTGGTTTTTGGGGTTTTTTTGGAGGGAATGAAGAGAGAAAAATCCTCTGCTGTGGGGAGAAAAAGGTGTTTATGCTTTTTTATTCTCTGGAAATCCTGTAAGTGAACGATTAGAAAGCCATGCTTCCATTTATTTTGGTCCCTAGACTAAAGTAATTTAGGCTTACTAAAATAAAAGAGCACTGAAAAGTGTATAGCCTCCATATAACTGTTAAAATGTGTAGACACACTAACTCATGGATTTAGTGTGCCTTTAACAGAGTTAAATCTGATAGAAAACAGCTTTTCTGCCAGATCTGTAGCACTTACTAAACCACAGCCTCAATGGCAATGGATTATAAATCTGAATTTATTGCAAGTGAAGTGAAGCAGATCCTGGCCTTGACCTCCAGTTGCTTCTGTGGGGTTGTTACTGCACCTGGTCTAAATATTGGGGAATTTCCTCACTTGGAGCAGTGTGGCTGTGCCCGAGGGGCAGAGCAGCGAGCCTGGAGCAGGACAAGGCTCTGGGGCTGTCCCCTGGCTGCTGCACTGCAGGGATGCAGCTCTGGTTCATATTTCCAGGGCATTTCTGTGCTCCTGTCCTGGGTGGGAGGCTGGGGAAGTGCCTGGATGCCATGAAAAACTCCCTGCTTCCCCAGAGGGAGCACGGACACTCTCAGGATGTGCAGATAAAGCCCTGCAGGATGACATCTCTAAAGTTTTTTAAAACAGGGCTTTCATCTCTAAGTGCACATCCCAGCAATTTTATTACATGTGCAGATACAATAAAAATAGAGGCTGGTCAATGTAGCCACAGCCCAACTTCAGTGGTCAGCTCCTGTAGGTGACGTTAATGTACATTCTTTAGGTCACAGATGACACAGGAATTGAGAGCACGCTAGCCAAAGTGGCAGTGGCCTTTTTAGCTAAGAAATAAGACTTTTCTTTCTCCTAAATTAAGGAATTTGTTGAAGGCATGGTCCAGAATGCATTTCCTCACCCTGTTTCTTCCCAGCTTCTGGGTTTTTGTCTCTATTCATCTTCCCAAGCGACTGTAAAAACTTCCATGTGTAGGCTGACAGTTAAATCAGAATTGGGGAACAGGCAGAGCAGGATGAAATACATCCATTCAATACAACTATTATATTTTCTTATTCTTAAGTCTCGCTCATCTTTCTATACATTTTTTTCTTGCACAAAATAAAACAGAATATTCAATCTCCTGGTGATTTTTTTTTTTTTCACAGCAAAGTGCATTTGACACCAGCAGCAAAATTCACAGGTTAAAATTTGTTAATACCTGACAATACAGTCAAATAAAGGAATAGCAAAGTGCATTGCTAGAGCAGGGTGGACAAGAAATCCTTTGAGAGCAAGATAAAGCAACATTCTGATTCTTTGTGCTTCTCAAAGCCTGGCTACATCACTTTTGGTATTCTTAGGACAGTTAAATCTTTCCAGGCACGCAGCTTGCCGTGCCATACAGGCTCTAAAGCTGGCTCCTAAACTCCTTTGGTGCTCCACAGACTTTAGACTACAGTGAACTCTTCAACTAGATGAGATTATTGACATAATCATTGTGCTATAACACAAACATTTTATTTTCTGTAATGCTGAAATGCTCCTCACCTTAAATGTTCCATGCTATTTGCCCAGCTAGTACTCCCTACCAGCAATTTATATCTCCACGCCATACCTCCATTTATGTTCCTACTGGTTCCAAAGACATCCTGACACCAGCATCTTCCACCAATCCTTTTTGTGTTCCCCCCAAGAAGAGTTTTTATCCAGAACCTCATAACACTGAACTTTGAAGATTTAGTGCAGCTCTGAGATATATTCAAGGTACAACTCCTCCTGTGTTCTCTGTAAGGAAATATTCCACCGTGCCTGGCTAACCCACAGTCTGATTTGGGACTAGATTATCCCTGCTAAATTCACAGGGCTACTCAGTATTCAGCATTGCTCCAGGAGCAGAATTTCACACAGAATGAAGCCATTTTACTTGATTAGGGAACATCAACATTCAGATTCTCAGCTTGTCAGCAATTCTGTCCCACCAGCCAGTCCGTGTGCAGCTGAGCTCAGAGGCAGGACAGGAGTCTGAGCAGGAGGAGGGAGCAGCTCCCTGCTCTGTCAGTCTGAGAGTTTTTCCTTATCTGAGAGAAACTGAAAGATGGAGAGGAGGAAAAGCCACAGCAGAGCAGGAGGGGCACACACTGCAAAGAGGAGCTGCTGCTTTCCACAAGACCACCACAAACAGCAGCAGATCCTCCAGTGCTGCAGCCACGCTGGGATCAGACATCACCAAACACTCTGCAACAACTGGCAGAGGTAAATTTTGGAACCCACAGCCCACACAGACAGCTGATAGCACCTTGTAGGAGAGAGATGGTCCTGGTGACTTCCTGAGCTTTTCCAGACCAATTTCTCTATCATTATATCACAGGTTTCTTATATATTTTTGGCATTAAATGCCAAAAAAAAGAGATAGTATTGGAAAATAAATTTATTTTTAGTCATCAGGTATTTTTTTCTTTTTCACTTCTCCCTTCATACTTGTCTCCAGAGAAAGAATTCAACCATTTTAAATAAATAAACAAGGGACCTGACTTCAGTTATGTTTTATGGCTTCAAATTCCACAGATAGTCTTCAGCACAGTCCCTGGAATAACACTGCTAAACACTTCAGTGATTTTGACAGCTTCCCAGCTATCACTTGCTATTGCTTTCACAACTGAAAATCAAAGTTGTTACCCATAAAATATGAATGATAAACACAAATTGTAGCCTCCCACATGTTCTAGGCTTTCATGGCTTTCTCAGACAGCACAGTGCACCAGGGAGGGTCAAATTGCTGCTGTGGCATTCATCCCTGGACAGCCAAAGCTGCACTGCTGAGCAGCACAGGGATGCTGTCCTGGGAGAAGATGCAAGGAGCTGATGCCTGGAGAGGCTGCCTGGAGCAAAGGCTGGGCAGAGATAACAGAATAAAGTAGGGATTTATTAAAAGGATTTCACAAGATACACCTTAGGCAGTGCAAGAATTCAGCCAGGGCTACACCCTGGGTCAGGAGTTTTCACACTTTGATAAGCTTTGGTCCATTTCCACGTTGGGGTTCATTGTCCAATCCCAGCTCCAGGTGCTGCAGTCCCACCCTCCCAGTTTCCTCTCCTCCATTCCCTGCTGTTGGCACTTTTTGGGGCTGGAGCTGCAGCGCTGTCCATGGTTCTGTGGCTGGAAAAGGATTGTTCTGTGTGCCTGAGCTGTGAGGAGAGCTGCTGACACTCTGTGTGGAGTTCAGAGTTATTCACCAATGCAGTGCAGAGCCTGGAAAATATGGAAGCTGAAACTGAAGGCATCAGAGCAGGCAGAGAAAGACTCAGGAGAAAGAGGCAAAGGCTCCTGATCATCTCCTCTGCAGAGTGAGGAGTGGTCTCTGCTGGCAGGAGTGGGGCTGGGCAGGGCTCAGAGCTAATGCAGAGAGGGATGCAACAGTTCCTGACATTCGAGGGGAAGCTCAGCTCACAGGAATGCTGCTGGGTCTCTCCCTACTTCATTGAGAGAGAAACCTGAAATATTGATTTCCAAATTTTAAATGGAAGAAAAACGGCCTGTTTTATTTTAATAGGCACCAAGCATAATGGATTATAAAATAATCCTTGACTTAATGCAAGACCTTTAAAAGGCAGAAAATTGGAATACAAGACATGTTTCAGACCTTTCCTAAAACTCTAACAATTTATTAGTTTGTTTTTTTTTTACTTTCAAATTCAGACAATTTCTTGTTTTACTTCTGCTGTAACACAGAATATTTCCCTTTCTTAACCACTTGATGACATACTCGTCCTGTGGACTTCCTTAAAAGACATCAGTGGCTTTCTTGAGTAGGAGAGGTGAGGGAGGTGGTGTGGCAGAAACCAAGAGGTTTAGTAGAAAAATATTTTAGCAACACAGAATGTTTGTTTAGAATAGAATTTTCCACACACACCAATCCCTCACAGAAATCTCTATAGATGTAGATAAGAGTGCAGCCTCGCAGACAGATTTTTTTACCCATTTCTGCAAGTACTTACACAGGTTCATATAGATACATATATTTATAAACATATATATTTAACTGGGGCCGTAGTTACACGGGTTTATGTAGAAAAAAGAAAAGCATATGCTATTACTTGTACTGCTAAGAGAACGTATTTCAAATTAATTCTGCTCCAAGACCCCTCTGGGAAGGGAAGGTGCAACGTGAGGCAGAATCCTGAAGGATTGGTGGATGCTCTTGTTACCTTCCTAACACAGGACAAGTTTAGAAATCATTTTGCTGCTGCTGGAACTTTGGGCTCAGCTGCTGTGTGGCACTGAGGGCTGAGCTGGTACACCTAAGGGCCATTCCTGGCAGCACAAAGGAGATGTGACATTCAGTCCTGCATTGGCCACTGGCAGTGAGAAAAGTCAATAGGAATTCCAAAATATGATTAAAGAATCAGGAAAATGTATTGCTGTACTCAAGCCTATATAATTGTACCTCTCTCAGTGTAAGATTCCATCTTTGGAATTTAGTTGTTTTTGCATTTTCTCTCTCTTTTTTTTAATATTTTTGGTGGCTTTGACAAAACTCAACCACTTCCAAGGAGACCCAAATAACTGAACCATGGGTTGATACCAAGAGCTGCTACAGCAATATCCCAAATTTCTCCATTTCAGCCCCCCCTCATGCCATGCTTAAGCTCATTTAATACCTTCCAGCCCATTGTTTTGCTCATCAGTGATGTGCAGAGCTGCAGAGTGGCATTAAAGGAGATGACTGCAACTGCTGGCACAGTGAAATACCAGACTCCAGTCAGTGAAAACACTGACATGCCTGATTTTCTCCTGTATTCCAAAGCACATTTATACAACGTTACCCCCCCATTCTTCAACTAATCCAAAAATTAAAACTTCCTTCACCTATTCTGTTTGCTGTTGGGGGATTTAATATTATGATGACAATACAAGATGTACAATGAAACACCTTTAAGCATGCAAACACATTTTTGTAAAGCAAATTCTTTAATCTTTCCAAGGCTCCAGATGGCAGGACCAATTTTTCAATTTTTTTTTTTTTTTTTTTTTAAGACTGTAGGGAAGCTACTGTACAAGTCTGCTAGTTTACTGCAGTTTTTAACATCTTCTGTAGAACTGTTGGAAGAGCAAAGGCTTTCCTGACAGGAGTAAAATTCATACGAAGGAAGAGCAGAAATAAAAGGGAACAGTTCAGAAGTTCAGATTAATTTGCTGGTTGAGGCTCTTAGTACCAGACACATTTATATGAATTTCATTCAGCTGTCATGGTGTTATTCTCACAATTTTTTTTCTCTCATTAATTTTATTGCCTTTCATTTTATTATTTATTGTATAAAGAATATATCTGAGAGTTACTAAATTCCTATTAAAGCCATTAAAGTTCAGAGACATCAATAAATGCCTTTTATTTGTCAGAAAACTCTTAATGAAATCTCAAAACTGATGGGTGCAAAAAAAAATCTCAAATTTACTAATCTGACTTTTTTTTTTTTCTTTAAGAGGCAAATACAGATTGATTTTTTTTTATCTTTGCCTGCACCTGAAATTACTGACTCTGCAGTGAGAAAGCAAATTAAAAAAAAGGAAAAAGAAAGGAAGCAGGTATTGCTAGTGAATAATCTGAATTAAGATGGAAAGGCATCGAACACATTCATGAAATGCTTTTAAAGCAAAAGTAGTCTTTTCAAACTGGCCACTGCTCGGAGGACAGGAGAGGAATTGGTGGTGTGGGAAACTCTGCAGCAGCCCCAGAGCAGGCAGCCAAGAGCCACGGCACAAATGGTGAGAGAGTCCTCCCAGCTCTTGGCTCCCACCCTGCTCCGAGCCCTTCGGAGGAGCGCTGCTGGCACTGCTGCTCTGCATTCCAGGGGAAATCAGGGGCTTTTGCTTCTGGAGAAGAAACTCGGCAGGAGTCGGGAGACGACGAGAACACACAACCTCTAATTTGGAAAGGAAAATCTGATTTAGCACCAACATGGAACTGCCAAAGCCTCGCCTGCAGGCCAAGCTCCCCAAGTGTTTTGATCAGTGTTTTGTGGGAAATGAACGCAGTCTGGGAGGGGGGAATGGACTGGCAGCAGGATGGTGCTGAACACTTTGATAGGCTCAGGGACATTAGATGTGAAACGAGACTGCAGTTATTTATTTGGAACACAGAGACTGGCACACACGTGTTTGCACACATTCAAAGCACAAGGATAAAGTGACATTTAGAGAAGTTTGAAGAGTGTTGAATGATTCCTACCAATCTGGAGCCAGTGTTGGCCACTGGGGCCTGCAAGCTCTATCAAACGAGGCTCCCTGCCTTTCAACAGATGAGGTCTTAGGACTGTGACTAAAAGACAAAACCATCAGAGTTTTGCACAAATAAGCTACAAAGAGATCAAGAAATGACCCAAAAAATAATCACCTGAGCTTCGCAGAGTTTTAGCATTACTTAACCCACCTGTAATCTTCAGTCTCTCTTCCTAACCCCTGCTTAATCCTTGGGCCTAATCCTTGACTATTCCCCTTTTAATGCACAAATACTGAAACCTCACATATATCACCAGCATTCCCTTCACTGAGAAGATCAGTAACAAGCTGTTCCTGAGCTCTTCACACCTTCACAGCAATCCCAAAGGCATGCCCAGCAAAAAGCATCAGGATCACCCATGCAGTCTATCGTTCATCAGTCAGCCAATCCCTCCTGCTAGCAAGAAGGCATTCCTAAGTAAAATTTCCCCAACTGGCTACTTTGTTTTGTGTCAAACCCAATATTAAACGGTTATTTCTGTCTAGGTACGTGAGTCTGGGAAGCAGAGTTTATTGTTAACCAAAATAGCATACAGCTCTATGGCTGGGGAGCTTTTTTGGGCATGTTCTCACAAGAGATATGGACAGTATGTTAGAAAGATTCAGTGCATTACAGCAAATAAATAGCTGTAAAGTAAGCAGTTTTTATTCCAAGTTCATTTAATCTTTAAATAAAGCAAAGTTGAATAAATATAGGCTTTTTTTTTTCCTGTCTTCAAAGAAGAATCTCTTTATGAAGAAAATCCTGAATTGGCATTTTTGCTTCAATTGGAACTTAGAGCAGGAAAGCAAATCTTTTGTGGCTTTAATCTGAAACATTAGGGCTTGAAGTCTGAACAACTGTTTACTATTCCCCTATCTGATAGAACTTCAGAACCCCAGGGAAACTAATTTAAAAGGAAGACCTGAGATCAAGATAAGCTTCAGCAAATCTAAAACCAGCCATCCAAAATGAAAGTGAGAGTTTCAGTTTCCTTGATAAATCGCTGTCTGAACAGCAGTGTTATAATTAATAAACAATAAGGAAGGGAGGGCTACGATAACCACTTCAAATCCCTCAACTCATAACTCACCAGACATGAAGAAATCTGCTTTCAGGGTCATTTTGTGTTGTATGCTACCTTGGAAAGACAAGAAAAGTGTGCCCAAAGAATTTAAGGGAAAATGAGGGAAAAAAAGGCAGTGAAAGTTGCTAAATTGAGCTTTGATCTCTTTGACTAACTCTAACTAATTGTCAAGGTGTTTGGGGGTAAATTTTATTCTTCTTAGTCAATCCATTATCACTTAGACTGTGGGGAAGTTGGAGTTACAAAGCCCCGATTCAGCAGAATATTTAAGTCTCTAATTAAATCTTTCCCTATTCAGCAAAGTACCTGACATTATATAGACTATTGTAAAGGAAAAAAAAAAAAGAAAAAATGACCTTTTAGGGAAATCAAATTAAATAGCAAAGGGGAAATAAGCATATTTTACTATATTCAAACATGCTTCTATTTCCTTAAAGATCTTAAAAATGTTTTAGCCTTCCCTAAAGCTTGTTGGACAGGGTAAGGAACCCATTAAAAATGAAGTGCTGATAAAGCTTTGGGAGTTTGAACACAGTAAGTCAACCACAGAAGAGTTTAAGAAACAACAAGCACAAAGCAGAAAACCCTTTAAAAATCTATAATGCCAATACAGATACTCCAAGAGAAGCATTCAAGAGAAACCAAATTCTTTATAGACAGTCTCTGTGTCAGGAAGAGAGGCAATTCTTACTCCAGAATCCTCCAAAAAAAAAAAAAAAAAAGCATTCAGAAAAGCCCCCAAAACTGTCTGAAGCGGAAATAACTATAGAGGAGATTCTGGGACATTTTTACATTATGAACAACATCAAATGGCAATACTCATACTCATCTATGACTTTTAATGAAAGTCAAATAGAAAAATCACTCACAGCAGTGAACAACCATTGACTTAAAATCACTAAGCACGGGGAAGGGACAAATACAATACCAAATTTCAGGGCACCAGGATAGATGTAGATAAACAACTTGTCTGGAAGTCAGACTTCTATAGAAACTGTAAGGAAAAACAAATTAACAGATATCTGGACAGAAATAATGTACTTTGAGAGAGTTTACCTGCCTTCTCTTACAGGAAGCTGCACTTTACAAACACAAAAATTCTCCCCAAAGGTCACGTCTGTGCAGTTAAAGTGCTCCAGTTAATAAAGGTTTGTATGTATTTCTAAAAGGCTTTCAACCAATTTCTCCATCGAGGCTTTGCTGAGAAGGAACTGAGAAGCTGTGGCATGAGAGGGAATGTCAGGGATTAATGAGGGCTTGAGAGGTGGGCACAAACTGTGGGAATGCCTGCTGTGCCCTGCTGAAGGAAGGAGGTCAGCAGTGGCATTCTGCAGGGGGTGCTGGGGCTGCTGAGCACTCGCAGCCTGGAAAGGGCTGAGCTGGCAGCTGGTGGCAGCTCAGCAACAGAAAGTCACCTGGAGGAGTGAGGACAAAAAGCAGCTGTGAAGAGCTGCAGGAGTTTGAGTTAGAGCAGCTCCACTCAATGACAAAGCCACAATATGTTGGCTAAGCACAGCGATCCTAATTTCATATATTAAAAAAAAAGAAAACCAGGCTCTGAGGTGACTGTTTTAATTCAGGACCAAGACATTGGGGTGTTACAAATAGTGAAAATACCAGCTCATCATCAGCCTGAGAGTCAACTCAGATGTGAATAACTTTATAACAAGATAAAGCACCACAAGCAAACCATGATTCATGGACATCTTGTTATTGCACCCAGTTCAGATCTTTTCACCTCAAAGAATAGCCTAGACCTGAAAAGGTTCCAAGGAGGGCCACAAGAATGATCAGAGCTGGGAAAAGGCTTCCTCTGAGAAATGATCAAGCGAGGGAAGGCTGCTGTGCATCCTTTGGATACAGCAGAGACCTGTGAATGGCACAGAGGAGGTGGCTTTGCATCAGTTTGCCATCTTCTCTTCTTTGTCTACCAAACTTGTCACTAAATTCACTACCTTTCTACAACAGATACCTCTATTGTGTTTCTTTTTTTTTACAATGTACAGAGATATTCTGGGGACTGGCACAAAGTGGAGAGAGAATTTCTGTATATTGCAGAGCCTGATAGCAGACTGATGAAAAAGACACATTATGCAGCCACTTGTATTTTCCTTTAGTAACACTCCCACTGAAGAAAAGCTGGAAGAGAAAGGGATTAAATAAGTAAAAATGCCCTAAAATTTTTAGAAACACCTCCACAGTGAGTGGGTAGCTCCTTCTGTGAGACTACTATTTACCCTATTTCAGGCTCTTTGCTCAGACATACATTGTATTAAATTAATCTTAGGGAAAATACAACATCCCAGAAGACTCATACTGATCTAAGTCTTTTTTTCTTTCCAAAGCTCCTCCACCCATCTTTTTTCTTTGGCAAAGATCTTTCTTACATGAATTTGAGATTTTATGTCAATGGAAGCGTTGCAGAAGCTCATAACAGGAAATTTACAGTTTATGATAAATCTGCTCCTAGATTTCATATTGTCTATTTACTGTTGCATCAGAAACAAAGCAGAATTGCAGTGATACCACCCCAAGCTGATCTCTGTTCTCTTGCTTTCCCAGGACATAACCTAAACAGCCCCTCTCCCCGAGCCCTCATATTCACAATGTGAATTTTGAGCCCTGAACACCGATAATAACAAAAAAAACCCCTCAGTAAATTAGAAAAATTAACATTACCAAATTTATAATGTCAAATTAAGATTGGTTTGGGGGTCTTGGTTGGGGATTTTTTTCCTGCCAGGAATATTGAGAAATTCTTACAAGAAAATATTTCCTCTTCAGTAAGGGGAATCATGAGCAGGCAAAACATGCAGAAAGAAAGAGGGAAATGCCAAGCAGGATATTCAAATTTCACACAGCCTATTTCTGTTAATACTTTTATTCAAATCTACTGCACGTGTACTAATGAAGAGATGTATTATAGGCTTACCCATAGGATTCATAAAATCCCAGAATAATTCAGGTTGGAAGGGACCTCTGGAGCTCCTGCAGCAGAGCAGGGCTCAGCAGAGCCCTCAGTCTGGCCAAAGAGAGATTCCCCAGCCCTGTGACACCTTGTTCCAGGGTCTGACCACTCACATGGTAAAACACTCCTGTATCCAACTGGAATATCCTTGGGTTTGCTGTCTGCTGTGGCTCAGATTTTCCCCTCTGCATTTCCTAAAAGACTCTGGTTCTCTCTGCTCTAGATCTTCCCATCCCACAGCTGTGGACAGCAATAAAAATCACCCCTTTTTTTTTGCCCTTCCAAAGGCCAGACAAACTGATTTCTTTGACTCTCCTAAAGATAGAATAAAGTAAAAGATAGTAAAAGAACACCCAATAACCAGAATTAAGTGCCATTCTTTCGGGGAGATCCCTCAATTTATACAGACTCAGATCCTTAACACAGCTTTGTGATAGAAGCACACTTCAGCCCATCTTGTGAGGGGCAGAACAAAGTTAAAATCAGAAAAAGGAAAGAGAAAAAAAGTTGCGTATCTTGTTGCTTCGAGTAAATTTGTGCCTGGCAGGAAGCTCCAGGCCCTGCCTCCCACACCAGCCCAGCTGGGCTCTCCCACCCTTCCTGGGCAGCCCCATCACCCACCCTGCAGTGGGCACCACTCTCCTGTCAGGGCACAGCTCCCACAGCACCAGGGATCCAGCTGCCCCTGCAGCCCCTTCCATTTAAGCCCCACTCAGGAGTCACCCAATGACCACAGCCTGGGGGCTGCAGAACCTTTTGGAAGCTCCCAGAAGCAGCTGAAAGCATCAGCCTTGTTCTCAGGAAAGCAAACACAGTGACAACACAGAACCAGAAGCAAATGAGTGACTGAATGAACAATTTCTGCTCAGCTATAAATGAAAACTAATTCAGAGGGAGGGGCAGGAGATGCTGGAACAGGAGCTGAATGAGGCAACCCCCAAGCAGCCCAATCAAACCTTAACTCTGCCAAAGATGGTGGGATGGGCAGATGGACCCAGGTGTTCCTTCCAAGCAGCTAAACAATCCTTCTCTGCCTTACACCAGTGCAAGCACACAGATTCAGCAGTGCCACGTTCATTGGCATCCAGACCTTTGGTCCACAACCTGAGGGATGGGATGGCTCTGAACAAGGACCAGCAGGGAGGTTGTAGTGGCTACAGGCCACAAGTCTGACTCACCCAGGCCAGGTACAACTTGAGGCACTAAGAAAATGCTGAAGTGGGTACAGCACCTCCTCCTGCATCTCTCAGGATCCAACCATTTGTAGCTGCAGCAGTTGCTGAGCTGACATCGTGGCTATATTTAACAAAAACCAGGGGATTTCTCTGAGGATTTGCTGTGTGTCCCCTTGAACCCATTAAGCTCTAAGCAGTGACAGCAGCTGTAGGCAGGAATGCCAGACATGAACTGCAGCCTTCTGAAGAGACACCTTTTTTGCCATGCTCTGAACTCTTTGCTAGTTTTGTTCTAGCTCTTTGATGGGCAATTAATTCCTCTTCACCTGTCAGACACCACTCATCATTTTCTAATATACTTCTAATCACTCCACTTTTGAGTTTATTGCCACTTTGCCATTACAGAGTGACAGGACCCAAAGAACCTGTGGCTGCAGGGTGGATGTAGGTCCTGAGTTGATTTAAGCTTGGCTGGAAAAAACCCGTGCTGCAGCTAAGTCTGCTCACGAGGCAAGATCCCAGTTTTTTAGCTCTTCTGAAAGTCCCAAGACAGCTGTTCCTCCTCTGGTCACTCAGGGAGATGGGTGATGCTGCTTGTTCCTGAAAAATGAGCTGCATTGTCTGGTGTCACTGGATTTTGAGTGTGGAACATCTCCTGCTGCTGATGTGACAGATGTTGAGCAGGATGGAGGACAGCGTCCGTTCACGTGGGACCTGGCATATGAGAGCTCTCAGAATTAAAAATAGCTGCCCACCTCAGACCTGGGAGATACAGCAGGAAAGAAATGAGTGAGGACAGGATAATGTCACCCTAATGATTCGTGCCATGTTGTACAGCTGGGCCAATTAGATTTTATGACTGACTGATAAGACAGGAAAGTGTGATTTTTTTCCCCCAGCATTGTCAATGCTTTTTGTTCTCTATATCATACTTAAACCATTTCTTACAAATTATTTTTATTACTTATTTTTATCACTATTTCTTACAAATTATTTTATTAGGCTTTGAATTCCTCCCAAATTACACAATCAGGATAGACCAAACTCATCCTGAAAAGGGGTTCTGTGCCAGGCAGCCCTTCCTTCATCCAGCCAGAGCTCCTTCTGTGCAGCTGCCAAATTCAGCCTATACCAGAGATTACATCCACACTTGCCAGACACTGATCTCAAAATCAAAGCACACCAAGAGAGCAGAGCACTGTCAAAAAATTGTAATTTTATCCAGAGGTGCTCTTGTATGAAAAATGCACTACAGATAAAGAAATTGCTTGGTTTAATATTCACCCTGGATATTCTGACAGGAAAAAGGTGGTGTGAAGGATACTAACAGCAGGGCAAGGCATACTCAAACTACTGAGGACAGGAGGAAAGGTGGTTAATCTTCAAAGTAATCATTCATTTTACTAACTAATACTAAATGCACTTTCTTTTTGATGGTAGAGAGAGATCTATTAAATAAAACATATAAAATTAATTAAGATATATTTTCAATGCTGTAAGAGAAACCCTATGCATTTAGTACATAATTCAAGGTCCACTGAAGGCTGATGAAAATCTTTTGGTCAGCTTCACTGGATATTGGTTCTGATAGCTCAGGTCCTGAAAATTCCAGCACCCAGCAAAACATATGAATAGGGATTCCAGATTTAAAAGGGATAATCTGTATTTCACTCCAAATTATACTCAGAAAACAATCTGGATAAAGAATGTTCCTAACCTTTTATCTGCAGCATTCTGCCAACCCAATCATTCATCTCCCTGCCATGTTTGAAACAAGGAAATGTTTTGTCAGACAGCTCTCAAGCAGCAGCAGAGGTTTTATCACAGGCTTGAAATGGAAAGTGATACTGCTGTTAAAACCCAGTCCTGCTAACATAAATCTCCTGACATTATTGAGGCTGCCCTTCCAGTGCATTCCAGCATGTTTTAGTAGATTTATGATGAATACATGTAGATGGAGAAACAAATGAGATTGAATAGAAAATGTGACAAATACATTCTCTCTGCCTCTGCATGGACCTGCTCACTCTGTATTGACAAAGAGCTTGTCTCTATGTATATAAATACACAGATAGGGCATCACTTATGTAGTACATACCTTAAAACAACTTGTAAGGGAATCTGTGAAGGCATGTAAACATGATCAAAGTTGAGTAGAAAAATGCAATAACACTTAAATGACTCTCTTACTTTTCTATAAATCTGATAGAGCTCAGTGTGCACTTAATGTTCCTAGATTAATGCTAAATTCTGAAGGAAATTGGCATATTCTCCAGGCAGAAGTTGCTTTTCTTCAAGATTATTGCAGATTTTTGCAATGTTTTTGAATCACAACCAGAAAAATATCTTTATTCCAGAGACTTGTCGCATAGAGTTAATGGGAATATTGGTATTTGGGGACATTTTGTTCCTCTAGGACAGAACAACAGGGGTTTGTAAATCCCGCAGCTCCAGACTGTGGCTCTTCTCTAAGGAAAATGCTATCTGAGATGAAAATATTCTCTTGCTTTTTACTCTTTTTGTCACAAAATAAAAAAACACATTTGGTTTCAACAGATGGCCACTGAATTCCATGAAAAAAACCTCCATTGATTTCAACAGGAATTGGACCAGGTTTGAGGTCTCAAATTTGCTACTTGATCTGAGCATTAATTTGGAATCTCTGGTATAGGATCACGGGTCGAGGAACGCCTGCCAAATCTCAAATTCCCAAATGGCATCTGCAGTTCCAAATCCTGTTCAGAAGTGCAATGCTTCCACGTTCTTGATGTTGTTTAAATTAAACATAGCTGAGTGGTTTATTAAGTAGCACAGAGGTTACAAGGATATTAGAATATAGAAAATATCAGCATTGGTTTCAGGCTCACATAAAGGCTGCTCCAAATTATTCCAGCAGCTCTGCAGCCCCTGTCAATGAGGACAGGCACTCTGTGTCTGAAGCAACATACTGGGTTTTTTTTAGATTTTGAGATGTTATTTGTCTGTCTTGAAGATATCTTTCTCCCCTCCTACCTGTCTTCTCCCTGAGAAAATTTTGTTTATAGCGAAATATTGGGAAATCAGGAATTTACTGAATGGGCAAACTGACCTGAGAAGGGAGACTTGATTATCCCAAAGATTCGAGACTGGATCACTGAACCAGTGAGGAATAGAATCACAAACTCTAATTCTGTGCTTTACTTCCTTGTGAAGAATATCATTGCTTTTACCAATCTGTAATTGGTCCTGGGCAGGTCTATTTGAATCCAGGAGAATCCATTCAATAAAAACATCTAAAGGAAAGGGCAACCTGAACATGACCCAGAACTTGGGAGCCTTCTGTTGGCAAGGACAAGATTTTGCAGATGCATTGAGAAATGTGGCACAACTACTTTTAATTTTTTTTTTTCTTTCCCCAAAGAAAGCTGCTGGGGAATGCAAATATCTGTGAGGGATATGGCATAAACAGCACACTGTGGCAAAGAGGGTGCTGTAGTGAAAAATTCCTGAAGCAGCGCCAGAAACTTCATTGACATGAATGGATTGTAATAGGGAGGAAGGAAATTCTGGCTGCAGGAGCTGTTTTTAATTAATTGCCTGAGATCTCGTTCCTGCCTTGCCCTTGATGCTGTCACTCACTGGCTGGAAGTGCTGCCAGATCAGCAGTGCTGCCTTTCTCCCAACAAGTGGTGGCATTTCCCCTGTTCTTTGCACAGCTGTTCAGCGAGTGCCAACCTGCAGCTCCCAGTAAGAGAGGCACAATTCTGCTGCTCAGGGACAGAGCCTTACCTGCTTCCTTTGAAACATGGAACACCTGCCCCAACAAACTGTTCTCAGCAACAGAAACAGTCCTTTAGGAGGCTGCTTAAGGGTAACAAAGTGCCAAAACCTACCCTGGATCCTTTTGCCTTTGCCAAGTGGGCAAAATATTTAAAGTGATTAAAAAGAAGACTAAAAATCCCATTTCCTGTTATGAAAATGGAGGAGGTAATACGACTGGAAATTCTTTTTGTTATGTTGCGAATATTCTATTCACAATATTCAATTTGAGTACAAGTTGCACTATTTGAGGTTCTTTGAATAATTCAGGTGCATTCATTTACTCTTGATTAGTGGATCAGCTCCTTCAAAAGGCAAGTATTTATTTTATTTTATGACATGTAGCATTAATAATGTATTACCTTTCTCACAAGCTGCTTTTAAAGAAAGCAATGAAAATTTGCAAGGAGACAAGAGTTGTGAATAGATATTAAAGAACCATGGAGTCACTTAAGGTGTCATTTTGGAAATTGTTCCAGCTGCTGTTTCTCAGGGAGTCAAAACACAATCTAGGTAATGCAGAAGAGTGAATAACCTGGGCTGAACAGATGATGCAATGACAGAGAATTACAGCACTGCTTTCTGAGCAATAAATGACAGTGAGGCACTCGTATTCCCTGCCTTCTCAGGGATGAGAATCTCTTTGGAGAAAATCTTCAACCATTCTTATGCAGGAGTACAAGGATTATCAAATACTGTTGGGAAAGTGCAGTGGGAAAAGGCCAAATAAAATTACTGGCACAAGTAGCAATGTTAGTTATGGCAAATGAAAAATAAATCACATCTGCAAAGTCTGAGGACTTGAAAGCTTGCATTCAAAGGAGAGGAAAGCTCTGGTAGGGACAGCTGGACATTGTAACTTGACTATAAAAGTTATCATGCTAACATAAATTTTAATGCTAATTTCATTCCATCACAGAATTCAACTCCTAGGACTTCATGGTAGCTTTAGAAACCAGGATGTGCTTTGTTGACAGTTTCCCTATTGACTGCATTTCCTTCAGCACTCAACTTAACTGGTTTCTCTTAATTTCGCTTGTTGATAATTATATTAAAATTAGAAAGGCTCAATTACTTTTTCTATCCTAATTACTCTAGAATGCAAGCTCCCTTAAATAGAAATTGAGAGCTACATCTGTTTCCATTTTTGCTAAAATCATTTTATTTGCTGCTGAAATTGTGGTGGTTGCATGGAAAGGCCAGGAAGGAACAAATTGCACAGTATTCAAAGATATTGCCAAGAATTTATGATATTCTCCATATTTTTTTTGCCTCTGCTGCTTAAGGACAGAAATGTAGGATGGAACACTGGTTTGTACAAATCACCTTTGTCAGTGTTATTTCAATACGTATCATTTCCCACAGTAATAATACAACTATAAATTAACACTTTTCAGGAGTAAAATGCAATTTTACTGCACAATTTTCTGCAATAAACACACAGTTTCCTTTTTTTAAATTTTAATTTAAAAAAAAAACAAGGTTACAATAACCTTGATTAATTCAGCTCTTTTATTAAACAATATGTTAAAATCTACTTATGTAAAATTTCTTAGACTTATGCTGAACAACCAAAGCCTCTCTAGAGGGTCAGCATTCAATTGATAATTTAATTTTAAACCCTTTATGGTAACTGAAAGTTATGGAATCAATAGTCCCAAATTCAGCCTGTTTAAATCAGTGTTCACAAACTGAACAAAAATTCCTGTGCAGAATAATCTGTGAGCATTTAGTTATTACAGCTGCCACAGACTCCACTTAAGAAAATGCCAAATCAAGTTATAAAATCTGCATGAAATACAATATGAATATGGAACATTATCAAGTACCTGCACTTCCAGGTAAGAAGTGTAATGTAGCTATATAAAAAAAATAATTTTCCTACTCTGGATATGAACTTTCTGCACTAAAATCACAAGAAGAAGTTCCTTGAATTTATATCTGTTTTTATGATATTTTCATGTTACACCTGGTCTGTGAAAGTAACTATGGCTGAGCAAATAAAGGTTTGGGGAAAATTCCTTCAGAAGGTCAATAACTCACAGGAAGAAAATTTTGGGGTAGTTAAAGAGGTTTATGATGCAAAGAATAAAGTTGAGGGAAAATGATTTAGAGATATGAAAAAAACACAGAGTGCACATTTACTTTACTGTGCATATTTATGCCCAGCTGAGCTGAGAACCAGCTAAAGGCAACTCTGACATTATTTCCTTCATACCAACACCCACACTTTTACTGCCTGTACATATTTCCCATCTTAAACTTATACCTCAGGTCTTTTATCCTTGAAGAATTGGCTACTAAAGATGTTTTTCAGGCTAAAATCCTCATTGCATCTGCCACAAGCTCCCTACCACTGGTATTACTACAGCTGGAGTTACTTTAATTAAGTTTTTGCCAACTGCAGCCAAATATGACCTTATCTGATAGGTGTTCCTGGCAATCTCATGAGCTGAGATCCTTTCTGGGAAGCAGAAATTTGCCAAATCTGGCAGCAAGTCCTAATTTCAGTGCCACGTGCTGCAGCATGTGAGACAGATACGTTGGATAAGGCAGCTGCTATTGAGCTACAGCTTTTGGCAGCTCATTCCTGGTCATGTGGAGAACATGCAGTGCTGACACAGTCCAGAAAATAATGAATCAATAATTAGTAAAGAAATTGTTAAAACTTAATGGTGCAGACTTTGCCCAAGAAAACCTGGGGAACTCCAGTGAGAAGGAGTTTGGGGTGTGCCCAGCAGGAGCTGCTAGATATGGAAACCATTTGATGGAAAACTAGATTTTAGTACTTTTTCTGTTCAAAATGGCAGTGGCAGAGCTGTGCTGCTGTACAATGTGGATGATGGCATTCCAAGAGATTCCCAAGCAAAGGAGGTTTGGTGACACCACCTGGGTCAGTCCAGCACGAGTTCCTTGCTGGAGGGCTCTTCCTCTGCCCGGGTGACAAACGATGCTGTGGGAAAGCAATTTCATTGAGATAACACTTTTCTTGCCTTCTAGCAGCCACAGGTAGCTCAAATTTAAGCAGTTAGCAAACTCATAAAAATACATTTTCCCACTTCAGAAGAGCTTTCTTTTTTGTCATGAAGAGACAAGGCTATTTAACAATTTCCCTGCATTACGGCAACACTTCTGGCAGATTTCTTTCTCCCTGTTGATGTTTCCCCTGCACAAAAGAGAAAGATTATTTAATGTTTTGTCTGGTTCCTATGGGGTACAGGTGCACATGCCTAAGCACAGCTGGCTTTCCCACAGACTTGCCACAGAGCAGAGAGGGATGTGCCAGCACAGCATCGAGCAAGGGGGCGAGGAAAGGGAAGTTGTCTCTGTTAGGGCTGGGATTGAAAGTGCCTGAGATGCTATTTCGTGTTTGGACTTAGATGTTTATTATTTCTTATCTATATTGTAGTCTTACAAGCTGTGAGTTTCACAGTATTTTACCATTAAGCTACAAAATGGCTCCCTATCTATTTTTATAAGGTCTTTTAAGGAAAAAATATTTAATTAAGAAATGACACAAGTTATTTTTACTTTTAACTTAATGTCTTGTAATGTGGACTTTTCTGTCTAATTATACAATACTACTCAAACTTATGAAGAAGGTGAAGAAGAAGGACTAGCTACTATTTTAAAACTTTTATCTTAGCTTTATATATATATTTCTATATCCTAAAACCTTTAAGTTTTCTATTATGCAATATTACACATTTCTATTCAAACTGCACACCATAATCTTAGCTCTATCATTCCATTTTGGAAGTTTTCTCTATGGCTTCAGGTTAATTGCAGTGTTTCCTTGAGGGTCTGTGCCTAAAACCACAGAAAGTCAAAAAATCTCAGTGTCTAGGGTTCTAACAGGAGGTGGCAACCCAGCAACTGCACTCAGCTTCTTAAACAGATCCTATCCTTGGCTATTGTGTCTAATTAAAAGTACACAGATTTTTTTTCTCCCAATATGTAATAGGCAAATGTGTAATTTTTTTTTTTTTTTGTTTGTATTCAGCCTGCTGGGTAGATTTCCTTTCATTGTAATTAGATTCAGGTACTCACATCAGCTGTTCTACATAGAGTAAACATTAAGATTCCTGAATTTTCATTACATCTCTTATATTCAACGAATCATTTATATGCAAATGTACTCAAATTTTACAGCATAAATCTTCAATATTAGTGTTTTTGTAGTCCTTTCTTTGAATTTTAGTGGCATATTTTGAGGGAATTTCAGACAAGCACTGCCAAAACAGTAATAGGCTTCAATAACTGCCTTTTGTAGACTGAAGTGACAGCTTTGAGGTTGGAAAATTTTATCTTTTCTTTAATATTCAGTAGTTTTACACTGACAAGAAACACATTTTTGAGTCAATAGGCTGAAATCTGATAAAAAGCATTTAAAAACCCAAGTAGATTGATTGTGTGCAATCATTGCAGGAGAGTGACTCCAGCTAACAAAAAGGCTCAATCTTCCCCTGCCTCACGGTGACAATTTTGCTTTATAGGGAAGGAGCTGTGCAGCACATTATCTGCAGCACATAAGCTGCAAATGGGACCCTTTAGATTTTTTTTTTTTTCCTACATTTAAAACGCTTGTTTAGAATTTCACAGACTTGTTTTCTTTGCAGATTTCCCCAGCATCGTTTTTACGAGTCAGCTCAGACATTTTTTACTTTTCAGATGTCAAGGCCTTGCATTACATTTCCTACATTACCAGGCAGGCATGGTGCTAAATGTCTCTGCTGCAATTAAAACAAACAAACATCAGCTTGGATCTGCCAAGACAGGAACTCTGGCTCTGTGCACGCCTCCATAGGATGATGAATATTTTTAGATTATGTGTAGTAACTAGCATGATACCCAATGCTGACATTTGTCTCTCATTCAGAGATAAACTTTGAAAACAATGATAATTACATTTGGAGTGTCTATACCTATATGTGGACTGATTATGTATATTTCTTTTTCTCATCAGATTTCAGTTTTTAAACCATTCTGCTCTCTCCAGTTTCAAATCACTTCAAAGCATTTGCTTTTGCACAGTAACAGCAAGAGTCCCTTTATATTTTCTAGAAATGAGCCTCTAAGATTTCCTGGGGAAAGAGCCTTTTTTAAATAGGCCTCAAAGTATTCCAAGTAGGTCTCCTTTGTCATTACAGATCTTGATTATATTGATTTTAACAGATATTTCTATGCAAACCAAAAGTTTTACATATCTATAAAATGCTAATGAATAAAATTAGCATTTCACTGGAGACAGCCCAGTGTATCTCAGTGTACCTGTTAGCTGGAAAAATTGTTCATTTTTTGGCTTTCCTGTGTCTTTTTCCCCAAAAATATTCAAAGTATTCACCTTTCCTCCCACCTACTCACCCCTCTTATAATCACTTCATTTTTCAGACTGATTTTAACTTCCCTCTGTACACAGAAGCTTAATCTACACAGCAGAGAAGAAAAACTGCACATCCTTTACAGAACAGCTGAAATTTGGAAAGTTTAGACAAGCTTCTGGGTACAGCCTTTTATCATCTCTGGTAACTAAACAACAACTCAAGCTAAGCACAGGTTAAAAGCAATTTCTCTTAGTTTAATCTCTTTATGTTAATCAACTCTTTTACTACATGCATAACAGCTGCAGTGGCAATGAATAACTTCATTTCAGTGCCTTATAAAATGTCCTTTTTTCCTTTGCACATCCTCCTCATCTGCTCTAGAACACATCACAGCTGGTGGCTTACAGCTGTGGGTTAAAATCTAGCACAGAGCTCCAGGGCACCCCATTCATCTGTCTCTTGGATGGATGTGCTCAGTAAATTCCCTTTTCATAAACACAGACTTAATCCTGCTGGAGAAAAGGAGTGAGAAGAGGTAGCACCAATTCCATAGTGAAAAGCAGAATGCACGGACCCACAGATTCTGATTTCTGCTCTGAATTAAATAGGAACACCTACCTGTGACATCCTAAACACATCTACTTTAGCTCTAAGCATTCGATTAGCACCAACAGAAGACATCTAAATAATGAAAATAATAAAACTAAAAGTGGAAATACATTATTAGTGCCACTGTAGTTATCAGACAGGCCATGTTTTCTTACTGGAATAGGAATGCAAGGACCAGGACACAAAGGATACATCTTGGAGAAAGACTTATTTGGAAGTTGAACCTACAAGTACCTTAAAATACAACTTTCATGGCCACTCAAGGGAGGAGAGCTGTTTTCTGGCTGTTGCAGGAAGCACCTTCTTGTTCCTTTCCTCTTCTGCTTGGCACATGGCACTTCTGAGGAGCAGACTCAGGGCTGCTCCAGCTGCAGCCCAGCCCTAAGGCCACACCTGGAAAAACCTGGGGAAAAGACAAAAATGCTAAAATATCATATGGGCAGCACATCTCCAAAACTGTCTGCTGCTGGGAAACAAATGTTCTATTTTAAAGAAATCTGTGTGCACACTCCAGCAAGCCCTTACTTCAGCCCAAATTACCTACTAGGAGTTGAAGCCCTTCCTACAGGTTTTTGAACACTTTGGTGAAAATATTGCATTTTGTAGGGCTGGCCAGCAAATGCCCAGGATTCAGGAATTTCCATCTTACCAGAGCAGGGCTCCAGGTGCTCCCTGCAGGGAGGAAAACAGAACGATGGGAGCACAATTCTGCAATTCCCCTGCAGCTCTGCAGTGACACCACTGACAAAATTCTGCACTTCAGGCGCTGCACATTGCTCTGTTCTTGTTTGGCCAGATCTCTGAAATTCCACACTTTCCTTGCCTCCCGAGGTGGCCCTGCAAAATATTGCCAACTTCATCCAAACCAGGGAAACCCTTCAGCTCCATAAATTTTCATCCATTTTCTTAATTTAGAGGTTGAATGTATTATCTAGCTTAGCAACTGATGTGTCAGCAGTTATTGGCTGTAAGGAGATATACTCGTGCACACTCCTGATGCCAAAATAAATAATATTTTCCTGCTTGAAAGGGTCCTGCAGACATAAAAGCCATAACTGCATCAAAGAATAAGATATTACTGCCTTAGTGTCAGGCCAACAAGAGCTGCTCTTTAAATATGGACTAAAATAAGATACAAAAATGCATAAAATGTTGTTTCATTAGTTCCTCGTTTGATGGTTATTTCTTTATATCACATTCATGGTGAGGGGATAATCCCTTTAGCTCAACAACAACTCATTAACCATGTTCTCTCAATTAGAAATAGCTTATTTTCTAACAAAGCAAACACCATAAACTCTCCTGCCTCCAGCTCATAATGATTTTCTATAAGTAAATGTATCAGAGGCATAGTACAAAGGGGGAGCTTGGTACAAAGAGAAATGGCACAGAAATGGAAGATATTTCTGAGCATATAAAGCTCAATTGCTGTACACATTGTGTGAATATTTTTATTGCTTACCGGAAGCCTTCTACTCAGGTGCATGAAGCAACTGCAAATAAAGTTAAATTTTCTTGACTTTCTGACAGTTTAGGGCATCCCAGTAAAAGGAAATTTGGAAAGCTCCCACTTGAAAATGGGAGAAAAGTGTAGCTGGGGGAATACTTTTAAAGAACTAATGTTTCAGAAACCCAAAGAAAACAGTGCAAAGGAGAAAACTGCTTTTGTGGATCTAGTTTATTAATAAGCATTGTAATTAACAAGACAACATGCTGTACAGAAACCTGAAATAGAACTACTGCAAATTGACTGGACTTTAAATGCTGCTGGACTGTGGTACATGGTGTCCAGCTGCATTATTTGTAGAGTGTGGTTAGGGCTGTTTCAATACACAGACATACACTGCTCACTCTCAGATCCTGTAGTATGCCACAGAGCAGGGAGATTTCCCAGAAATACAAACTCAAATATTTACAAGAAATCGTCAATCTCGTTCTTCACTAGGGATAACATAAGTTATACACAATTTTCCTATGTATACCAAACAAAATCTTTGCCTTCAACTTTACTTTGTGTCTGCACAAACCAATTCCTTCCCGTTTATTTACCCGGATAATCAGGGTAGTAAACTGCAGTGTGATCATTTAATTGCTTAGCACTGATTACGGGTCGATATTCAACCTGCAAAAGGAAAACATGAGAAACCAAATAAAGCCGAGCTTAAATTTTCCAACTTTAAAACCTCAGCTTGACTCCAACAACCTTGAGCCAACCAACCATTACCAGTGGAAATATTTAGGCTGGGCCGTGCTGGGAGCAGGGGGATAGCGGTGGCTTTGGGCTCCCCTTGGATTACAGCTTGTTCAGGGTACAACAGAGCCAAATTTCCCTTCTCTGATGAAAATCCTGAGCAGATCTGGGGTCAGGATCTGCTCAGCACCACAGGACTGATGCTGTGTCGAGCTGCCATTCATAAACCCCAGGTCCTATTAGCACGGGCTCGTTGCCATGCTAATTAGCTAAATGACCAGCTCCCACCCGCCAGAGCAGGTGCTCTGCAGGCTCTGCCTGGCCAGGCACACATGCTTAATTATTCTTTAGAATTAAGTTACACTTCAGAACGCAGCACAGCTCAGGAAAACAAAGAAACAGCATCTTTTACTTCAAACAGTTTGACTCAATTCTTTCTTTAAACAGTTTTTGTTTGTTTGTTTTTCATTTTAGCGTTGGCTGCTTTACAGTGTGGAAATAATCCTTTTTGCAATACTCAGGAGTGCAACAAGCATGAGTTTGGAGGGGGAATAATCCATACTCGACTGTGTGACACATCACCTTGAAGGCAAAGGTTTTTCCTTTATTGTTACACCGTATGGAACAAATCTAATCATGTAACTAGCATTTTACTGTATATTGTATATAGAATTGTTTTCTCCACAAATTCACACAAGTAAGATAAAATAAGTTAAATGACTAAAAAAAGGAAAAAAAAATACACAAAAATATACAGTCTATGTACTAGATAAATTATTTATATATATGGCAAGATGTGTGACGAGTCTCTAGTAATATTGTTCCTCTGGATACTGACATGCTACTCAGAAAAATGTTGCTTCAAATGTGTATTTTGTAATTTAGAGATATAATATATAAAAATGAGGGAACAATTTATCTCCTGATAGAATGTGTATTTACAAGTAATTGTTCTGTATCTTGTTGATTTAATTTTAGAATACCAAACACATTTCCATGGATATAATGTTTAATACTTACAATCAGACTCATTTTTATAATGCTTTGTGTTTAAATTTTTTTTATTATTGTTTGGTTTGGGTGTTTTGTTGGGTTTTTGTTTGTTTGCTTTCAAGGGAAGGGGGATGGTTAAGTGCTTCTCTACCTTAGGGAAAAAAAAAACCTAAAGTAACCCCATAATATTTAAATTAAGTGAAGTTTTTTGGTTTTTTTTTTCCCTACCAATGAAGAAAACCCCACTAATTCTGGGTCCTTCACCTTTTCCAATAAAAATTTCTACAGTTTTCCTAAATTTGTAGAAATTAATTCTTTGCCAGGAAATTTCAGTTACAATTTTCAACCCCAAAAGAACTGTTGCAGGTGAAAAAGCAAAAACAAAAAAAGGAAAAAAAAAAAAGAGAGTTTTCCAATGGAGCTGCCAATTCCGTAAACATTTGGTATAACAGCATCTGCAATAAAAACTAAATACCTCTGCTTATGCTAGGAGGAATTACTGCCAGCTTTTTTCTAAATTTACACAATTAGTATGTTTGGTAAATCTGTGTAAACTACAGATAAGCTCATTTTTTGCATATCCCTGAAAATAACTGCCGAATTCTCTCCTCCTGATGTCTCCAAAGCAAACAACAAAGGGCTTTGTATACATTAGGTATGAATTAATTTGTCAATTTTTTAATTGTCCCAGAATTGGAAATGAGATGTGTCAGTACCCAAAGGATTGTGATTTTCTTTTCCAGGATTTACATGCAACTGGAAGCCAGTGTGCCACATCTTTTCTAAACGTTATTGAAAACTACTTTAAAAAAAAAAAAAAAAGAAGAAAGCAAAAGAAATACACCATTAGATAATCTGATGTCCATTAATTAAACCCTATCAGTAGGTTAAAAGTGAAGCTATTTTTTTTTATTTTTATTTTGCACATAAAATCTAAATGTGTTTGACTAGATTTACAGTGGGGACAGCGATATATAAAGCTACTTATACCTGCTGGGCACATAAGAGAAGCTCTTTTAGCATTCATTGGAAACCCTCAACAACTTGAACTTCTGTAAATTTTACAAGCAGATAATATTACAGCATTTTTACACACAGTTTTGTTTATAAATTACAGGTTTAAGTTACATTATGAAGCCTACATAGAGTTCTACCCATAGGAAATATTCACACACTGTTTTTCCCCTCCATACAGCTTCGATTGTCTCACTTAATGTAGCAATAAAACAAAAAAGTTATGCATTTTCTTAAAGGAAAAATTTCTTGGTATGTACATACTGCAAATGATGAAATGGCTAAGGACCAACAAAGTACTAGAAGGAAATACTAGAGAAAATATGGTTTTTTCAACTAAGAAAGGAATCTCCTTTTCATCCACTGTGGAATTTACCAAGAGAATATATTCTCCAGTACACAGAACATTAAAAAAAAAATCCTTCCTCTTTAAAGAGAATCACCTTGAGAGTTTTTCAAATAATATGATTGGGGGTTCTTTATATTTATCCAACTTCCATTACCTAGGTCCTTCTTTCTTTGCTGAGCACTATCAGTCATTCTCTAACAACTAATCCACAATGACAAGTACTTCTTAATCTAACAGGTTTGTGATGAAGTAACTAATATGATAGTTAAACTTTTACTGGATACTTACAATAGGTGAATATAGCTGTAAAAAAAAAGCCGTACACATCACTATTAAATATTCTTTAAAACACTGGTAGCTTGCTGCCACAACATCACATCAGCCAAAAAAAATACCCCACTCCCTACTGTTTTCAGCAGTGCCCAGGGAATTTTCAACTAACAGGAACAGTAGCCAAGCAAGCTCTGCAAAATGGAAAAAAGAAAAAAAAAAAAAAAGAGAGAGAGGAATAGACTTATGGCTTAAAAAAAACATAATTGGAATAATATTGTTCCTTGAATTATTATAGAAAGTAAAATCTTGGAAATTAAAAAAAGTTGTTTGCTATTTGTTTCCATTTTTGATCTTGGATATCCTCTCATTGTCACATTTATTTCACACAGAAAAGCCTAGCTGAAAGCTTTCTATTTCATCTATTGCATTCTTTCAGATAATAAGTACCTGTACATTGAGCCAATAGAAATTAAAATAAAAATCAGTTGTCATGTACATTCCTCTTCTTAATTACAGAAAAGATAAATTTTGGTGGGAAGATATACCATCCTTCTGAAGAATTAGATTTTAGGATCTTATTAATTCTATTATGTCAAGCAATCAAATGAGAAATTGCTCACTTGATCTCTAATGCTAAGCAAATGGAAGTTGAAATCTTTGAATATGCTATAAATTATAACAACAAAGAAAAATTTGAGTAAGCTATTTTTTTAGACTGCAATATTCCCCAAACTGTACTAAGGAATTGCCTTCAAAGGGAGAAAGAACTGCTGGCAGATATTTGCACTACATGGCCCATGTAAGAAAATGAACAGGATTTTGTTCTTCTTCCATTGTTTCTGGGTTGTGGGTTCTCTTCCCCATTTTCTGGATTTTACCAAGAACTACAGTGAACACCTTTCAACCAGGTCCTAAGGATTTAGATTTTCTGCTTCAGCTTTAGGATTCTATATACACAAATATTCACAAGCCTAACGAGTTTGTACGCGCCCGAGGAGCGGCGCTAGGCCGTGACTATACACAGTCACACTTAAAGCCTGGAATTCGGGATTTGTCAGATTTGCATCTACAGCTGGTGCTCGTGTATAAACGTGCCGCTGCCGCCAGCCCCCGGCGCCGGGTGGGACGCGGCGAAGTTTGCCAGGGGGATGACCTTGACGGGATCCTCGCCGGCGCAATGTCTTTCGCAGGTGTTGTAGAACTGGGGCCTGGGCCCTCCCTGGCCTTTGTCACTGTCGTCCTTTGGCAGGGGCCTCCCGAGAGTGTGACGTCCCTCGGGTCTGGCTCCTCGGCCCCAGCCTTGCTGGAAGCCAAACGATGGCAAGGAGGTGTTGGGCTGCTGGAACTGCGTCAGGGCCGGCGGCATCCAGCAGTTGTCGGAGTGGCCGAGGATGAGGCACTCCTGCGTGCAGTTCTCAGAGGCTTCAGCCAGAGCTTTCTGCAGGTTCACTTCGATAGCTGGGAGGGTGGAAAAACACAGGACACTGTCAGGGGTGTGAGGACAGACGCCCAGAGGGAATCAAGGTCAACAAAGCAATCCCCGTCCTAGAATGATGGCCACATTTTGGGAGGAAAAGGCCTCCTCAACAAAGCAATCCCCATCCTAGAATGATGGCCACATTTTGGGAGTAAAAGGCCTCCTCAACAAAGCAATCCCCATCCGACAATGATGGCCACATTTTGGGAGGAAAAGGCCTCCTCAACAAAGCAATCCCCATCCTACAATGATGGCCACATTTTGGGAGGAAAAGGCCTCCTCAACAAAGCAATCCCCATCCAAGAATGATGGCCACATTTTGGGAGGAAAAGGCCTCCTCAACAAAGCAATCCCCATCCTACAATGATGGACACATTTTGGGAGTGAAAAGGCCTCCTCAACAAAGCAATCCCCATTCTAGAATGATGGACACATTTTAGGAGGAAAAGGCCTCCTCAGCAAAGCAATCCCCATCCGACAATGATGGCCACATTTTGGGAGGGAAAAGCCTCCAGGTGTAGAGCTTCAGTGCAGATTCAGATGTTGGGGCCCACAGTGTTGTCACAGTTCACACCATCATTAAATGTTTATAAAAAACCCTTATACACTCGATTTTCTAGAATCATACAACTGCTCAGATTGGAAAGCAATTCTAAGACCAGTGAGTTAAACCATTAACCCAGCACCACCCCATTCACCACTAAGAAAACCTCCAAGTGCCACATCCACACGCTTTTTGAACTGCCAGGATGGTGAATCCACCACCTCCCTGAGCAGCCCCTTCCAATGCTTGCTGACCTCTTCAGTGAAGAAATTTTTTCCTAATGTCCAGTCTAAACCTCCTCTGGCACAACTTGACCATGTCCTCTGGACCAGTCACTCACCTAAAACAATATTTTCACTCCTTGCAATTTTAATTTCTGTAATAAAGCTAAAATATTTATAAAAAATTAATGGCATTACTCTAGATATTTGCATAGAACTAGTTGAAAGAAAAGAACTTTGGTTTTTCTAATATTCCTTTAAAACTGGATTTTTTGTTGTTTTCCTTTGCTTAAGGCAAAAACCCCTAAATTGGGCACTAGCCAAAGATGGTCCATTGGCCTCAAGGATGCACTCAAGAGTTATAAGAATGAAAGAGCATAACAGCTATTTTAAAAAGAATTGATTTCTCCATGCATTCGATACTGGTCACCTTGACAAATCAAAGAGAAGTAGCAAAAGCAGATGTAACCTCTATATTTTGCTAGTAATCAAACCAGATTTCTTCAGTAGATGCAAGGTTTGTGCCCTTGAAAAAGGATTACAGAAATTTTAATTTGTTCAAAGGCAAAGTATACTACTAAATCTGAAAGATGTTCATTTGTAATACATAAATATTCTTGATCTGTTGCATTTAAATTGGGGCTTTACCATGGTAGGCAAATTAAAAATGAATGGAACTAAATTTCTACACATGCTTCCTCAAAATAGTTGTAATATTGCAAGTGTTAATTTTATATTCTCTTCATGTGTACATGGTTAAACACATCAGAAGTGCAGAAGAAGATCTGATTGGATATTTCCTTGTGTTTTCTTCACAAAACTTCCCAATTAAAGATACATGCATATTTTTAATACCTGTCTTAATGAAAATAGCATTTAAAATGGGATTCTGGCTCCTAAGCACTGGAGAAGGAATGCCACTAAAATTACTTATAGCAGTGAGAGTGCTGAGTAGGAGCCTCCCACCCTCTGAGCTTTATGTTTAAACAGATGCTGCATTTCTGTTTTAACAAATATTTTGCATGTTGAAATCTTTGTAAAGCTGCAGAGCACAAACACTTGTTTCTATGTTACATCTCAATACAAAGGAATTAAGTTTTTCCTTCAGGCATTGAAATACATAATGTTGCTGTCCAAACCAGGATACATTTTTTTTTAAATCTACCATGTTTAAGAAGACAGCTGGTTGCTTGTTATATCATGAATGCTCTGTTCTTTATTATTTCTCCTTCAGGATGCTGTACGTGTCAGTTAGAGGAGTGATTGTTTATAAATGTTATTTTGGTGTATTGCTGGCATTTCAACATGTCCTCAGTCTTTTTGCCTAAGTATTTTTCAGTTTAATCCTGACAAAGCTTTGGTACCTTGCTGTTGCAATACTAATCCAGTTTTGATGGGCAGCTGGTGACATAAATATGGAAATAATTCAGTAGAGGCAATAGTTACTGCAAAAAAAAAAAAGTTTCTAGTGGTAGATTAGTCTAATCTTTCTGTGTCCTACTATCTGCTATTAGAGACATAAATTTAAGTATATACAAGTCTTTTAAGCTCTTTAATTATCCAGGTTTGCTTCTATTCTCATGAAGGCAATCCACTGAAACCAGGTACAACCTTGACAGAATGTGGAGTTATCCCCATTTTGTAGAGAAATGGATCTTTTTTGCATTAATTAGAAAAAACCCTTAAAATGCTATTCAGTTAAAATGTGAAACACATTTATTGGGAAATAATACTTATTTGTTTTGAGCTCTTCACAGCAAGTGGTTAACAAGAGCTCTACTGTACCATTTTTCTCAAACTACAATGAGAGATTACACAAAGCTAAAGTAGCAAAAGGAAGCATTTGACAATAAAATTTTAACATTTAATATTGGCCAAGGCAATTGTGGAAGAAAAAAGGTCACATGTAAAACAGTCTCCCCGCCATTTCAAAGATCAGGACAGTAATTTTGTGCCACGTGTTGCCAGACTACCTGGAGACTTGGAACGTGTTATCATGTTAAGAATAAGAGTATTGTTAAAGTTACAGTCTTGCTTATTCTATTAAGAAAGAGATATTTTAATCTGAGTTTTAGTTTTATCAAAAAAAACAAAAAAAAAAACAAAAAAAAAACAAACAAAAAAAAAAAAAAAACAAAAAAAAAAAAAAAAAAAAAAAAACAAAAAAAAAAAAACCAAAAAAAACCAAAAACACAAGAATGAAAACCCCAAAGCTTTATAATTATCCTGGACACAATCCTAAAATATGAATACAAATTATTTTAGTTTAAAGTTGGGGGTCTTTTTATACAAAAGTCTGATAATGCAGAATTGTTTAGAAGAAACATCTTTGTAGAAGTCATAATCTCTCTTTCAATCTCATTTCAATACTGTTGTCAGAGTATGCTTTTCATCAGTGCTTATGGTTAATACCATGTAAAATATACAGTTTTTCTTAACTTTGAAAAACCCTTTTCTAAGTCAAACAAACAAACAAATTTCCTCACCCACTAAGCAAAGACTCTTGGAAAATAACTCAAGCTAGAACAAACTGAAGGAAATTTTCTGCATTAATATTCTCCCAGCATTACTTTTTTTTTTTTTTTTTTTGCCTGCTCTTCCAGGCCATGAACTAGATTTCCTTTTTGTGAAACTCATTCTGTATTTTCCTTACATATCATTCCAGCCACACTTGTGGGAGATGTGAAGCTCAGTGTTCAAGTGGTTCTGTATCAGAGGCTCTGCAAATTGACCACGGCACCTTCTGGCTGCTACTCTCTAAGATTCCTGCTATTTTGTTTCTTTGCAAGTCATTTTAAATGTGGGTGACAATCAAATATTCTGAAAGTTTCCCTCTCATTCCAAAGTAGTAGTGCAGGTGATTATTCTGCGTAGTGTGATAAGTAATCAGGGGAAGGAAACACCTCTGACACCTGCCTCTACCCATCAAGGAAGAGAAAGTTCCAGCTGTCTCTGAATATTTTCAGAAGAAATGATGGCTCTTGCAAGTGAAATTCAGTGTCTGGTACCATCTTCTCACACATGACATGACAGGTTTATAAATGGAAATAGGAGTTTGCATATTCCCCACATATTATGAATAAAGAGTGTATTCCATTGAACTCTTAGCAGTCTTACTAATTTCTTATTTCACTGAGTTATAAACCCTCAATTTTAGATATTTTTTCCATACTACAGGGAGACTCTTCAAACATGACATAAAATAATACAAAAGAGAAATTTTAATTCATATAATAGATCACACTCATGCACATGTGAGTTTACCACTTTGATTTGAACTCCAGGTTGTTTTAGGAATGCTTTTTTTTTTTTTTAATCGTCTGCAGAACTAAAAACATTTTTAAAGAAAGTGTCTGCCAGCTCTTAAGAAATGTTTAGATCAGAACTGCCAAATATAACTAAAAGCACAACAGTTAAAATACTTTCTGCATTGATCCACAGTCTCATCATTTATAGCTCAAAACAGTTCTCAAGAATATTTACATTCACTCAAGAAAATGTGCAATTTCAACCTTGTCAGATAGCTATCCTTCAATAAAAACAGATACAAAAAATACCTAAAAAAGGGTATGTTTGTTTGTTTTGACCAGAGACTTCCTATGGTTATAAAGTCTGAGTGGGACTTTAGAAGTACTAAGTAAAAATGTTGATTCTCCCTTTGCTCTTTGGAGACGAAAACCAAAGATCTTGACAGTGCTACTCTCCTTCTCAGTCTACAAAATGTGGCACAATACTTTGGCATTTCCAGCTTAATAACATGTTCCAGTTTTAAGACTGGAATTTTCTCATGGAAAATTCGCAAAGCAAGACAGGTTGTTGGTATGAGTATGTTACCAGCAGTCTCAGAATGTTGAAAAAGTTACAATTATGGAATCATTTTGGTTGGAAAAGACCTGTAAGATCATTGAAGCACATAGCTGGTGTATAGACAACACACTTTCTTTTCTAACCTTTCCCTCCAGCCTTAAAAGAGACATGTACTACTGAAAGAACATCGAGAGAGATTGTTCTTTCCTCACTCTGCCATGGAAGTCATTGCTTGCAGTACAGAATCACAGAGATTAGGCTGGAAAGGACTTTTGGTCTAATCCTCTGCTCATATCTGGATATACTGGTTGAAAAAGAAGGGAGTAGCTCTTCCAAAAGGCCAGACTTTCCAAATTGTACATATCCCTTAAAAGAAAAAAATCCAAATGCATGAGCTGAAAGGAAGATGTGCTTCTCTAAGGGTTGGGCAATCCAGAACATGAGCTCCTGGAGAAGCCTTAAAAGATCTCCAATTTCACTTACATGTGTAGCAATGATAAAAAGATATTTGTAAATGCATTCATTAGCAAAGTACTCAGATTCATTAGAAGTTCAGAAACCACCAGACTGTACTATACCAATGCAAGTTTAGGGGCATAGAAACAGTACAAGGAAAATTTCCAAACCAATTTAAAAAGAAAAAAAAAAAAAGGAGAAAAACCTTAAACCACAGAATACAGAGTGCTTGAATCTTAAAGCCATGTAGCTGAAGTCTTAATGAAAAGCCAGTTTTGAATCTGACACATTTTGGATGCAAACCATCCAGTGTTACATTTAGAGCACTCTTGTTTCATAATAAAGCAAGCAACAATTAGCAGGCAATTAAGCAAATTGCCCATAATTATGCCATTGCTGAGCTATTTTTCATATTTTCACAACACAGCACATATATGAATACATGGCTTGCAGTGCCAACACTGTTCTGTCAGCATCCAGAAGTGCCTCTCGTTTACTGGAGCGTTTCGTGTTAAGCAGCTCCCAGTGCACCTCCAGCGCTCTCGGCTCAGCAGGAACCCACCAGAGTGATGGAAATGACAACCCCAACTCCTCCTCTCAGCCACAAGTTCCTAAGGACTAGGTCAGGCCCCCACATCACGTTGTGCCCATGTGTATTTTGCTAAATGTGGTACTAAATCTAAGCAGGAATTCAAGTGTAATGTGGGGAAATTATCGTCCGGAATTACCCTGGTGACCAAAAGTGGCCACTTGAGTAACATCATTTAGAGGTCTCCACCATATGAGGAGAACAGAAATGTCATTAACAATAAAAAAGGGAGGGGGGAATAGTAGTTAGTGTAAACTGGGTTACTTTAATAAGGTCAGGAGGAAGACGCTTGGATGTAGAAAACCTAAATGAGTGCTGCTATAATATACTCTAGCTTTTTGGTTTAATAATAAAATGCCTTTGGGAGGAGCTCCTTATGAATATTTTATTTCCTGTATATGTCTCAGTAAATTAAAAACCTAAAAGAGTTACTTAAATTCTAGCCTTGGAACCTTTTTGTTCAAAGAACAAGTAGGACACACCACTCTCTAATTTTCAGCTGCGTGTACAGAGCTTGCTTTGCTTGTGAGAAATCAGAGGAAGATTGATCCTCCAGATGTTCTGACTGAGGAATCAACAGGCATGAGGGAAATCACATCTACCTGTGCTACCTAGGCTTGCCAGATTGTGCTGGGCAGCTTGCAAGAATCAGCTCTGCTTCCATTCCAGTGAACACAGTTTATATCCGAACAGCCGTGGTTTTAATTTGAATTTAATCAGAAAAAAATACTTCTCATGAAATCCAAGCGATAGGATGAGGTTTGAGGATTTTGCACCTGAATTCAACAAGTCAAGCAAACATTATTAAAGATGGCCAAAGAAAGTTGGTGAAGGAGAGGGGAAATGGAGGAAGTGTCAGGGCAAGAGAGTCAGCCTCTGGTAATTCCTGTCTTGCTAACTACTCTTGGGAAGTGAATCTTTCCCTCACAAACAATAGCCCCCAAATAAAGCACATTAATCTTTCATTTGCTTACCTCATTGTTATTCTGACTAGAACCTCAATCTTACCCAAGATATGGTCTAAAGGCAATGCTCCTGTGAAAAGTTCAGCTTCAAAAATTATTGTTTTCCACAGAAAGAGATTTCACACAAAAAGAAGAAAAAAAAAAAAAAAAAAACCACAACAAAACCAAGCCCCCAGACCTCCTGCAAACTCTTTTTTTTCAGCTTAATGAACATGGCTGTGACAGAATACATGGCAGCGACCCTTATTGCTCTAACAGTTCAATTGAATTCATCTTTTATGTCCATGTTTTGCTGATATTTATGGAAAAAAAATGGTCATTTGCAAAGGCTGCATGTTTCCTGGCCTATAAAGTGTATATTGAGTTTTCAATGAGAATTTTAACTATAACTAGTAAAGTAAAATGACCATCTAAAATGGATAACCTAAAATCTAATATATTGATTACAATACTGGCTAATACAATGTGCTTTATTTAATATTTAATTAACTGCTTCCCATTTGTACTGAACCTTCTTAATTATTAATACATGGTTCATTATTTAACATGGAATATAAATTCAAATTCAAATCAATTAAACAAGGTGAAACTACACAGTGAGAAATGGTTTATCCTCCAGCAATAACCTTCGACCTGGAAACATAGTAAAGAGTGAAATTAGCATTTTTTTCCCCCCATACCTGCAAAGATTATGCATTTTAAGTGATACATATTAATCTCTGCTACTGATGTAAAATTCCTGTAATAAACACAGCATCCTGCAAAAATATGCTGAATAAAAAAGAGCTTCAGCTGTCAATTTTCAGAGGAACCATTTACACAGATTATTTTATATATATATATATATAAGTTTTTGAGATTTAAGTTTCAAATAAAATTATGTGTGTCCATGAAGGAAAGGCAGCTTATTGATTTTACTGAAATTCACCAAATATCCCAAAAGAGTGAAGATTCATAAACAGAACTAAGAATCACCATGCAATCTACATAAATTCACTTTGGTGTGGAAATAGAAAAAAAAATATTTCCTAAGCTTAGGCTGTGTAATAAAAAAAAATCAGATACATCAATCAAAAATTCTGATACATCAGAACAAAGACCTGGGCTTGGAGATGGGGTGAGTGTCAGGAAGAGATGAGGGAAGAGAGTTTCGGGGTAGGACAGGGTCAGTAGCACCAACCCTTGATAAAGGACCCACATGAACATCTCAGTATTCCTTTATCCCAGCTAATCCCAGATTGCAGCACTTGTGCCAAGGAGCTGGGGGCTCAGCAGAGCTCAGGGGCTGGGTGAGGAGGATGGGGATGAGCAGAAATTCCTGCTCAGTTCTGTTCACACACAGCAGCTCCTTCAAGGGAAAAACCCCTCAAATGTCTGTGCTTGCAGCCTCTGTGCACTTCAGACTCTGGGTGTATCTCCATGCCAAATGGGGCTCTGCCTTCCTTTTTATTGGCAATTTTTATTGGCAATTTTTATTGGTTTTACAGTAAAAAAATAAACAAAAGTTTGATGGAAAGTAGAATGCTAAAAAAAATCTTTTAAATGAAGTAATTGAACAACTGTGGGCAATTGGTCACAGTTCAGACACTTAAATGAAACATTCATTTTCAAGAGGGAGTCATAAAATGCCCAAATGCTCAGTGAGCTACTAAACAAATATCTCCTGTGGTAACTTAAGAGATAGCCAGTAAAAGTTGTTCTGAATTCTGTTTTCATCAGATATACACAAACATAAATTTAAAGTCAAAGACCACTAGAGCAGCAACCAAAACAAGCCTACAACAGTCTAAAAATATTCTGTATCTTTTGTGGTGACTCCAATTGTAATTCAAGGGAAAAAAAACAAACAAACTATATTACTTTATTAGAATATTAGCAATTTTTTTTCCATTATGGATACCCTGGCTATTTATTTTCAAATACTTCTAAACATTTTGACAATAATTACCTATGTTGATATCTATGTAACACATTATCCTTTTTTTGAGTGCTGATAGCTATTACAATTTAGTGGGCTATCAACAATATTAATTCATTCTAACTGAATATATAAATAAAGCTTGCTGAGGGGTTTTTAACAAAACAATTTTCCCATCAAGAACGTAGTTCCAAAATTCAAATGCTTTGTGACTGTGTTGATTCACATTACATTTAGGGGTATAAATTGTGGTAACTGGTAGCTCCCATTTTCTCAATTAAATTAATTTTTGTTTATTCCTTAAAATATGAGGATCCTTCATATTATGAAGAAATGGCATTATTGAATGGAAATGTTCTCATTTCTCCAAAGCTGTCCCTCAGATTTTGCATTCCACAATAAGTATCAGTTCAGGTTCTGATTCTGGGAAACAGCACTGCTTATATTCCATGGCATCTGCAACATGGCCTAACAATAATCACAGCTATTCCCCTTTTCTGAATTCCCTGCAACGCCCTTGCCACTACTGCAGGAGAATAAACCTTATGCACCACCTCAAAACTTTAAAACCCCTAATTATGAGTGATTAGGATAAATATTTCAGGGTAAGAGGCCATGGTTTTTAATTCCCCTAAAGCAGCATGCTGGCTCTGTTGTGTTTTTTAGATCCCTTCATGACAACCAACAACCTTGAGGAAGGACAGGCTGGAGGAGGAACACTCCAATGTTCCCCCTTCCCAAGAGGACACTCTTGTCCATATGGCTGCAGCTCAGGAGGGTTTTCCTCTTGGAGAAGCCTCTCAAGCACATCCTCCTTGATGGCTACACAGCAGCTTCCATCCAATTTTTCACAGCAGTTTTCTGTCAAGACCACTTTGTCAATCTGCCACCGACAACCCTCAGTGGACCTACGGAGCTACTCATCCCTTTGACAAAGGCTCCAAAAAGTGTGAACACATGGAAAGGGCCATGTTTGATTAACAACCTTGTGATTGCTCTAAAAATGAAGTTTGAAAGGTAATAATTACATTTGTAATTACTTAGGTCTAAATCTCTTATGTTTCCTACTCCTTGTATTTCTGGGCAGCTGGAGCAATGACTCATTAATAATAATAAAGTCATTTAACCCTGCAGGCACATTACAAGGAGAAAGATGTCATTTGTCACCAACACAAATAGAACAATCACTGAAGGATACAGCAAGACCACTATTTCATATTTATTGCAAATGATAAAAGGGACATTTTGCACTCATTCTCACCATGACATCCCAATCTGCTTTTTAATTATCAGCAAACATAAGGGGACAGCATACAACATATGAGGGCCTGCTAATAATTCATTGTCCTGCGGTGACATTTCCATAATCACTTTAAATCTACCCTATACATATGTACTAGTTAAAGCTTTCAGCTCTTGAAATCATACCCCCTAGTAAGGAATGAATTATCCTCTGCAGATTGAGCACACAGAAATAGCCCTTCTGCAGAGTTTGAGGGTCGGAGAGCTGACATGTGCCTTGCTATTACTTTAAGTGATAAGGTTTGGCATTCTGTGGCACTTATGGTCGAGCACAGTGTGACTTAAAAAATAAATGCAATTGCATTTTTAGGCCGGGAACTTTGCAGTTGTAAATCTCACTGGCAATAGTTTAGACAAGGACTTCTGCAAGTCACTTAATTTTCCAATGCTTTTCAGTGTTGTTGTGTTCTTTGCTTCCTCAAGAACTCTGCAAGAAGTACTCTGTCTTAGATAACACAAATACCCTTTTATATGGGGAACTCAGTTACTCAGAATTTACTGGATTTTTAAAAAGTATTACTGATAATACTCCCTGTCTATGAAATAAACTTCTAAGGAAAAAAGTATTCTTTCCCTAAATGATTCTATTCAGAGACATGAAACTTTGAGGAAAAATTCATGCAGAGAAATTTCTTCTGTGGCATTACTATGAAAGCAAATTAAAGGAAGTTTCAGGTAAATAATCTGAGTTTCAACTCCATTAAGCTAGAGCTTAAATTTCTTCCTTGCTTTGCTTATTCTTCAGTAATTATCGAACCATCAGGCATGTATGAGGACCAGAGAACAAACTTAACAATATGAAGTTATAAACTGCTACTGTGTGGGTTAGAGAGGAGGTAAGCAAACCTCCTAAATCTGTCTGTATTTTCCCCAGGTACTACAAAAATTTATAGAAAGACATGCTTTCAAAAAACTTAAATAAGTAGTGTTAAGAAATAAGACACATCAGAAAAGAGTCAAGTGCACAAAGTAAAATTCATATTTTCACTGTTAAGATAGTGACAACACAGAAAAGCTTGTATGTAGAATGAAATGTTTTGTCAAATTGAAAAATGGAAATAATATGAACACTACAATTTTCACATCAATTTGAGGTAAAATGTTTTGAATTACAGTCATTTTAATCTTGTTTTATAAAGAAAATGACTTCAAATGGGTGATAATTTAAAACAGCATAATCCAAACTTCATTGTGCTCCAGTCAGGCATTGGAGTGTGGCTCTGAGTGATTTGGAGCAATCTTTGCACATTAGCTCAGAGCCTCATTCCGAGCAGGCACTTGAACAAGAAAAAGGATTCCTGAAATCTACAGCTTCCATCATTTACCTGAGAGTCCAAAATCACAGACTGAGAAGGCTCCAACTTCCTAATTGGGCCTTTACAGGCATTGCTGGCACCACCAGAAATTTGGGCAGCATCCTGATGAGGCAATACTGTCACAGTCACCAGCTCTTGAGCATTCCCTTGTTACCAGGTGCTCCACTGAAGCTTTGCTCTGTGACTGGAAGTTCCTCATCTCAATCAGATGAGCCTTCTCCAACTATTACATTTTTTAGCATATAGATCTATGACAAATACATATTATACATACATATATAAAAATATATATCATATATAAAATATATAAAAAATATATATTATATATATATTCTTCAAACTAATTTTCAATTAAAATATAAAAATACTGGAATTTTAGCTAGAAGGATTACTAAATGTGTAAGTTTTTTGTTTTTAAACAGATGAGTCTATCAGCCCCTGGACAACTGACAAGTGATGGGAATAATTTAGGCCAGATCAACACTCGACACAATTCTTTACAGAACATTTTCTCGTAGCATGGATAATTTTAAGAAGACATTGTTAGGAAACAGTGATAGCTGTGATTATTCTGGAAGATTTTAGTGTCAGTAAGATCAGCCAAGAGAATGGAATCTGAGCAGCTGCTGACAGCATCTTGTCAGCCCTTTGCAGCAGCTGTCAGGAAAGGTTCTGTGGCTGCAACCATCAGCACTACGATGCTAGAAAACAGGGTAGTGGTTACTATTATTATTATTATTATTATTATTATTATTATTATTATTAATTAGTTGGAGCATAACAAATATAAAACTGTGGGGGTATTAAGTTAAACTTCACAAGGTATCCAATTGTTCATGAAATTAAACGTCATTACTTCAAAGATGGAAGTGTTTTAAAATGGAAATAAACACATTGGTTGACCTTTAAATTATGCTTTCATAAACTCAATTATATAAACACCTTCTTATAATCACACACTGCCTATGTGTGTCTGTGTAAGGATTCTGGGAGAGATATAAATTTATTGACCTTCAAATTTCGGAGAGGAGGTGTCAAGTTTTGACTCAGCTCTCCTTATATTCATATTTTTATATATTGAACCATAGCTGTCTTTGCAAAAAATGTAATGTTCAGTCCTGTTTGATAAGCTTTGGCATGAGTATGCCAATGCTAATAAAAGCCTTAACATATATTATTTAACAAGGTTAAAAACTAGCAATCAGACTTGTCAGAGAACTTGTCACCTCCTTTAGTACATGAGCCTCAATCAGCCATTTCTCTACTGCATAGGACAGAGGCTCCCTCAGGTTCAGATTTAAGAAAAATCAGTTCTCACAAAGTCACTAAAGCTCAGCATCCAGCATCCAGCTCTTCTGAAAGTCTAAGTTTCAAACCAGTTTTGAAATCCTGGCCAGGGCAGACACACATTGAAGGTAACCAAGTAAATCCCAGCAGTTGTTGCTGGGAGTGAAAGTTCTTGAACTAACCTAATCCCAAATTCATAAGACAAACCCACAAAATCCCATCATTTATGTTTATTTTTTTTTCTTAAGTTCTACAGAAAGGATATTTTAAGTCTGGGCTAAGTGCTGCTCTGGCAGATGCAATATAGAAAGCTGTCACCAATTTTGGCACAGATTTCTTTTTGAGAGGGCCCAAACCTGAATTCCTGAAGCTGATTTCCTTGAGCTTCAGCAAACTGCATTTCACAACCACCTTTCCTACAGTTCCTGTGGATGGCAGGAGGAGTTTGAGCTCAGTCTGTGCTCCAAAGGGCTGCTTTAAATCTTTCTAAGTTTTTTAATTAACCATAGGATATAAAAGGACTTAAATGAAAAGCTACCAGTCAATTGCTGACTAAGTGTTCACCAGCCTGTTATTGAACCTATTTCATCTATTTATTCCTTAATTCACCCATAGTCTAGAGATGTCATTAATATGCTCAAAGTTAATTTATTATCCTCTATTGCTTCTATTCAAGCCCATGTTAACAGAATAAATTCATCACAAATGATCAGACTTGAAAAGGCAGATTTAGATTCTGACAGAGAATAATTTATTATGGCTGGGAAAAAGCCTCCCACCGACTGGGCTGTTGGAATGCTGGGAGATGAAACAGGAATGATGGCAGAAGTTCTGCAGAAAAGGACATGAAACTCTTGGGGGGAAAACAAACAAGCAATAAACCCCTGACTCCAGCTCCCCAAATAGGGATGTTTCTGACGATATTTTTCTCATTTTCCCACTCACAGGTCCTTTCTCTTACCCCTTTCTCTTACCTTTCTCTTACCCTCTGTGCTGTCCTGAGGCAGAATTAATCATTAGGGCTCTGCTGGCCCTGGTTTGCACACCCACAGCTGGGGACAGAGGGGCACAGGGAGTGCCAGGGACACTCAGAGCTCTGCAGAAATGGTCCTGGGGCTCTGGGGCCACAGGCTGCTCATCAGCACACCCAGGGCCTCGCTGAGTGCTGCACAGTGCAACACTGATTTGTTTAACTTGCTGTCTGCTGTCATTATCCCCATGAGAGCTGTAGGCGTGGGGAGATCTACTCCTCTGTTACACCACACTTGCTATGTATCTGTACATCACCTGAATTACAGAAGCAACTGGATATAACAGCATTTATAACGTGTTTTGGGTGCTGTTACAATAGGAAAAATCAAACACATTTTGTAGCTATAGGTCCATTATCCAGGGGAATTGGAAAGCAGCGAGATGCTGTTGTGAATGTGGCACCACTGTGATTGTAACAGGGGCTTGGAGATTTATTGTAAAGCCCAGAAACACTTGAAATGAGCAATTGATAACGGCATCATAGTCAACATTTTAACTATTATTATTCCAGCCAGTTATTGTTTTGTCCCCAGGTTCAGCACAGGGAGAATTCCCTCCTCCACTGGAGTGTGGAGTGGACATGCCCCTTCTCTATCACACTGTGACTCCATTTATCCATCCCTTCATGGACTTGTCTCCTAATTCTGTACACACCAGAGCCCTTTCCCTGCTCCTGCTCTTGTTACACTGAGTAAATATGTAGCTTCAGGACTTGAGTAACCAAATTTCTCCAGGGAAAAAGAGGGAAAAAAAAAAAAAACAAAACAGTGAGAAGTCCAGACCTGTCCAGGAAATAAAAAACTCACTCAGCTCTGCCTAGATATTTTACAGAGGATCGTATATACTGATATAATAATAAATATCAGTGCCCAAGTGTTTGTAAATATGTAGGCTCATCTGGATGGCTCCTTCAGAACATCCCAGCTCCCTTTCCCCCCTTTCTTCTATCATATTCCAGAACCCAATTGAAATGTGCTTCCAAATGTGCTGCTATCAATATCTGGGTTTTTTTCTGATCCAAATACTTATTTGTTCTATGAATGCCTTGAATCTAAGGCCTTCGGTGAGGTGAATATGGCAAGTGTCTGATCAGTACCTGCTGTCCCAGTGAAGAACCTCTGTGCTGAAAGGGATCCAACATTTCCCAGGGAAGCACTGGAGAGTTACAAAGTGCCAACTCTGCAGCATTCATTCAGCTCCCTTGTGGAAATGTGTTTTGATGCAAACTTTAATTAAATTATCATATACTATTTTTCTCATAGGACCCTTGGGCCCAATTCAGAGAGTAAATAGTTATTCAATATTTCTCTTTATCTACTCTAATCAGCATGTGGCCATACACCTTTTTAATTAATACTTTCAAAGCCTCCTGTTGAATGCAGATTTATTCATTTCCTCATGTACTCTGTTGTTTTCACAGCACAATCAAAAGCTTCATGAACATGAATATACCCCACCTGCATTATTTGCTTTATTGAGGCCATTTGCATCTGGGAAACTGAGGAATTAAAAAATTGACCAAAAATTATGCAGCCTCCATTATTCCATTATTTCTGGGTGCCCAACTTGAGATAGCTCAAACCAGATTTTTACATTCTTGAGCACTGGATATTATATATTAATGATATGATATGATATGATATGATATGATATGATATGACATGATATGATATGATATGATATTTTCAAACCATACTTATTGGAGAAGGGGATGATGTCCTTGGCATTCAAAGAAACCCAAATGACAAAACATTTTAGCAAATATTCAGTTTTCCCCCTCCACCAAAGACCTGTGTTGCCCATTTCAAAATGTACAACAAAATATAGGAATACTAAAGAGCTGTCTCTCATTTTCCTTACTAAATCTAACCAAATAGAACATAAAAAAGACATGAATACACTTAAAATGGTCTTCTCATGATGAAGAGCTCATTATTTTAATAAACCACTAAGAATCAGAGAATTTTATGTGCTTTGATGATTTCTTACGGTGCCGAAACTTTCCAAAAGATCTATCTTAAAATTTAGCACTAACTGTAACGCAATAAAATGTAACGATTTCATAAAATTTTACGTGGTAAACCAATTCTAGAAATTCCTCAAAGTGCTTCTCGGAATCAAACTTTAATTCATTTTTAAAATGGACTGGACTGTAGTTACAACTGTTCCCACTGTAAAATCTCATTATTTTTATGTAAGTTAAAATAGACTGGCCCTTATGCAATGAGACATGTGCACCTCCACCAGTGTTTCTCAGCACTGTGCTGTTATTACCCCTGGCTGATGAGTGGTTGTCAGACTTTCCGTGCTGACCCCCCAGGAGAACACTGCATTGGATCTGAGGCCGTGGAGAAGGATTCCAAAATTGACAGAACTGGGATTGTGGGTGTGGAGTTTGAATAGAAGTGTGTGATACCACATGGTAGAAAAATTAGAGTTTAAGGTTTTAGATATAAATAGATAGTAATAGATATAAAGGAAGATGGAGGTTTTAGAGTGGAGGCTGGTCCTTCTTCTTCTCTTTCTTCTTCTTCTTCTCCTCCTCCTCCTTCTCCTCCTCCTTCTCCTTCTCCTCCTCCTTCTCCTTCTCCTTCTCCTTCTCCTTCTCCTTCTCCTTCTCCTTCTCCTTCTCCTTCTCCTTCTCCTTCTCCTTCTCCTTCTCCTTCTCCTTCTCCTTCTCCTTCTCCTCCTCCTCCTCCTCCTTCTCCTTCTCCTTCTCCTTCTTCTTCACCTTCTTCTCCATGGGTTTGGGTGGTTTTGTGTAATTGGATAAAAAGTCCCCATTGTGGGCCACGGGTGGTTGGTTATTGGGTTAAAAGTAAAAATAATTGAGGTGTAATTTCTTAATTGGACAGTTTATCCTTAAAAGGCCTTGTAGAGAGAGAGAGATGGGGCTCCATTTTTAGTTTGTTAGTGAAGAGCTGTAGATCTCAGGGTTTGTGAGACTGTGACAGAAACAAGAACTAACAAACAACTGAGTCCCAACAAGAAATTTCATCTCACAATTTAGTCCTGACCTTGGCAGAAAAGAAGTAAAGAATCTGCAGAATGGGACACGTGCAGAAGAAAGCAGGAAATACTTTTGAGAGCAGCAAGTCTGTCCAACACCATCATCATCTGTGGAAAAGTGACTTTACAAAAGGTTATCATGAAGATGGCAGAAAGCTCAGAATTCCCTGGGCTCCACAGCAACAGGGAGCTCAGGGCAGTCACTTAAACCCAGTAATATTTTATATTCTGATGATTCACACAGTGCTGATTCTATCAGGATTAGTGATTTTGGATTTGCAAAACAACTTCGAGGAGAAAATGGACTACGTCTAACTCCCTGCTACATTGCAAACTTCGTGGCACCAGAGGTATTTCAAACTGCTCTGTGTTTTCTCTGTGCTGTTTTTGGTGCATCAAATGCTAAAACTTTTCAGCAATGCTTGGAAAAAAACCTTAAGTCATGTAATAAAAACCTCCTGGCTCATAATGCAACTGGAACCAACATCACCATTTAGCAACAAGGAGAGCAGGACACAAATCTGCTGTTGAACTGGAATTTTTGGGTACTTTAAAGTTGTACAATTGTTTAAAACTCTCATAAGTATATTCATCTAGAAAATAGCTTTCATAATTTGTAAATTACAAACAAATGTACTTGCACCTCCTAAATGATGACTTTTCAAATGTCTTTGCCACGTTACTCAAATTTCCCTGGACGAGCTCGCACCCCTTTTCACAAGGCAGACCTTTCAGAGGAACTAAGAAGCACATGAAAATGGATTAGAGCTTGGCATTTCATGAGAGTAGAGATTAGATCAATATAATTGTGTAGCAGAGTGTGTAAATGGGCTTGAGGGCAGCTCCAAAGCAGGAGGAGAAGAAGAAATGTCCAACTCCCAACAAAAGAGCTTTGCACTTGGCCCCTGTACTTGTGACAACGTGAAGAATAAGAGCTCTGAAGTGAATGGTCATATTCTCATCTTCCAGAGAAAAAAGGGGGGAAAAAAGCAGATATTAATATCTAGCCTTTCATGAAAGAGAAAAGGGAAGAGGGGAAAGCAAGGTGCACTCCAAAGGAGTTCTGGTCCATCAGGTTTTAATGCCAGGCTTTTCATTATGAGGTTCCATCTTCACAAGTAACAAGGGGCTGGCCACCCCAGAAGGCAGCTCAGCAAACTGCATTTTTCTAATTTGGACTCCAAGTACCCACTAGAAAGGCCATTTGTCCAAAGATTTTTAGGTACAGTTACTTCAGAAGCTCCACAGCTCACAGTGAGCATCCTGAATGCAGGCTTCTCTCTCCAGCACAAAAAAAAACCCCAAAAAACTGTTACAAAATGTTCTTAACTAAAACACAACTAAAGTTGGAGCTCATACGATTTGCTGGTCCTGCCAACCTGCCTGAAAAGGTAATTAAAAGGTGCCAAAAAATGAAAATAAGTATTAAATAAAGATTGGCCAGAGCACACAGATTAAAGCACATATTCAAATCAAAGCTGGTAATTGCTGCATTCATAGGGTGTTACAAGAAACTCTCAAAAAAGAACATAAATATCTGATAGAGCTTAAGAGTACAAGTGACTGTGAAATGATGCATTAAAGGAAAATAAGCTGTTCTAGCAATTACCTTTCAGTCCATCCCCCGGCTCTGCACGATACCAGAATGTGACAATCCTATACTGCTCACTCTGGACTCAGTGCTTTCTCCTCTGACTTATATGGCAAATTCTCTCACTCACCAGACACGCATTGTTCATCATAGATATTTTTTTTTTCTGACTTATTTTATGCACAGTTTATCATATTGCCAAAAAATGGATGAAGGAAAACAATTGGCTCTCTGAAGGGGCAGCACGGAAAAAATTGGTATAAATTCAGATTTTTAAATAGCTGTGATACTTTGAATGGAGTGTGGGAGCTCTCAAGAATATGTTACTCCTTGTAAAATATTGGTCCAGGATTCTTTATCTTCTGAAGAATAATGGTGTTTTTTATTTTTTCATTTTAGTCACTGTTTTAGCTTGTCCATCAAAAAGAAATAAAGACAGGAGTAAAAAAGCCACAGGGCACCTAAAATGGCATGAGGCAAAAAGTTTCAACCTCCTTTAAGCAAAGACTTGGTCTTCATATTTTCTCCACTTCATAACAAAGCTGGATAATACATGGGGAAATGTTCATTACATTCTCAAAAGACAAGCTTTTATGAACCTGATAATACTAAAATATTACCTTGCCAAATGGTTCACCATGACCATATAGCAGCCCATTAAATGCATTACAGTGACTTGTTATTTCCATGCTAAATGATCAATATAAAATTACTGAACATGTTCTATGGCTGGTGAAATAAATCTGCTCAGAGCACACTCTTGATTTCCAGTCAGCCAAATCTGGCTGCCATCTGATATATGAGACCAAAACCAAGAATCATCATTATATTTCTAGATAAATAAATAAATAAATGTATATATATATAAAACAATTCAAACTACCCATGCTTTTCTAAAATTGGGTCAAAATCTCAAGTCCTGAAACATATTTTAGTTCTGCTTCTGTACATGAATCCCAGTGACAGCTCCTGCCAATCATTGGGTGGATTTTCTGTCCTGAAGCTTGGTGGAAAAGCCACAAATTATGCTGGGGAGAAAAAAAATAGGAAGAAATTAAAATATGCCTTGAAATCAATGTTTTTAGTATGGCATGTGGGTTGCTTTCTTTTTGTACAGAAAAATGAGATGATTAACAAAAAGTTGTCTTATTTATGTTAATTATCAATTTGTCATAATTTCGAGAAGACCAGTAAGGATTTCTGGAGAGGTGCTGACAAGATGGAAGAAGAATGGATAAAGGAATAAAAATAAACCCATGGGAAGTGATTGGGATATTTCCTTAGCTACAATTTACTGATATTTTTGTGAAAAATAAAAGGAAAATCTTTTTGCAATATGCAAAAGAATAATTTTTGAGTATTTAGGAGTCTACTTAAAGGTAAGACTTTTCAGACTACTTTTTGATAAACCCATCAGCACTGCTAAAGCACCATTTTAATTTCATTTTTACTTCTAAGGAAGACAAAATGTCATTTCACAAGGTGATTGATTACAGAGTACAAACAGATTTCAGGTCACAAAATCTACTTGTCTAATTCACTGATTGTTTCTTCTTCTTTGCCTTTTTTCCCTGCTGCCTCTGCCCTCCTCTCCCTCTCCCAAACCAGTGCAGAGCTGGGCCCTTCTGTTTAGTCAGCAGCCAATTACAACTTCTCAGGCGCAGTTTTTCATCCCAAGGCAATTTGGTAATCTTGCACTGATTAATTAAACCCGGGTCTCCAAACAAACTGCTCAAACTCCTGCATGCAGAGCTTGCATATCTAATCCAGATAACGGGATAAGCAACGTGGCTGTCAAAGTTCACCAAGAAATGAAAACAAGAGCCCTGTGTTCATTCTCCTTTGTGGAGTTTCTAAACAAAGACCAAGTTGTACTTCTAGGTAGAAAATCTAATCTGCATTTAAATAGAACTTCTCCAAATAATAAACAAAAGCCTGAAGCAACAGTTTTACAGCAAGTCTTGCTGCTAGTGCACAGTCTAATCCTTCTATCTCTGTCTGTAATCCCTTCTACCCTTGTATATTAATTTCCTTGCCAGTTTATCAAGGCATCTTGGCAGAGTTCACATGAACAGCAGTCACTCTGCACTGCCTCAACTTTCTTCAAAGCTGAGCCTAAAGCTGCTCAAACTTTGGGTGGTCAGCAGCTCAAGGAAACTCAGATTTATCCAAACAAAGGGAAGTTATTAACCCCGAGAGAGAGAAGAGGGATGGACAGTGGCAGCACAGAACTCCCCAGAAGAGATGTTTAGGTTTAAAACACGAGGATACTAAATGCTGGAGATTAATTTTTAAAATCTTCTGGCACAGAGAAGTTTTCAGATGTTACCTTGCTACTCAATATTTTATTCTTATGTTTGAAGGCAACAGATCTGGTACTACCTGAAGCACCCACCTCTCCTCCTGCTTCCCCTCAAAAGAACTATTTACATATTACAGTGCAGAAATTTAAAGATACCCCCACCCCCCCCAAAAAAAAAAAAAAGCAGGCTCTGTTCTAAATTTAAAAATTATGAAGGAACCCATTATTAAATGAAAAGATACCTCAGAGGAAAAGACAGAAGGATAGAATTAGCATTCTAGATGAGATTTGCCAGATTCTCAGATATAAAGAAAGTTAGTACCAGATGAGCAATAACTAATTTAATTCAGGCAGCTCTGCTTTAATACAGGTCACTGCTAATTAGACAAATACCCAGTCTACCTGATTCCCACTTCACTCCTAATGTTGACAGACCATCAGCACATCAGCCTTTAAAATATTTTCTCACTGTAAACCCAACAAATTTGACCTCTAACTCTATTGCATTATTAGATGTTGTTCTAAGCTGACTTGCTCTCTAAAGGGCCAAGGGGACCCGGCTGCCTTTGAACCAACACAGTTTGCAGTCACAGGGATCATCTTGTTTACAGGACTCAACAATATAGATTTTTGGGTTTTTCCCTGAAAAGAGTTATAACTCACAATTTGTGAAAGCCTTTTTTTTTTTTTTTTTGATTTCAAGAAAGAGAGATAAGTTAGGAGTCAGTTTTCCTCCAGACTGTAGCACTTATTCACATTCAAGGAAGAAAAACAACAATATTAAGGATTCTGTACAAGAACTTGATAAGCTCCTTTGGTAAGCAGAAAAAAAAAAAAAAATCCCAAACCAATTACTCTCTCAGGGAAATATTCTCTTTATGAATTAAAGCTATGTGCCAATAAGTATTTCTTATTAAGTAGAAGACTCTTGCTCTTCAGGGCAGGAGATGGACACTGCATAAATTGAGTGTTAAACTGAATGAGAAAATAGTTGTAGGCAGAGAAGAAATTGAATAAAAGGGAAAAAAAACCAACCAATCTTTCCACTTCACAACTAAAGATAGCAAGTTAAAATTAGAAAAGGCTATACAGTAATCTTTTATTATTGATGGATTAATAATATATTTATTAGAGACAAAATAAACTTTGCATCATTATAATGCCATAGGGACAATAAAGTGAGCACCCAGAGGACTTTCAGAAAATGAAATCCAAAGATCAAGCATGATGTCACACTTAGAGAACATTTGCTAGAGCTGCATTCACCTCTGCCTTCATGATTTTTGCATCTTCAGGACTCCTGTTTTGAGGCTTTTTATCTCAATCTTCACAGGTAGAAGCCTCTTTTCAAAATGAAAGTCTTGCCAGATGATCAGAAAACAGATCCTGATCAAATAGCGTGAAAAAAAAAAAAAAAAAGGAAAACTACTAACTAGAACTGAGAATCAGCAACTCAGAAAAATTAGAAAATTGTGAGTACAAAAGCCTTTGGCCTACATATAAAAATATTTTAAGCCCTCCACTTTATAATCTCTTAGAAAACAAGTTTACCCATATAATAGCAAAGTTTCCTGTTGGTATTTTGTCATTTTTACTGGGAAAAAAAAAAAAAAAACACACAAAAAAAAAATCACAAAAAAATCACACCAGTTTCTCCTTAATGAATTACACAATACAAATAAAGGCACTCCTAAAGTCAATTAGAAGTCAAAAGTAAATAAGAGTTGAACAGAAGTAATTAAACTGTGCAGCAGGAACAATTAATCCATGAGAGTTCACAGCAAAGGTAAGGTGCTGATCTGGCATGTACAGTGGAGAATAGACCAAAAAAACTCCCTAATTAGCTGGAATTAAGTGGTCACCTCCCTTAATTGGAAGGAAGAACGAATGCAAACTTCAAGAGGAAAAGTTGGTGTTTAGGGCAAGGAGGAGGCTCCCTGCTGCCTCTGGCTCTGTGCAGCCCCTGGCCCTGGGTTTGGATTTCATCTTTCCCTGCTGGCAAGTCCCAGGCTGGCACATCCCAGGCTGGCAAATCCCAGGGTGGCACATCCCAGGCTGGCACATCCCAGGCTGGCACATCCCAGGCTGGCACATCCCAGGCTGGCCCAGCCTCCTCCTTCCAGCAGGGAATGAATGTCAGGGCTGGGGGCACTTCCAGCTGCCTCCACTCAGCCCAGAAAGGGCAAAGCTGAGGATGAAGAGCTGGCTCTGCCCATCCTCCTCCAGGAAATGAGCACTGACTCCTTCCCAAAACCACTCAGGTGAAGCCACACGGACAGGATGGAAATCAAAAGTGTGATTTGTAACTGCTGGGCGAGCGGCCACACCAATAAAATGGGTATTCTGTGAATTTTTGAGGAGAGCTATTAGCAATCTTCATTTATCCCTCGTGCAATCCAGTTTTACCTGGAATGGCTGTGAGAGTGTCCAGGGCAGGGCTGTTAAAGCAGCACCCCAGGACCATGCCCAAGCCATTCCATCTCCACATCAGCATTTTTTTTTTTTTTTTTTGGCATGGAGAATCACAACTTTGGCCTCACTCCAAAAAGAAAAAAGATTCGATTTCTAAGGAACACAGTTTAAAATGTACCACTCACCTTTGATCGCTTTTTTAAAAATTCAGTTTCTTGTGAACATAAATCACCTTTCCTGACAATCTTCCTGGTACACATGTGGTGCCATGGCAACTATCACAGCCTCCAAACCCTGTGCCTGTGAAACACACAACTGGATGATGAAAGGATTGCTATCTGTAAATCCACAGATCTGCAATCACCCCTTGGCCATGGCTAAACAGTGTAAATAATTGTAGTATGGATTTTTTATAGAGAGAATTCCAGCAATAATGACAGAAATTCAAATATTGCTTTTCCAGTTCCGCTGTATCAAGATATCCAGCATTACAAGTCTCTTAAGAAACTGAGTAATTAATTACATTGCATTCACTGTGGTGAGTAACTGCCAGGAAGCAGAGCTAAAACTTGGATTCTGTTTTAATTTATTTTATTTATGGGCACGAGTGAGGCTTTCAGGTAACTTAATACAAAATAAATTGTACTGTGAATGCTAAAAAAAAAGTAGATTTAAAACAGAGGTAGATTTAAGTAGAACATATACTTAAAACTAAAGAATTGCTTGAAAACAAAACCACAAGGCCAAGGGAAGAGGAGAGCAGGATTATCCAACCCCTGATAGCCCACAGGATGAACCACCTGCTAAAAAATCTCTTCATAGTAACTTCTCAGACTCATCTCACATCTTTTTAAAACCATCTGAACCCCCCAGAAAAACATAAAGATTCTGCAATTAATAGAAGCTTATTTTTAAAATGTACTTCTGGTTTAAGTCAGGTGAGAGGAAACACAGAGCAAGTTCTGCTGAGAACTATTCTTGTTTTGCCTGAATTTGCTTTTTTCCCCTCCATCCAAACTAATTTAAAATTGTTCAGAACAATGGGATTTCCTCAGCCTTCTTACCATGGGCAGGGATTTTTCTCTGGGTTACAGGATTGCAGAAGCATTATTCAGATAATAAAAAAGAAGGCCAGAGATTTGTAAACAACGGCAAAACAGCTTAACCATTTGATCCACACTTTTCTAATGGTCATCATTATAGAGCTTATTTTGATATTATATGCCATTCTTCCAGAAATATCCAGAAAAAAGCACAGTTCAGCTAACCTTGAAATATTTTTCTTTCCCATTTGAACAAAACTTAGGAGTTTCTGAACATTTCTATGCTTTGTATTCCATAGGGCTGCACATTTCCTGAGCAGCTGAAGCCCTGAAGGAGAATCCTTTGGCCATATATATTCCTTTATAAATCCCCAGCTGATGCAGTTGACAATACTCCACTGAACTCCTGACTCTCATCTACAAAGCTCAGCAGAGAACTCATCGCCAGTGCCAGGCTGTTATGAACACCAAAGGGTATTTCCATTTGATTAAGGCTCCTCCTTTATTCTCCAGATTTGAACAGAGAGAGCAGGAGTAGCTTTTTCTTCTTTTTCTCCTCAATATTGCAGTTTTTTGTTTTCAGCGCAAGCTACTGGCATAAAATATTTAACTAGAAATGGGAATCTATAGATTACATATGGAATAAATTGAATGACATAAAATTAATTCTCAAAGGGCTGGTAAACTTTCTTCTGAGCTCTCCAAAAGCACAGATCTGCTATGTATTTAGACACCACTGTGAATGGTGCTTTCAAAAACCAGAGGAATCCCCTAAACTTATCTTTTTCTGTTTGAAATTTTTAAATTTTTTTGCACGTGTTACAGTTTACTTGTTTCACTCAGCTCATATAAAGCCCAGACACAGCTTGCAAATGCACATGTACAGTAAATCCACTGTGCATTCACCTGCAAGCCAGGGGCAATTAACAAGAAATAACTAAGGTAGCAGTTATTTTGTTATTGCAGGGCCAGACTCATGGAAATTATCAAGAACTTGATTAATGCTTTTGCTATCCTGTGCATGAGAACTGCCATTCATTAAAATACAATCAGCAGGAACACATAGGCACATGGCAGATGCAGGATGATGGGAGGTTTGAGATGAGCCCTGAGCTCTGCCAGGCAGAGCTGCTGTGCCCTGGCACTCCTGCTCCTGCCCAGATCTGCCCCTGTGGCACGGCAGGAGCAGAGAGCAGCAGCCCAGGGAGCTGGGAGCACACAAACAGGAGAGCATCCCTCCCCAGGAGCTCCTGGCACGGCAGGGATGGCTCCTGAGATGCCTTTTGGGTTGCTTTCTTTTTGTACAGAAAAATGAGATGATTAACAAAGAGTTGTCTTATTTATGTTAATTATCAATTTGTCATAATTTCGAGAAGACCAGTAAGGATTTCTGGAGAGGTGCTGACAAGATGGAAGAAGAATGGATAAAGGAATAAAAATAAACCCATGGGAAGTGATTGGGATATTTCCTTAGCTACAATTTACTGATATTTTTGTGAAAAATAAAAGGAAAATATTTTTGCAATATGCAAAAGAATAATTTTTGAGTATTTAGGAGTCTACTTAAAGGTAAGACTTTTCAGACTACTTTTCATAAGCCCATCAGCTACCTAAAAACAGGGGCCAGACAGAACTAAGGGAATAATTACTGAAGGACCTTCAGGAACATTTGGGGCAGACAAAGCCCCCCAGAAGCTGCACCCAAAAATGGACCATGGGTGACAGGTTTGCACACTTTTATAAGCTTGGCCCATTTGCATATTGGGGGTTAATGTTCCAATTACAGCTTCAGGTAATGAAGTCATTTACCCCAAGTTTGCTCTCCCCACCTCACTTTTGTTTCCATCTCTCTGGCCTGAGGCAGTGAGGTGTCCTTGATTGCCAGGCCTGGAGAGGAATTGTTGTGTCTGCCCAAAATGGGAAATGTTTTCATTCAATAACACCTTATTGTTTATTAAAAAGCATTTGGCTATGTCAGAGTTTGCCAAATGTAATAATTAGGTGTCATGCCCCCATCAAAATGTAAGCAATATGACAGCCATTAATGGAGAAAGAATTGAAGGCTAAGTAAAAAAAATAATTAATCAATGGGACAGCCAGAGATTCAACAGAGGAATCCCAATGTCTGCTCTAAATACACTTCTGCTGGAATTTGTCTAAGGTCTCAGATCACTTGTAGATGAGACTTTTGGTTTTCTGAATTGTAGATTGTGGACATTTGGAAAAGATCTGAGTTAGTGCTAATTAATCCTACAGCACGAACAGCAAATCCCCGTGTTTGGCCTGAACTTTAAGACACTCGCTGCCATCTCCTTTCAGACATGACATTATGAGAACCCCTCACAAATTAGCTTACATAACAGAAAATAAAACTGAGTTTACCCTTTAGAAAGACAGAGTTCACGGTCTTCAGGTGCTGAAAGGAGAAATTGGAGCTGAGAAGAGGCCAAATTGCTTTAACATTTAACCAATTTGGATGGCACAGGCTGAAGTCTACGGTCACAATGAACTAAGTGAAATATAAAGGAAACTTAATTCTCCCATTTTGTTCTACTGAAAAATGGGTTTCTGGTAAAGCACAGTTAATCACAGTGAGGAAATGACATGTCCTAGTCATGGCACAATTGTGACAGCACCGCTGCTGCTAATTTATGAACTCTGTGACCATTTGTGATTCTCTTCTTTGTACTGAATCAAAGGTTGAAGGCCAGAGTACTCCAGGTTTGTATGTGATTTTGCTTTGACAGGCACCTCATGCAGAATATCTTTATAAAATGAAGATATCTATTATACTTATCATTTTGTAAGTTTGGGATCAAAAACGTTAGGATAATTGAACTTTGTATTATTGCATGGCTAAAATTTGGTGGGCAACCCTCTTTTTTTTCCCTTTTTTGTTTCAAAAGTTTAAAAGAAGTGCCCTTCCTAGCAAAAAGCACACCAAGAAATACCACTTAGATGACAAAGAATCATTTTTGATTGATCCAGGACACACTTTGCCTTAATAATGTTTTTCTTTTACTTTCTTTTACTTTACTTCACTAAGCAGGAAGCTGCTTAGTGAAGAAAGGAAAGGCACACTTGAACAAAAAAGTTTCTTGCAAAGTTATTTCACACAGATGAATCTGTGTAATGAAGACTTTTTTGCTACTTCATGTACTGGCTAATGACAAAAAGACATCCCAGCTTTTAAATCCAATTGCACTTTAGCTGACCTACAGCTCTGTTCATACAGAGGTAGATGGGAAGAGGTAACAATTCCCACCTGAGCCAAAATTTCAAGACAGTTATAAATTTCAAAGTGTTTTTTTTTCTGCAGGCTGAGTAATATTTCTATGAAAGTGAGCAATAAATGCATTTCTGCTGATCTCTGCATTTCATTCTGATGAAAAGAAGAATACACACGATTTGAGAATTCTCTGGTCTGGGAGCCACTGGATTCAAAAGGCTAAATTCCATAGTTACTGAGCAGGTGAAGTTCACCATTCAGTAACTCATGTTCCAAGCAGAACCACCCCATTGTCTGCTGGAAAAAAAAAACAAAACCCACCCCTCAACCTGCTGATATAAAAATCACTCCAACAGAAAAGGTGTAGCAATGATCACATAAAAATACCTCTGGCCTATAGCTAACATGCTGTGACTTAGATGGTGACTTAAAAAGGAAGAGGAAGAACAATTGTGTTTGTTGAAGATGTAACATAATTCTGAAGAAATTGAAATTGTTGCCTCTGTATGTGGTAGGCTTAAACAATATTTAAGTGGCTGTTATTCCACTTTGGAAATTTGTTCTGCTGTGTGTTCTGTTGAATTAGATCAAGAATAAATTTGGATGAAGATAAAGTGCCAGCTCCATCAGTGAGAGTGGAACAGAGATCACACTTGAGTCAGAGGAATAAAAGGAATGATTAAATTAGGCCTGCGTGCTTTTTGTGAGATGTACGGCTGGAGGCTCTTTTATGTGAAATGACTTCAAAGCTACCTTGTAAGAGTACATTAAAAATAAAATAACACCCAGAAAATATATGAGAGGGCAGAATTTTAACGCTGAAAGTTTCTGCTTTTCTTGGTAAATTACAGATAACACTCATCAGCAGTACTTAAGCCACTTCTCCTCCACGAGCTCGACAGTGGCAGCCAGGAGTGTTGTGACAGTCCAGCTTCTCTAAGTGGCACAGAGACAGCCTAGAAACAGCCAAGTGACAGGAAGACTGCCTAAAAGGCACAATGATTGTAGGGACAAATCCCTACATGCAGCAGCCCCCTACCACCCACACTATAATAAAGATAACCCTTCAATGCAGAGAAGACACCACTCTGTACTTTCTAATCTCTGCTGCTGACTTTACAGACTGATATCTGTACATTTAAATGCTCCAGTGCCTCCTGTTGCTGCATCCAAGCTGGTATTACACGTGGGCATTGCTGGGAGAGAAGGTGCTCTGTCCTTATTAAAGGACACATCTGATGTGCAAGACTTGTTTTTATCCTGTCTGATTTTATCATGATGGCTGCAAACTCAGGAAGCAAAAAAAAGGTTAGGTTTGAGATTTGTGATGGGAGCCCTTGCTGAGATTTTTCAGTCAAGATGCTACATCTTAAACAGACATTTAATATTGATTTCATGCCAGACCATTTGCTACACACCGTATCTGTGGTATCTTAGATGTTTCATATCTTGATGTCTCAAATCTCTTCTCTCTTCACAACTTGCTCTTTACAGAGCTATGGCCTATTCAAGGATGGATCTGGAGCAGCTCTGGGTGAGAGGAGCCACCTTCCCTGCTCCCACCTCAGTGGGATGGAGCACTGCAAGCCCCTCTTCCCTTCCACCCTCCTGTGCCAGCCTCCCCTCCGCCGTGCCCCTGGGGCTCCTTGGCTCTGCGTCCCTCTGATGGGAGAGGAAGGTGCCTGAGAGAGGAAAGGGGACAGGGGCACCCCCAGATCTGCCAGGGGGACTGGGAGCCATGACTCTGATGCCTTAGGATCTTAACTTTTCTATTTTTCATGTAGATCCTGTAGCTCTTTAGTGAATAACTCCATGTGCAGTGTGAGCTGCTGCTGTCCCATTCTGGGCAGACACAACAATTCCTCTCCAGGCTTGGCAGTCAAGGACACCTCACTGCCTCTGGCCCCAGAGATGGAAACAAAAGTGAGTTGAGGGAACAAACTAACTTCATTACCTGAAGCTGTAATTGGAAGATTAACCCCCAAAATGCAAATGGACCAAATTTTTAAGAGTGTGCAAACCTGTGACCCATAATCCATTTTTGGGTGCAGCCCCTGGGGGGCTTTTTCTGCCCCAAATGTATGTGAAGGTCCTTCAATAAATAGAAATGCTTTTTATTCCCTTAACTCTCCCTGGCCTCTGTTTTTATGTAGCCCCAAAAGGCGTCACCTCCTCTGTGCAGGAGGCCCAGAGACACCTGAGCTGAGCCTCTGGGCTGGGTTGGCACCAGGTACCTGTGGGGGAAGGTTCTGACAGGACCACAGCCACCACGGCCAGCTGAGCCTGTGGAAAACTGGGATTTACTGACAGATTGATAAATTATTGCTCACCACCATCAGCAGCTACCAGAGACAAAGTTCAGCCTTCCAGACTGAGAGCTTTGCTGTGGATAACAGTTGGGAAACCCTTATATTTCATTCTGACTTCTGCTGAAAGAGTGAAATAGAGATTTTGCTGGGTCAACAAATGCATAATACCATGCCTGTCCAGATCCCCCTTTTTTTTTGGCAGATGCTAAAATCTGCTGATATACAGACAATTTTAAATTCATTAATTCTATAAAATGATATACATTATTTACTGACTTATAGTTTTTAGGAAAAAAGTTATTTCAAGATCCATTATTTATACCTTCTCCAGTGTTTCACTCAGCTATATATATATAGCATGTATAAGTAAAAGTGGGTACAGTTGGACTTATACAGGTAAATTTTTAGGAATTACAAAGCCTTGGTTATGGGTAAGACATTTTCAACAGCTCCTGCATAATAAGTATGTTTTACTGACAAATGCACAGTCAGAGTGTTTATAAATGAAATTGCAGTATCAACTAACACAGTGACAGCTTCATTATTAACATGACATTTTGGAGTCTATTTAGAATTCAAGTTCAGTTGAAATTAATAAAATATTTCATGTACTTACAAAGTGGTCCAAACTACCCTATCACGGCTACATTTAAAACTTTTGATGGACAATAAGTTGCAATGTCTCTTCAGGAAAAGAAAAGAAAAAAAAAAGAAAAAAAAAATAAAGTAATCTCTGTGTGCAATTACTTTGCACAGATTTGCTACTTCATCTAAAAATGAAAGGTGAAGGGTGGTTAAAGCACAAGCAGCCTGAATTTTTTACAGTGACAATTCTGAATTTTCAGTGTCTGAGGCAATTCAAACTGAAAAGCAATTTTACTCCTACATTTACTCTCAAAAGGTATTTTACAATAGTAACTTTCAATTTGTAAGCCAATCTGAGCCCATTATTGCTTATAGGGCACGACAGCATTTTTGTTAACCCTTCAGTGCCGTGAAGAATTGGTGACTTTTAGCACCCTGGATCTGAGGGGGGATGGCAGCATTGACCAATTCTGGAGAACCAGAGATGTGGGAACAGCACCTGCCTGGAGTTGGTGGCTCCAGGAGTCCCTTAGTGAATATTTTGCAGCGAAAGGGACAGCAGGAAAAATGGAGAGTTTGTTTTCCCCTCTTCTGTGCCTTGGGTGCTGACATCAACTTGGGCAAGAGCTTCGTGAACCCAGGATGGAAAAATATTTCCGTGCACTGAGAGGAAATCTGGACCACTCCCTGCCAATCCCAACTTTGCCTTTGTTCCTTCCCAGTAGGAGAAAAACATAAGAAACTCTTTATTATTCTACATTTTTTCTCATCTGAATTCCATTTGTTAAAGACTGCACCTTTTTGGTCAGTCTTTTTGTGAATTTTTTCTCCCACCTCCCGATCTCCTGCATATAACAACCTCTGTGCAAGACACCACATTTACAGAAATTAGACTGCTGAACTCCTCCTAGATCTTCTAGATTTTTTGGGTACTTATGTAAATCTGCACACTACATAAATACAGGAAATACACCCCAAAATTAAGTTATTTACTCTTGAACTGTAATAAAACAAATTAAGCACCTGCTATACTTTTAGGTCATCATTACTTATAATTTATTACCAACTATGGACTGGAGGGGAGCAGAGAGCAAAGAGCTAGAAGGGGAGGACTTACAAAACAATTCCATTTGTCACTATTTTTTAAATTCCATGAACTTGAAGGCAATTTCCAAAAGAATTTTCTCCCTTACAAGTTAAATCCTTTTTCTCCTCCTTCTGTTCCAGTGCTGTTAACAAAAAGCAGCTCATAAATCAAACTTTAATCAAGCTGAAAATCCCAGTTTTATTTCTTCACTTCCCTAGGGGGTCAGAGCATTTTGCAGAATCTTTTATTTTCTGAACTTCTCCTCTTCAGAACTTCTGTTTGCTGCTTGCTTTCTCTCCTAATAAAATTATTTTCATTTAGGATTACCACGCTCCTCTCCTTCCTGACATTGCACTTGCTTCTTCAGCCTCCTGTGATTGAAAGTATTTAAAGCCCTGCAACTTAATTGGAAGAAATATGATTGTAAGGGATTAGCAACCCCTCAATTCACTATACAGAATTATGTTTACACAGCCAAGGACAGATTAATCTGCTATTTCTCTAATTTTTTTTCTGGTGTTTTCCTGGCTTTAGACTTCAAATCTTTATAAACTAAGGCCACATTCAAGCAGGACAACTGGTGGAAGCTCAGGACATTGTCACTGCCAGCTCACACTGTGAATGGGGATTGCGCTGAATTCACTTCCAATGCTATTTATTATGTACTATTCTTATTTATTTTCAATTCCATGCTCTCTATTTGAGGAAGTAACAGCCTGCTGTAAAGTTTAACTGTCGCAGCTGATTTAACGAATCTTGAAACGACTCCTGGATTATTTATCTTGGAATGAAAAGCGACTTTTTCCTTTTAATCTGCAGTTAACAAAACATTGATTTGGAACAAATAGGCACTGATTTAAAATTTGGACTAGATCATAAACTTTTTAACCCCCATTATTTGTTACCAGTTAAAAATATAGTTTAAAATGTTAGACTGGAGGCACTGCAGTCTCTTTGAGGTTTATTTAGGAGTAGAGCAGGGGCAAGAATGAAGAAAACCAGCAAGCTGCCTTTGGATAGCCCGATAAGAGCAACTCAACCAGAGTAAGCAAATGAAAGGAACATTTCCTATGAGACTGCCTTATGAGATTTCCAGAAAGACTAAGATTGTCTTTAAGGTGATAAGCCAAGTTTTATGCTGCAGTTTAGTGAATCACTTCCCAAGAATGAATAGAATTATGCCTTTGGCATTTAGTACAAATCAATGTTGAAGGACAAGAAAGGCCCCCAGCTAACCCTTATAAAAATCTGCCTCTTTTACTTCATTCTATTGCCCTACTTGTTTTCTTTTATGACATGATGGAGAGAGCTCTGAGCTGCAAGAGGTGAATAAAAGAGAAAACTTCTTCAAACAGTGAAACTTCCCAATTCAATCTGTAGTAAACCCAGGCATTCCAGATACAGAATTTAATTTCTTTTAAACTTACTTCACTGCTCAACAAAAAAGATAAAAGTCCTAGAAGAGAGTAAAGAGACAGTTTTACACAGGAGGCACCTTCCTTATTTCTTTTAAACAAGGAGCTATTTTCCTCCAAAATAAAAGTTCTGAGTAAAGCAATCAAACTGATATATCTGCAAAACCTCCCCTGAATCAAAGTACCATTCCAAGTAGATATTTTAATAGCACAGACTCCCCAACACAAAGCTCAGCACTGGATTTCCTGTCATGTGGAAGTGGAGGTGTCTGGGCTTTTGGAATGGAATGCTTTAAATGCTCTAACTGTATGGAACATGGACATGAATATCAAAGCAGAATATAAGGAATCCATGTAAATTAGTGCTAAAATCTACTGAAGGACTGCTTGGCCTCTGCTCAGGGTTGTAGCAGTGGTGTATTGAAGGCTCCCTGTTCTATTCTGCTTCTAAAGGTCTGAAGTGTCTTCTGTGCTTCACTGATTGTGATGAACGGTTTCAGATTGTTTGGATTTTGCTGATTACTGCTTTTCTATTGACAGTGCATATTTGGGAGGAATTTGAGCTACACTAACAGTAATAAACGTTGATTGTCAAGAAACCTTTCCATGTGCTAGGCCTTTGAAGTCAAGATCATCTTGCTTGCATAAGACAAGCAGAAACCCACAGCAAGGTCCCAGTCTCCAGAAGCTGATGTACCACAAGGTTCTGCTGCCTGAAACATTTCTTCTGGACTACAAAAGTCACTGTAATCAATTTGGATGAAGTCTTTACACTTGATTTAAGTAGGCTAAATTGCTTGGTTCAATCAGTAACATAAACAAGAAAAAAAACAATACAAAACCCGCCCTGAACTCATTACTCATGCATTTTCATTTTTTTTTACTTTTTGTCTCATTCTTCAAATAGACAGTCGGTACAGTAACTTCAAGTGTGACAAATAAGGGATTAATTCTTTGAGGAGCTGCTATTAATTCAGCATTGAATGTCACGAGTTTACACTTCTCCAGAAGTTTTAGCTGCTTTATAAAATTTTGTTATACCCTTAGCAGGCCTTTGGATAAAATTAATTCTCAGAGTAATTATCCACATTAAGGAGCTGACTACCTCTGCTGGAAATGGAAATGCTGAACACCTCAGTGGGTGCTGAATTTTCGGTGTTCTCTCCAGATCTGGAGCTGTGTGAACGAGGCTGCACAGCTCAGAGAGGATTCAATGAGCTGTGCAGACACTGCACTCCATCACTCACAAGTGCAGGTGGGAGAATAGGGATTTGCATGGATGTGCTGCTGCTTTGGAGGAATGGGGGACTCCTTCAGCGTGTCCTTCACACAGCAGATGGTTCGTGAAATCTCTTTCATGGCTGGGGAGCTTCGTAGAGGCTTGTGAAGATTTGTTGCCCACTGCTTTAGCCACAGAATGAAGATATATACCCACACCAAAAGCACCCAAAAAAAATCAATTGTAATAGCAACGGCTCATAGAATAATCCGAGTTTGTCTGAAATTAAAGGAATACTTGGTTTCAGTTAAATAATGAGGTTTGCTGTGACATTAAGAAATTTTGCACTCAAATAACAAAACTGTGTCCATAGTCCTCTAAAACCTCGTTTTCTCATGGTAAAAGAAAACATAAAATATAACAACATGTATTTACAATCTTAAGGAGCATTTCAAACACAGGTTGCCCCAATTCCTTATAAGCTGCACTATGTATAAACAATTGGAATATCTGTTAGTACAGAAAGGTGAAACCAAAGTTTCTCAGCTGAGATCAAATCCTTGTAAATCCTCGGACCTCTCTGACATTTACTAATGTATTTTCTCATGTGCCATCAATCAGTTTGTAACTTTAAGCCATTTTTTTCTCTGTTATTATTGTACCAGAGTGGAACCTTGAGGCAACACTGTTTTAAATTGTTTACTTCTTCTTACCCTGGCTTTAGTTTCTTATCAAGTTTCTAATCCAAAGCAATAATTTAGCTGACAATTCACGACAACTCCTTTTCTATTAATCTGTCAGAGACTTTAATCTTTTAATATTCCAAGGAATTATTTGAAAAAGGTGCAATGTATCTGTTATTCAATCAACAAACAAGAAATGCTAAAGAAGCAGGATGGGAAAATATCCTATTACAGAGGCCATGCGGGCATAATTTGGCTTTTTTAGAATTCTTTTCTAAAGGAATTTTAGAAGGTTTTAGATTTTTTGAAACATTTTGCCAACATGTTTTGGCATTTTGAAATGACAATTTCCAGAATTCTGTAAAAACCTGATGCTGCAGCTGCTGCCTTCTTCCTTCCACCATTTATTTAGATGCAAACATCTTTTGTTAACAGCTTGCTTGTGTTCGTCTGCTCCTTCAGAATTCAGAGATCTGTAAAGTCTGTGCTTAAAGATTTTTTACCCTCCTCTGACATGCTCTGGCACCTCCATTTTTGGCTCAGATTCTAATGGCAGTGGAATAATGCAAGTAAATAATCAATTTTTTCACCACCACATGATTCTCAACTCTGCTTTCTGCTCCCCAGTATTCTGTCAGAGTTGCTGATTGCTTTACAGTTTTCATATTTCTGGTTAATCCAGTCCAGGATGTCTTTTCCACTGGTTTCTGGTACTCTCTCTTGTTGTTTCACTCTTTCTTACTTGGCTTGTACAAATTTGTATTGACTTCAATAGGTGAAATTTCCATTTTCTCATGGAAAGAAACTTATTTCAGACCTTTGAACCAAAAAAAAAAAAAAAAAAAAAAAAAAAAAAAAAAAAAAAAAAAAATATATATATATAAAAAATCCAATGCTCCCTTTTTATACCTTCTGATATTCCTCTTTTGCCAAGAGGGCAGGTTGAAGTAAAACAAGCACATTTTTCACCCCTATCTAATAATGAAAATATTATGTACACAGGACATTTAATAAAATACAGTGAGATCTGAGTCTTTGCAGTAATTCATAGCTTGAACCTTCCACATGGAGTGGCTTGCCAAGACTCACAAAGGGAAAGCTGAAGGCAGTAGATGGTTTTTCACATTTGATTCATTGTCTGGCCCTCCCCAAGCCCTTTGAAAAGGCTCCAAAATGAGTTTCTACACAGCTAAACTACAGCTGCAACTGACTGGAAAATAGAGGGAAAGGTGAATGCCCAGCTAATGGTCATAAGGAGGTAGAGGAACAAAGCTGGCAGCCCCACTGGCTTCTAAAGTCACTCACTTAGAATTTCAGCCCATCACTGGGGTGTTTCTGTTGATGCCTTTGCAGGGTACTGGTCAAATAAGGACTTGTTCTTTACAATATTATAAATGTTTTAGAAAAAATGCAATACCCTTCAAGGTCCTTGAAGTCTTAGCATGAGTTAGCATGCTGGCCATAGTAAATAATTCAAATTTGACTGCATCAATTATGTTATCCAGCTAAGGCCTTTAAAGTGGGTATCAATAGCCTGTTATTACACATATAAATACAGATAAACGTATTAATCATGCAAGAATTCTGCTGAAGAAGTTCCTCTCCTGAGAACATAAAACATTTTGAAAGAGGATTTTTATCTACTGGTCCTTCCATCACTACATAATATCAGCTACTTCTCAATCACAGAGTCTAAATCATCTTGAATAAACTCACAAACTATTTCCATAAGTAAAAACTTCTTCTCCATATCCTGCCCCACACAATGGCAATGATCATCAGATTCAGCTATTAAATAAGCAACATTCTGATACCACACTTCTGTAAAAGTTTACTTTGAATTAAAATACTACAGAACCAGACAGTGACATACAAAAGCTTGAATTTGTCATTACTTTGTCTGACAAGGAAAAAAAAAAATCTGAAACAATATTTTAAATGTTTTAAATATATATGTAAATATAGTTTGTCTCTCACTCGTGACTTTTCTTCTCCTTGACCCTATTTTCCCAGAGAAGAGCTAGGATTTCTTTTTTAACTCTTTTAGCTTTTACCATGCAAGCTTTCTAAGAGCTACATTCAGGAAATTGGGTTTGTGCATCATGGCAGGTCTGGCATGTGAGGAAATCTGCTACATGCTGGATTTTTCCCCCCCCATTCCTGTCCAAAAATACACAGCACAATTTCCATCCCATCATTTCAGCTAAGAAGAAAATCTGACAATTTATTACAGTCCTCCTGTGCCAGATAATAGTCCAATTGATGGTATGTGACAGAGCAGCTTAACTTCAAGAGCCAGAGCTTCTTCATATAACTGCTGTCACTTTTGCTTTTCTCAACTTCACCTCAGCAACTGATTTTTCCTTGCTGCTGTTTTAATTTTGATATGTCTTGTTTCCTCAGGAGGTTGCCAAGAAAGTGAATAAAAAATAGGCTGATGCAAAATATTCTGCATAAGGCACCCCATCTCCCCTCTAATGCATCCACAAAGAGAGATCTGATGTAGACAAACAAAAGTTTAAAGTGTAAAATTTTTTTTTTTTCACTTGAAAAAGTGCCAACCTGCCTGCACATCTCCACTGAAAAACTGTTAATCAGTCCAGATCAAGGTCAGCCTGCTACTGCACCTAAATTTGCCCATGCATGACTCTGCAGCCACAACCAAGCATTTGCAACAAAGAAATTTATCAGTGTAAACAAGGTGGAAATGATCAACAGAAGACCCAGAAGTTTGGAAACTTTTGGAGAGGATTAGTACAAGGCAAGCACTCCATTTCTGCACACTCTGTCCTGTCAGTTCACGATGTTAGAAATGTGCCCCACTGTTTAATGTACCTAGAGCACGGATACATCCCAATGCCAGATGGATAAATCCCCATGCCAAAAGACCCTGAGCACTGTGGGGCTGGCAGTGGCCAAGCAGGAGTTTTTACTGGCCCAGCCTGCCCTGAGTGGGAGCTCAGGAACTCTGTGAAGCAGCAGAGGAGAATTGGAAACACCCTGGAAATGACTGCTCTGTTCCTTTCCTGTTCTTGTGGAATTCTCCACACACAGTGATTTCAACGCATGGTCACCAAGACCCAAGGGTTTTCCCTCTGGTGAAAATTCTCCTTTTGGGATGCCCGCCTCAACTGTGAAAGAAATCAGTGAGAGCAGTGCAATTATGAGTAATGCAGTCTTTTAAATTTACCCATTTGTAAAATAAATAGTGGCAACAGTAGAAATTAATTGTGGAACACCAAGCAATCCTTTTCCTATCAAGACTGTAGTTAACTGGAGATTCTGAAGATGTTGAATTACTAAATCTGCATTATGAGTTAATGCACATGCTTAGGTTTTTATAATGTTAAAGATATTTACCTTCATAAGGACCCAATAAGTAACACGTAGTAGAACTGAACTTATACATCAAATATTGGAGTATCTTAGATACAAATAAAACAAAAGTTTATTAACTTCTTTTAAGATTATACATAAACTCCTTTTGAGATACTAAAAATAAGATTTTTTTTTTAATAGTTGCTTGCTCTAAATATTGTAGAGAATTTTTTTTACAGATTTATTTAAGGAACCTTTAAAGCAGAAAAAAAATAGAATCCTTCACTGATGCTTGCTTTTCCCTCTGAAATACTAGAACAGCCTTCATGTTTGAATCTCATGCTACTGAATAATTTTGAAATCTGTTATTACATTCAAGCTTTTAATGACAAAGCACTTTTGAAGTGATCCATGGACCATGCCATGTTCCCTGCATATTTGAAAGAAGAAACAAGAGCACTTCTTTGCAATACTTAAAAGTTTTTTTTTTTTTTTTTGAACAAAATAGAGGATTTTTCTTGTAGAATTATGTACTTCTTATAATGCTCCCTAGCTTCAAGGCTCCTCAACCCCATTTAAACAATCAAACTGTGATTTGCTAATGGGAACACAAAATAAAACCACAATCTGACTGTGCTTCAGAGATAGTGCTGGCATCTCCCCTTCCACTCCTGTCTCTGCTCTGCCACTCCAAAACAATGGTTTGGGGTAGCTGCTAGGCCAGACAGAGCCAGGCAATGCTCAGCACCTATTCAGACACTGGAAAAGAAAAGGTGAAAGCTGTGCATTCTAATTCTGTGTCTTTTATAACCACCCTTGGTCAAAGGGGGGGTTTAAATTATGTATTTATACACAACTTAAGCAACATGGGAATAAAGCTTCACTGTTAAACATACATAAGTGGGGATCATAATTCAATAGAGCCCTCATTAAATTAATGCATAATTTAATACAGCACAGAGATCAACAACAAAATTCAAAAGCACCGGTATTTTTATTGAATCTGAGCCCCTGAGTGTTTGGGAAGTAATATAAAATTAAAAGCTTTTTAACCTTAGCTCCTCTAGTAGTCACAATTATTTCACTGTTAGCCTGAGAATTCAATCCAAAGATCTACTGAAAGTCAGTGGAAGTGTTTTGTTGAATTAAATAAAGAGAAAAGCACGAAACTTCCTGGATCAATTAAGTCACATTGCAATTTGAATAAGGTTGAACCAGAGAAGAGTAGCTAATTCTGTCAGCAGGGCTTGCTCTTGGATCTTGCTCTGAGTTTCCTGTCCATTTACAAAATCCCTCTTGGACTGGAGACAAAAGATCTCCCACAGATGAAATCTGGGACTACTCCACGAGCAAACATGGCAGAGGATGCATCAGGCATCACTCCTCCCAGCTCAGCCTTCAAAATGGGCTTTCAGAACCACCCTCAAACACCATCTGCATGTTCCACACACCCTACTGTCCTGCTATAAAAATACATTTACATTTCTCCCTGAATCTCTGGGAAACAGTTACCAAATACCCACAGAAAATGAATGTTTTGGAAGTACATTGGGTGAGTTGTGTCTCCTTGGGGCAGCGGGCCTCAAAGTATCCCAAAGGACTCCTCGGCTACTCAGGAATGGAACAGCTTTGTGTTTCCTGCCTAGAGCCCTTAAAACCCCTGGTTAAAACAAAAAAAAAAAGGTTCCCAAGTCTTGATTAAGGTTCTCTAATGAGACCTGAATAAGTCCCATGTGAAGCAAAGCAGGAAGGATTAGGGATGCTGCACTCACAGGGTTGGAGACTGGGGATGTGAGCATTTAGGGGACAACTGCCCAGGAAAGCCCAGCTCTGGGGGCCTTGTGGGCTGCACAGCCCTACAAACTGGAGCTCAGAGGCACGTGGCTGTATTCTGCACTGAACAGGCACAAGATCACCCCCACATCTGGGTTAAAACAAAGAAATAACTTTGAAATAATAGCAAAAAAAACACAAACCCCCTCAGTGGAGGCATAGCCACTGATACACAACAAGACCAGGGCTCAGTGGAATCTCTCATATGCAGCCAAGTGAACCAAGAATCAGCTTTTTCTACTCAGTTCTTAAAATGTGAACCACTGATTTAATCATTCTCCTCGACCCCATAAAAATCTTCTCTTGTCATCAATAATTGGAAGAGATACTTTTAGTAGGGCTATAGATACTGACACACCAGGGTGTTCTAATATCAATGGCTGTTTTAAAAATGAGTTTCTGGTTCAGCATCTGTTGATGGAGAATGTGTCCAAATATCTGTAGGTCTTCCTGCAGCCCTCTGGTTTCAAGGTCAGCTGTTCTTCTCTGCCGAGTCCTGATCCACAATAACTCCGATCTAAACTTAACACTTCCCAAAAATACAAAGTGTTTTTAATGAATTCAAGCGACCCCATACTCCTCTAAGAGGTGATTTTTTGGGTTAAATTTTTCAAGTCAGCATTAAATAAACTAAATTTATACTGGAGGAGCTGTTTAAGCTTCAACTTCCAAACCCTGAGCCAGGATGGCCACAGTTAGGAACCATTAACTCCCATATTGAATCACAGGGCTCCAAGGACTGGGGACTTCACACGCCATATGTGCTGTGAAGGTGTCCTAAAAGAAGGGATTATGGAGTGCTTTGAGTAAAAAAGGAGTGAAAAAGAGAGTGTGCAAGTATGCACTGTCAGGATTTCCTCCAGTTAATCAAAATAAAATCTCTCACTTCTAGATCAGACAACACGATCCTATTGTTTCACTACTAAGCTATGGTGCTCTTCTTCAAGTATCCACTAATTCAAGAAAGTATTTTTCACCAAAATTACTAACCCAGTTTCCACCACTTGTCAAAGGTTTGCTGAGCTTCACTAACAATAATAGCAACTTTTTTGAATAGATGCAAAATGCTGGCACTTGGGGAATAACTTCAGACATCTCCTTATTCCTCCCTCAAACCTCCTCCAGCCAAAATAAGGGCACGCTTTGCTGACTCTGTGCAAGAGGGGAATAAAAAAGGTCCAAACTTTAATAGGTTATAAAATAAAGCATTGTAGATTTTCTGATAACCTCTTAATTACAGCAGCACAGGTTCCTCCAGCAGAGCTGAAGGCTCCTTAGCATTCCCTTGACTATCGCTGCTCCTGAGTGGGCGATAATTTGTCACTAAACGTTCACTGCTGCCTAAAGCTTGACGGGAAATCTCAACACATCACAGCACCCTGTCAGATCCTGGAGCAGCCCTCCATCTCCCAAGGCAGCCAGATGATCCAAAATCTTCAAGACGACACATGTTCATCCCAGAACTCCTTGTCTGGGAGTGTCAAGAGGAATGGCCAGCACAGATCAAAGCAGTCATCCATCTAATCCCAAATCCTGTCTTGAACAGTGACGATTTAAGTAAAGAACCCAAAACTCTTCATTCAGGAGACAAATCTACCCTGTGAAAAGTGTACTTTTTACTACAAGTGCCAAAAGACTGTTTATGCAAGGAAGCATAAGATCTGTAATCCTTTCAATACTCTGACATAATTTAAATATTAATCATTTCAAGTAGAGTGTTATTTTATTCTTATTAATGTTCAGATCAGGATACCATATGGCAATGACTGATGCAGATTAATCATTAGTCCCAGGAGAAAAACAAGCTCTCTGTGCTGATTTTGAACTGGCCAGTTTTCCATTTCTCTGCTCTTCCTCCTTGAAGAGTTTAGAAAATACCCTCCCCACATCTTCCATGATGCCATACCACAGCTTTACCACATCACCTCTCAAAACACAAACCTTCCCCTTCCATTAGGAGACTTCAATGCACTAAAATAAAGACTGGGCTAGGATGCTGAAAAATGAACTGGGGATTGTTTTCTTGGGATGTGGAATAGGTTAAGAGAGTCAGCAGTTTTGCAGTTGAGGGAGATAAGGTGAAAACAAGGCAGGCAGGAGGGAGGAGAGCAAACCACCAGGTCCTACAAATGGGAACTACACCTGTCCTACACCTGGCATCCCCTCCAATTTATTTGTACCTTCTCCATGACCTCACCACTTGTTCCTTTCAGTCTGCCCCTATCAGAAATTTCACCTTTAGAATTGTCCAGAGGGATGCTGAAACACTCAAATGCAGCATTAATGGGGAACACATAAGTGCAAATATATGGATGAACAAATTAGGCCTGAAATGTTTTTGTGAGAGTTGTACTGTAAAATAAACTTAGAAAAGGTGAAAAGAAATGCAGGCAACTGACAGGGTTTTGGGGGATTTTTTGCTTGTTTGGTTGGTTCTAGTTTTGATTTTTTTAATGGGAGGAAGTTATATGATTGAAAGAAAAAACAATTTCTAGTCACATTCTTGATTATCTACCTGTTTTGGGGTTTTTTTGTGCAAGCCCTTTGGCATTACAAGCAATGCTCCATTTTTGCACATGATACATCTTGGCTATTATTAATAATATATAATCCAGCTAGACTTGCAAATTTTTTTTTTTTTGTTTATTATACCTGCTGAGGCAAGTTTGACAGACTAAAATATTTTCACTTAAATGATTCCTTGATTTTCCAGAATGTAGCAGGTCAACATAGGCCAAAACTCACATTCATATTTTAAACTGGCCTTCCTAAACTAGGAAAGATATTTAATTAAAACACCAAATCTCACTTTATTCAAGATAACTCGTAAACACCCATTAGGAAGTTTATTCCTGAACCACTGTTAGTGTGGGATTTGCTTCTTGGCTACTGTATGGCTCATTAAATTCCTGTTTTTCTTCTTGCTGGTGACAGGTGAGTTGGGCCATGCTGTAATTAAGGACAGTGTTAACAGCTGTACCAAAGACATATTTCAGTGAAGCTCAGTCGTGCTAAAACACCTGAATTAAAGTGTTCCATGAACTCAGTGGCTGCTATTCTTCAATATATGGGACAAAATAAACATCCACCAGCAGCAATATTACTGCAGCACAGGTACTGGATAGATAGGAGTCATTCAGCCAACAAATACCGGCCATTCTAGATTTTAAATAGGAAAATGATCATTCTTTAGCATGGAGATTTACTCTTGAAACAGTGCCTTGGACCTGCAGAAATTTGTTCTCTAAATGGAGCCCTACAGATGACAAAGTGAATAATTCTAAATATAGTTGTCAAACATCCATAATAAAATGATTCTCTTTCTGCAGGAACATAAGAGAATGTCTGTGTACGTGGATTATCAGAGGAGGGGCTACCCATTGGGAAAATATAGAGATGACAATCCTAAAATACAACAGAAAGGGCCAAAAACCCAAATCTGGGGAAAAAAGATTAATTACAATCTCAATGTACCTATTATATGCAGAGGAATGGCCAAAAGGGAAAACAAGGAACTTAAAAGTACTAACACAGGTCAGAAGGTTCTCATTAGAAATCGTTCATGAAATGGTCAGTGTTAGCATTTTGTCTTAATGAAATAAAAAATGAAATAAATCAAATCTGCAGAGATGCTTAGGGGTGAAAGTTTGCAATCAGTCTTCATAACATTTGTCAATTAAGTTTGTAATAGATAAGAACAAAATGCATTGAATACAGCTGCTCTCAGGCAGTGTTTTCCAGCTACAACGACCCACCCAGAGTAAATCCTGCTACTTTACCCTCTTCTCCTTTACAGTGTGACATATTGCTGTATTCTGTAAATCATCTGAATAAAGAAAGCACACATTACTATAGTTTTGCTCTGCAAAAGTCACTGCAGAAAACAAAATCTGACTACAGATCATGTCAGTTTTTGCTTTGCAGACAAAAGTGATAGGTGCATTGCCTGTACAAGGATCATGACAACCACATCAAATAAACTTCATTTTTCATGGAGTAAACTGACAGTGACATTTCATATGGGGAACAGGGGACAGATTTTCAAACCTATGGAAATCTTTGACAGCTTGGATACATAGACAGGCTGGGGTACCGCAGACATGTCTGAGAAGAATAGAATCAAACTTTTTCATAGACAACAGAAAAGGTTTTAGAATTTACATATTTATAGGCTTGTTCGCTTACTCTACAGCAAAGGGTATAATCATTATATTTTCTCAAATCAGTCAGTAATTCACATTCATTATATCTTCTACTCTGCTTTGAAAAGGAATGTTGACTACCCTAGAAGTTCAGGTGAAAGATTACTCATGTTTTGCCTTTAGAACTTCAAATAATAAATCCAATTAATTAAGGACAATCGCCTTTAATTGAATAACAGTTAATTTTCAGTTTTGTGGGGCAAAGAGAAGAGAGCTTTATAAAATCTGTAAAGGCAATTTCTGCAAGTTGATATCAGTTTCTTTACCTCAGTCCCTGGAAAGTAATTGGAATACACTGAACAAAGAGAAAGTTTAGATTTCCATTGCACTGTGTGGAAGCCAAATTACTTCAGAATCCTAAATATCCTAAATGCAAATTAATGCAAATAGTGCTGTTTTCCTATGGCCCAACATTATTTGGGTGGTGTAAAGCAAACAAAAAAAGAAAATCAGCTTTTAATGGAAATGGAATTTGGAAGAGAAACAGCAACAGCAGCTTATGGATTTCAGAACTTCCTATATGTTATGCTTTATTAAGATTTTGAAAATTTTAATTTAAAAGAATTCTAGTTCTTCTGTTTTCAAAGATAAACTCTCTCCTGCACAAGGATTTGTGGCTGTCTTGTTTGTTCACAACCCAAGTGAAACAGCACGACACTTCCCAAGGCATGAACAGCCCCCGTTTATCTGAATAGAATGTTAACATCCAAATGCAATTTTCACAGATTAAATATTAATAGGTGAATGGATAGTTTGCTCAAAACAAAAATTAGCTACTACTTTATTATATAAAACTGCTAATTCAGGATACAACACAGCCAGTGTCTCCAGGAGTTTGTAGCAGAAGATGGTGTAAGCTGTGATTATAAGCAATGACTGTGGTTGTTTATAAGAGAATAATATCATTAAAATAAACATGCTGAACGTTGAGAAAGATTCCACAAAATAACTCTACGCAGTTTGAGTTTAGCCCATTGCATGTGACAACCCATTATCTTACAGTACCTCAGTCCTATAATTATGTTAATTCTTGCAACCATAATGTCAATCAATATGGTAGATCACATTCTATGTGGCATTCCAATATTTTATAAGATTTGCTTACACACAGACCCAGACTTCAAGGTAGGAGAAATAATTCTTTAAGATTAAATATATATATATAAGACTTGAATTTATTCCGTCATTGTTCCAAAATTATCAATAATGAAATGGAAATTATTTCCCTACTCCATGCAGGGAATTCCACTTTAGACACTTGGACTCTTCTCGTGAATCAGAAAATGAAAATGTTCCCAGCCCATACTCCTAGGCACACTGCAATATTTTATTGTATTTGCTTGTTCATGTCATTTTTTTTTTCCCAAGGAAGGCAATTCAGATATAGTTTGAATTATTCAGAGAAACAAGTCAGAAAGGCAACACTTGGTATAGTGCATAAAAACATGACTATTATAGTTCCACCAAAAAAAAAAAAAAAAAAAAAAAGCAATGCTTGAATTACTTGTTCAACTCTTCTGTGATGATTTTCTCTTCCACACAGAGAGAAGAAACCTAAAAGCCATCACTTTCCTTGTAAAGACATGGAGGTGGATGGCAAAGGAGATGACATAGACTACGTTTACCCACAGTTTTGAATGATCTACCAGAATGATAATTGATTTTGTAGGTAAAGGACATGTGGTGGAACCAGCCCATCTGAACCTTAACAGAAAGTATTTGACATGTGTAGGAAATAACAAGAGTTCATCTGCAGAAAGTGGAAGTAAAAGAATTGTAAAAAGAGCTAAAAAGTTGCTTAAATATTACAAAACAAACATTGCAAAGGGAAAAAATGAACAGGGGGGCAGGAGGCTTCTCCCCCAGTGTTAATGGCTTCCATAAAAAAGCAGGTGCTGGTGGGGTCTTCTGGTGGGAGGAAACTGAGAGCCATCAGCTCAAAGGGCACTGGAACATCACACATGAAGAATGAGATGACCTTGAGAAGGATGGCAAAATGAAATTTAACACTATTAAAATTTAAGTGTACTAATAACAGGAAATGGTAGCCCAGGGGGCAGTTCATGGGAAAAGTTACAAGATGAAAATATCTTTGGAATACTAATTAACAGGATGACTGCATCCCAAAATTCTTCCACCCTAGCATCTTCCATTTACTCCCACATACTTCTTTTTAATGCCTCCATTTCCCCACCTCTTTTTCAAAGTATCCCCTTCTTCTTACAGTATATAGATTTATAGAATTACAGAGGGGTTTCTGACTGGAGAGAATGGGTCTCTACAGAACTACCCCAGCTGCTCCTCTCTCTAAACATTCCCACTTAACGTGATGATGAAAGAGATAAATGCACTTTCCTGTTCTGTACAGGCATTTTTGGAATTTTTCTGTAGATATCGGGAGGGATTCATGCTCTAATTCAATACATGAGGGTCTTACCTGGAGGGTTTACATGATTCTTGTAAACAGCAATAAAAAAAAATGAAGTTAGATAGGCATGGGTGTAGAAAATTTCTAAAGCTGGTTGGTGAAAAGTGAACTCTGCAACAAGCAGACTAAAGGATGCCTGCTCCTCTGCCTAACAAAATGAATTCCAAAATAAATTGATTTTTTTTTCTTAGATGAACCAGAAGAATAAAAATTAGCAAATTAAAAGAATAATGTTGGTACAAAACAAATGCCATGAATAAATTGGCACAGAAATTAGAAAACTTAAGAACCATTAAAGGAATTTGATAGCTCCAAGCAGTCATAAGAATAATTTTTAAGACAGAGCCTGACATAAAAGATATTATGTGATATGGGTGCCAGAAACAGAGGCTGATTTTGTTTACACAGAAGAGTTCAGTGCTCATAACTCTGAATTTGGCAAACTGCTTGTGTCTAAAATACGTGACACACTTTAATCACAGGGATCTTTCTTGGTATATAGAAGAATAGTCACATAAGACATTTACTTTAAAATATTTATATATTCAGGCAGGCTTTAGCTGGAAAAAAAAAAAACATTAGATCCTTACATCAATAATTTTACATAAAAAGCCATTTGTGAGCTGCTATTGTTTTATGAAAGAAAATATGGCTATTGTATATAAATACACATATATATATATGTGTGCAGGTTTTTGCACAAAACTGCATTTGAAAAATGTGGATACTTGGAAAATAACCACAGACATTCTTTGGTCTTATTCTGGACCCAGTTTTGCAACCAACAAAACTATTTGTTGTTCTAACTATGAACAACAAAACTTCAGTGAGCTATTAGTTGGTCTATTAATTGCACTGACTTCTTCCAGGAGTGGAGGGGCCAGTTGTACTATTCCTACAAATTGAAAATTGCCTCTTCCAACAGAATATAACTTCTATCCCATCATATTTTTCTAACTGACAAAGTTTTAGTTTTTGAGAATTTAATTCCTGGTTTTTCAGATTAAAAGTAACACAAGTGATTTTGATTTCTCTTCTACAATAGAGAAAGACACCTTTTTCTTCTGCACTAGAAAAAGATGAGGGGGAAACCCTCATGTATATTTTTGGCCAACGATTATTTTAAAGGTGTTTTACACCCACACTCTCTCTGTTTCTTATTAGCATTAGAAAGTGAAATTCTTAGAATTAGAAATTCTTTCTCTCCAAAGGAGAGGTACTGCAGATTTCAAAACACCTTCAGTCTCTGAGGCAATTTTCACTTATATAATCAGAATATAATCCAATATCTACAAAAACTGTGTTGCAATATTGGGAGGTTTGACTCATATTTATGGAAATGGCAGTGTTGTAACCCAGATCTCTGTAAAACCCTTAATGATTTACATCTGCTCCAACCTCACTGTAAAACAGACAGACACAGCAAAAAGAAGTGGGGTTGAGGATGTGAGTAAAAGCTATGAAATAGGCAGCAGGTATTTAAAGTCACAAAAGCAGTTTTAGAAGCAGGAACGATCTCTCAGAGGTGCTCCCCAAGTCTCCTTGGACAAAAATCCTCAGGGCACCACAAAATGAGTGTGGAAGGTCTCACACTTCAGAGCCTTCTGAAATCACCCAAATGAATTGCTTTGGTGTTTTTAAAGCCTCACTTGAACTGATTCCAAGTCCCAGAGAAGTGACCCGACCCTCATTTAATGAACCCAAAACCCCATTTTCCCTTTCCCCCTGCTCAGCCTGTAGGATCACAGCTGTGACCCCAGGTGGGTGCAGTGGGGGGACACTGCTCTCACAAATTCACAGCCCCTGCTCCAAGGACAGGGACTCTAAACCCTTCTGCTCCCTCCTATCAGCCTTTGCTGGTTGTTCATAGGAGGATGGAAGGGCTGGGGTTGGAGCCCAGGAGCTCCTGGCAAAGCCTTCTCCCCATGCAGGAGCCTCCCCACAGTGTGTCCTACAGGGTTTGTTTTGTTTGTGCTCTGAGAAGTTACATGGAGAGTTGTCAGGGCTTTTCTGAGTCTTTGATTTGTTGTTTCTAGAAGGATGTATTCATTCTTAACCCTTCTATACAAAGAATTGGTGGCTGGCTTTGTTGTTGTGTAAGTATTGGAGGGCGTCTCCAAACTGTCCAATTGATTCTTAATTAGACAGTTTATCCTTAAAAAACCTTGTAAAGAGAGAGATACAACTCCACTTTTGGTTTATTAAAGTACTGTAGAACTCACAGTTTGTAAAACTGTTAGATGAGAACTGATAAACATCTGAGTCCAAAATCTCACATATTTAATCCCAGCCTTAACAAAAAATCCCAAAATCTCCACAGTGCTCCCTCAGTTGCGTCCCCCTTTTCCCCCAGCTCAGGAAGGGGAGTGAGGCAAAACCAGCCAGAGCTTCAGGGGTAGCTGGAAGTTCTCCAGAGAGGAGCAGGAAGGAGGACACGGGGCTGCCATCCATGTCCCACACAGCGAGTCCCCACTGTGCTCCTGCACTCAGGGCCTGGGGTGTGGGGTTTATTTTATCCCCAGGGTAAAAACAAAGCCTCTCGGGAATGCTGAAAGAAGATGTGATGTGTGGTGCAACCAATACATATGGCCCTGAGATTTAAGATTGCTGTTTGTTTTGCAAAGAGGCTCCTCGTGTGAGTGCATTAATTCCAAGAGCGGCTCTCACAGCGCTGCAGGATCAAACTAGCAAGAGACAAAAAAATTTAAGTTAAATATGTATGGTCCCAGAAAGAAGATATTTTAAACAAAGATTAGTTTTTGAGAAAATGCCTTCATGCTGTTCACGTATAGTTCAAGCCTTCCCTTATTATATAAAAATAAAAAAAAATGTTTATTTCTTTGGATGGCTTGTCGGTATGTGTCAGTTTGGAATGTTTATGATAAAATGTCAACACTAAGCTGCAGTATATCAGGCCCCTTGTGTTTTAGCCCATTTAGTGCTTATGGTTCTATCTCAGTAACTCTGTACATAAAAAAATGCATAATGTTTTTTCCATTTGATAAGTCTACACTTAAGGGATCCTGGTATATTGAAACAGTTATGCATGCCCTGCAGGTTACTTATTTCTTTTTTCCCCCTCCTATTTCCAGATCCTCATTTATTTTTGTTTTTAACAGAATTTAAAATTAAGGTTTTTTAGCGCAGATAAAACAGCCAAGTGCTCACTGATGCTTTTAGGAAAATCCCTCTTTTGAATGCAAAAGCTGTTGCAGTTCCAGCAGATCACACAGGAAAGTCTAACAAGCTTCTGGAGAAGCACTGAGCTTTTTTTTTTATTATTATTATTCCAGTCAGTCAACTGACAACAGCTACAACCCGGTTAGAAATCCTTTAAACTGCACTTCAGAAATCACCATCACAATTGCTACTAATTGGCAGTTTTGCTGGCAGGCTCAGGAAAAGAAAAGCAGCAGAGACTGAAGGGGCCATGGGGAGAGGGAGCCCCTCCTGCCTGTCAGGAATCCTCTTCCAGAGCAGGGCTGAGGATTCCTGAGGCAGAAGGGTTCTGGAGGAAAAAAAAAACCATCTCATGCTCCATCCATATCTGTGGGTATGGAGCAGCATCCCCCTGGGCACAGGCAGGCCAAAGGATGTCACAGAGCCTAAGAATCATTTTGGAAAGATTGCTAAAATATATATTTTAAATGGTTACTCTTGAACCTTGCAGTTGCAGGTAGTCTTTTAATACTTTTCTAGCTGACTATAGAAAGGAGAACAATTCAGGCAGAATGAAAGCAAGCCATGAGCTGCAAAAATCTGAGCTGGGAGAGGATTAAACCCCAGAATCATTTGTTTAAAATTTTAGAAGCCTTTGTCTGAGTCTCAGTGAAACACTTAAATCTGTGTGCCGTGCTTTGATTGCAATCCATGACCAGCCCCCAAGCCCAGCCTTCCTGGGTGCAAACCCATTTCACACAGCTCATGTGCACCACACTCTTCACTGAAAATGCAAAACTGATTTCCACAAACTGCTAATCCCAAGACTTTTTTTTCAATCGTTTTTGATTCCTAGTGGTATGTTAGCACCACAGAAACAGCATCCAGATTTTGTTGGGAGCTTTCTGCGAGCCATTTCTCTTGAGAAGGACCAGGCCTTAACTGGTGTTCAGGCAAAAGCATTTCCACGTGAGTGAAATCTGCAGAAAGGATGTAAATTGCCCAAGCCATTGCCCTATTGACTGTGTGATATAATGGCTTTCCCACTGGGTGGCAATTAAAGGATTGTGGCATTCCTTTCTTGAAAAGCTCTGCTGCAAGACAGCCAGACACAGAGATGTTGGTTTGCCCTTTGCCTGGAAGTCCCATCCCAGCTGGACACACACAATATTGCCCCGTAACTATGGGATTGCTGAGACTGTTGGGCTGCCTGGGCAGGTAAAGTGCAGAAATCAAATCAACCTGCCCACCAAGCTCAAGGAGCACCAAATAAACTATTGCACTTATTTCCCATATTAATGGGCAAATCACATTTTCCCTGTTCGAGAAGGTTTTGTCCCTGCTGAAAGCTTCTCAATGCCAGATGTGCAATAGCTGGAGGATATTCCTGCAGCAAGACTAAGACCTGGGCCCACTGCTCAGAATTCCTCACCATTTTCCCTAAAGATGGCTTAATGAGATTAAAGTCTGCAAAGTTCACCTTCTGGTGAACAGGTGGAGAACTGCAGCTCAAACTCCCCCTCAGTTCCTGCCTGTGAGCCATGGAAAAAGCCATCCTGAGGATCCAGAAAGCAGCTGGATTTGTCAGAGCGCTGACCCTGAGCTGTGTCACTGCACAGGAAAGGAAAATTCTGCACTTGCACGTCCCTCTCAGCACCAGGACAGCAGCACGGGATTTGGATGGTTCCCTGGATCCATCTTACCTGGATGAAAATCCAAACTGCTTCACAATGGGGATAATAATCAGTGAAAGGGAAGTTCAGGTACCAAAGGCAGTACTTCACTACTAAAAAAAAATATTAAACCAGACAAAACCAAAATTTACTGTTAATGTAGATGTCAGAAGGGTTAAAACCAAAAAAAGCAGTATCAAAACCTCACAACCAACCTAAAACCTCTTGGCATTTCTGGATAATTATGTAAAAATTGAACTCTTCTGGTTATTAAAGGTTAATATGTTCTTGTCAATATAGAATATATTTTGGGTAAATATTGTGAGGTATAATAGTTTTGCACTAGTGTAAACCAGCAAAACTATTGTTTTTTTAATATATTGGGGAAAAAAAAATTAAACTACTTCTTTTTTCCTTACAAGGGAAGCAGTTGCTGGCAGCAATAAATACGTTTTCTACTTACTGATTTATTTATTGTTCTGTCAAGCTAAGAATATTTGAAGTATTTCCGCCCTAAATTTATTCAACTTATCAAAAATCATGTATGGAATGGGAAGTGTCAGAATAAAATTAGCAAGATTTTCTTTTAGTGCAAGTCATAACAAACAGAGCTTTGTATTTGGCACAATATAATTCCTGCTTTAAAATCAAAATTTAACCTTTAAATTAACATCAGAAAGAAAAAGTGGAATCCTGTTTTTCTGGAGAGGAATTTAGAAACAATATGTTGTTATGCATATAATCTTAATTAATGGAAGTGACTGCACAACCGTGATTATGAGACCCACATTTGATTGATACCTGATATTCAAGTGAAAAATGAATAATTCTGTGTTTTTGGAAAAGGAAGTGCTATAATTTTTTTGCTCAGCATGTTAGTCAACAGCAGTAAGGACGTGCAATATGAGAATTAACACCCACAAGCTTTTTGTTTAAATAAATCTCTACACTTTCAACTGCCAAGTGAAAAAGAGGAAATGAATTAATTACAAAATCTTAACAGAAATTTTCACCAAATTGAGCTCCTAAGGAAAGGCGACTTTTATCAGTCTTTTAGTTTGCTAGCAAAGACTTCTGCAAGTAAAATAGTAAAGCTGATAGATACTTAACAGAGGCAGGTGATTAAATCAGAGCAGTGTCCCTCTCTGGGAGCTATCAGTGATCTCCAGCACACCCGATTTTCATAAATGCCAGGTTACAAAATACTGGTTTTTCTATCAACTGGAATAAAAAGTAGTCCTAAATGCAGATTTAATTTTAGTTGCAGTTGCTGATGGCTCGTGCTGGGGAGAGTTACAGAACCTCTCACAGATTTCCCAGGTTCCTGCCACACAGCCATGCCAGGTGAGCAAGAAACAAACATTGCTTGATATGGTTAAAACCTTTTATTGTAGCAAATGACTGAAATCAGCTGAAGTTCAGATCATGTCATATCATCAGGATGGACTCCAACCTGTCCAGGCAGCAGCCCTGGTGCCAGATGGATTTGGCAATAGTTTATAGAGCAGTAATACAAATTAGGATGGAGAAATCTGACCCTGAAATCTTTCAGTCTCCGTGATTTGGTCTCCATTCTCCTCCTCCAGTTAAGCCAGCAGTGGAATGTTTGGGGATGGATAATTTTTGTTTTCTCTGGGAAATGCTGTGTCCTCAACTCTGCCCTTGTTTCACAGGTACAAGAACATTGGACTGACTTGCACTTGCACTGACTCCATTTCAGCTGTGGGTGAAGCCATGAATTACTGCTCATCAGCATCCCATGGTTTGAGTGATATCCTTCAGTTTAAGGCCCACACCCAGGATAACACAGAAGTGGAGAGCTCACTAGGATAACGTATCTTTCAGCTGGCAGAGTAACCCCATTTTTTGGAAATGAAGATGCTCTTACAGACATTTCAAGCTGCATTTTAAGAAGGACAACACTGAACTTGAGTTGTATGCCTAATTTGCAGTGCAAAGATAAGAAATCAACTGCTTGTTCTTGACTCATATTTTCAATGAGCTTGTTATTTGCTCTGCTCAGTGTTTATGCAAGAAAAATTGCTCATTGAAAAGTAAAGTAGAAAAGAACAAAGAAAAAACATTTTTAGCTTAATTTTAATTTGTGCATGCTGGGCAAACAGCATGAATTTTTCCCGTAAAAATTATGTTGAAATTGGAGCCATTGAGCTTGGGAGTGTTCAATCTCAGTTTTGCTTGTTTAACCAGTTCTTGATTTCTGAGCAAGTGAATCTAATGCACTGTGCTTGGGGATGTTTCTTACTGTATTTCATTACAGCTGCTGAGAATTTAAAGCAATTAGCTTTTCATGTTTTCCCTGTTTCTTTTTGTGTAAGTGTTCCCTACCATGGGACTGCTCTTATTATCTCGTATGTTAAAGCTCATCAAATTTGTATCCTTGTTTGCCAGGCAAAAATTAGCTGTGAACTATAGGAGCTGCTCTGGAGTTCTGCTCTGCACACGCTGCCTGATTTCTGCAATATGCTGCTGCTCAGGGATCAGCTCCTGGGCTCCTGCTTCGCCTTAGGGCGCAAGCAGATGTTCTCACTTTTGGTAACTTCACATGAATTTGGACACCAAACTCTGCGTCCTTGCTCTTGTCAAAGTTGTTTGAAGGAGCTTCCACACTCCAGAGCAGGACGTCGGTTCTAACTAGCGAGTTACACCTCTGCAATGGTACAATATTCATTTTATTTTGCACTAATGGAGTGACATTCCAACTTTGGATCAAGCTATTCTCTGTCCCAGCTCTCCCCATATTTTGTGATGTCTTTTGATAACAATTCAGAGGTAAGCTTACACAAAAGTTGCATGCAACTCTCAGAAACTGAGAGGGGCATTTAATTATTTTAAAACATTCTCCTGAATTTTTTAGCACCATTCACAGTCCTGTCTGTGGCACACTGTGCACTTGGCATCATAGAACATAAACAGAATATCTTCATCTCTGGATAGCAACAAGATAGCCTGCACAGTCAGATATATTTCACAGAGATAAATCTTGACAGACACTTTAGTAGTTCCCAGCATTGGTGGTGATGAGCAGTAAGCTTGTACTTGAATGTCATTTTTGTTTTCTGCCACTTTCTGGATACACAAACATACGTAGGCAATAAAACTAGCAGTTGATGAAAATGTAGTAGGAATAGTTCTAGTTGTAGGAATTTCCTATTTGACTCATGTTAAAGACATGAGAAGAGAAGCCTGAAAAATCTTTTCAGAATTCAAACCTCAGTTTCTACCCTGTTCAATTTTTATTCCATCTGCACCAGTTAACAACGAGCCAGGTAACTCTTTTTTTTTTTGTTACAGAGGGTTTTTCTGTAGAAATGAGCTGCCTCTCCTTTAATCAGAATGTGCACTAGACAAATGAAGCTGTGTAAGTACTTCAAGCCTGCTGAATGCCAAAGGAATTTAATCTTTCTGCCATCTGAGCAGAATACCTGTCACCAGTCCTGGGCTGGTTTTCCTGGAATTGGGAGTGTGTGGGGATGGGACCTTTTGGCCCTGCAGAGGCTGCCTCAGGCCTGGTGCCACCCTGCTGATGGAGGCACAGCTCTCATAACCAGGACAGTGCAGCCACCTCAGCTCCTGTCAGTGTTCTGCCAGTGATTTTTAGGAGATGGACTTCATTCTTCACACTCTTGAAGATTCAAACACCCCTCTTGAAAAAGTTAAGTACAGTCATCCTTTACATTTTATTTCACACATTCCACTGCTTCGAGTTTGAGGGTGGGCTTAGGGTCCTTTTCTTAAGACTGCCATAAGGTTAAAACTTTAGAACTTTTTTTATTTTTTCTTTGGTGGAATACAGTGAGCACTTTACATCTAAACCTCTGTTCTGCGTTTTGACAGTAAGCTTGAATCTGGTAATCTAACAGAGGCAAAAAGCAGTCTCAGCAGACATGCTCCAACCTTGTGTTCAACCATATTAAGAATTAATATTTAGTCTTGCCATACAACCCAGCTTTAATAAAGCCACCTAAATCCTCTTGGTTGCTGCTTTGACAGGGCAGCATCAATCGCAGCGCTCGACTTTTGTATTTGCTAATTCAATAGGCAGCCAGACAAGGCTTTCAGAGCTGCCTTTATGGGATAATGAGGCTTTTTACATAGCTTCAGTTTTTGCCATGTTGACAGAAAAAGAAAAAAAAAAAAAAAAAAAGCATTTTTGAGAAGGATGAATTTTAAAAATATTTTCAGAATAAATGCTTCCTGCATATTAAATGTTTCTGATAGGACCAGCTGTTTCAAATTTCTTTCAAACTATTTAGTGTATCCTCAGGAAACGTGGACTTGGGATGTGCCTCCTTTTTGTATCTTCATTGGCCATTTTTGACAGAGGAGAGGCCTTAAAGTATCATCAGTTTAGGGTGAAGACTAAGATTTCTATCAGGCTTCTTGTGTCTCATTTTCTTGCATTTGATACGACTCTCACATCTCTAAGACAATACTGCTACTTTTTGGCAGTTCCAATTACATTTTAATATTGGAAAAGCATGAACCTCCATATTTAGCTGAAGGTTTGTGCATCTGAGTGGAAATGTAGGAGATGGCTTGGTGCTGATCTTGCTAAACACACCACAGCCCCAAAGAATTTCACTACCTTGCCCTGCCTTTAATTAATAATTAGTGTGATTGTGTAAGTAGATCTGGTCATTTTTTTTTTTTTTTCCCAAAATGCATTGAAAGTCTGGATTTCTTTCAGATCCAGACTCAAAGGGTCAAGGGCAAAATTCACACTGATCTGACAATGCCAAGATTTTATTTATGATTAGGGAAGATAATTTTCCAAATTTAATACTTTCAAGTAAGTTTGTTTTTTTCCTCACCCTCAAGGGTCTACTCTGCGGCTTCTTCTTTAGTTTCTTTGGAAGTTTTAGTACTGTTCTGTCTTTTTTTTTTTTTTTTTTTCACTTATGGAGTTCTGCTCACTTCTTTTTCAGTGCATGCTTAGTTATGTTTGGATCTTGATTGGGAATTTTGACCTCTGAAGTATTTCAGCTTTAAAAATACCGGTAGTGATCAAAATAGTTCTGATTTGAAACTCATTAACATTTAATATTTAAAATCAAGAGTCTTTCAAGCCTGGCCTCAATCAGCAGTTCAAGGGCTATGGTAAAACTGTAGATTTTGTTGAATCTGTCCCTTAAATGAGAGCAAATACACCAGTGCTTGCATTTTGTCCTGAATGCTGCAGCAAAGTTCTGCCAGGGTTATTTGACACTGGAGTACAGAATTTATGCAAATAATGCACAAAATAAGCCATGTTACTGGGATTTGCTTAATTAGCTGTTCTGACTTAATCAGAAATACTCACAAACAGGTAACACTGTCTCAGCAACACCACCTTTTGGTGCCTGAGTGCTTTTCTAGCAATCTGTGCTTTTAACACGCTGCATGAACATCAGAGCAGCTTCAGGTCCCGCTGGTATCCTCCAGGGAAGTTCAGACCCAGCGTCCCTAAACTCTGCAGACTTCAGCTGTTTTGCTCACAAGGATGGTGCCTTGGTTCCCCTCTGACTCTGTACCTTGACACTTGGCACCTACTAAATATTGTTATACATAGTTTTTTGATGAAACATCACTTCAGAGGCTTTACCTTTCTGACATTTCTGCAAACAGTTGATGTTTGGAACTGCACAGAACATCATTTATTAGGGAAAAGAACATGAAACACAAAACAAAGAGGAGTTAGGGACTCTAAAACTGCAATGGAAATTGAGAGAGTAAGAACCTAGAGCCTCCTGTCTCATTCTTGATTTTTTTTTCCTTACCCTGCTGACAGAGACCTTGTCTCTGTAACCTGATAATTTAGTTGTTTCAAGCTCTGCATCTTTTGACATTTACTAAGGTCCTCAATTGATTTATCTCAGTTAAGTACATTCATACATTGACAGTTCTTAATCATTTTTTTTCTTAGCTGCCCAGTCATGGCTGTACAGCCCAATCTCTCTCAATCTTCCAAGAAAGGAATTACCACAAATCACAGCCCTTAGGTAAGAAACTCCAAAACTTAGTGAGCAAAAACTGATTCACTTGTTACATTTTTTTTCATTTTTGAGGTTTTCCTTGCTTCTTGCCCAGTTTTGGAACCAACCTGAAGAGCCCCCTGAACAAATTTGCTATATAATAAAATTCAGCAGTGCTACTAGCTCATTTTATGAGGTTAACTTGTGGAAAAACTTCCATAAACAGAATAATTTGACACTTTGCTCTTTAAGAGCCACCCTGCTTCTTGCTCCAGCCAGGACTGATGGAGCTGAAGCTGTCAGGGAGTTTGTCTCCTCTAATACCCAGGTGAATGTAGATGCCTGCTCACATTAAAACACATTTCTCATGCAACACAGAGTTGTTCAAAATGTGAGTTTGTCCCCTGCTGCTGCTGCTGAGCCATCCCTTCACTTCACACACTTTCGCCCAGGGCCATGCTGGTTTCTATTCATAAAAGCTTCACATCAGGGTCCCACTGCTGCCTAATTGCGGCTGGGAACTCGAAAAAGCAGCACTGTGGCTTTTTCTAATGGCTTGTGCTTGGAAATTCCCATGCATAATATCCTGTGGCAGGATTTCAGATTCCTGTCACACACCAAAACTCGAGTCAGCCATTCCAGCTGTAATTGTGTTAACAGCAAATTGCCTGTTGCTGCCTTCTTTCTGCCCAGTAACCATTTGTAAAGCTATCATAGGGTTTACAAAGTAGAGGCATAACCATATTTTCACTAAGTATTGCTATATTTTTCCCTGCCCTGGAAGCACAGTATGGATTGCCTTCCTCAGCCTCCTAATTGAGGGAGTGAGTGACTCCTGCACTCAGCACCACTGCAGGTCACAGACAGTGGTGGCTTTACAGTCTTGGGAAAGCTCCCTAGCTCTGAATTCCTGTCATGACAGCAGACTTAGACAATTATCAGCATTTTTAACTCCATCACCGGGAGGTTTGTGACTTAGTCACAAAAACAATCAGGCAGCGCTGAGCCCTGACCTGAGAGCTCCAACTGGCAGAGCTCTTAATGCCGGGCTGTGAACTTGAGGGAAGTCAGCAAAGCATCTCTCACACCGTGCTGTGGGACAAAGAAACAATCAGCGTGGACTCTGTCATCACCATCACACCTTATCCCGGCAGAGCTGTTCCCAAAGAGGGCTTTGACGAGGTGAAGCACCGCTGTGACTGCTGCTTATTTAATGCAGCGTTGCTGCCTTATCTACACACACCTCCAAGCACCATGAGGCTTCCATTGTCCTTGCATTACACACAATCATTAAAGAAATCGAAAACCAGACTATTCAAATACAAACATTGCACCTTGAACTTTGCTACTCAAGTGCTGGATGCACAAAATGACCGAAAAAAGCATAACATTGCTTTATGCCAGTCTAATAGTGGCTTAAAAGACAGCAAACATGAAGTAAGGAATGGTGATAACATAAATTATCAAAAATATTTTACATTTTCTGTATTGTATTATCAACTCAGTGTCTGGTTAAACTAAATGAATTAATGCTAAGAGCTACAAGGTTTTTTAATATCACTAAGTGGAAGCTGTACCAGAATTGTCCCTTTTAAATGAGGTTAATATCATAAAACCCCTCATATTATAGGTAGACTTATTAGAGAATTTTACATTAAAAATTATTTAAAGTTTAAAATGTAGAGGACAATCAGACTTAGAACTGATTTTTGTGTAATCCTAAAAGAACTCCTAAAAGTGCATGTGACAACAGAAGGCAAATTTTTCATGTGCTGGAAAGCTTCTACTTAAAGATCTTATTTGTCTTCTGTCTCCAGCAACCTTTTACTTATGGCCTACAAGCTTTAGACATGTGATGTATAGCAGGAAAATCTAATACAATTAACATGCAGATATAATTCACTGAGATAAAAATTCTTGATAGATCTGGAGCACTTGAAGGTTATCTTGCTACACAATCACACATTAGAAATGCTAAACTGAATTTTTTTTTTTTTTTTAAGTTATAGTTTGCATTGTTCTTCTGTATTTGACTAGAAAATGTGCTTGTTCTCAGATTTCAATAGGGAAAAAGGACTGCTTGTAATGTTAAGATTCACGTGTGACCCTCCTGATTCCTCTCTTTTAAAGTGAATGTGGGATAGAAAATAAGTTTTCCTGATCAGCTGGTTGATAGGTACTATGAGAAACTCTACAGTGATTGTCCCTGGGATCTGTAAATGAACATACCCAGACTGCAGTAAGGATATGATAAAACATTGTTAATCACACAGATGGAGCTGGCATTACAGGGAAAGGTAGAAGGAAAAAAAGTAAAGCAACCAGAGCTGCTCATTTAAATCTCCAGTTGGCAGATTTATTGAATTTACAGCATTGCTCACTTGTATGCTTATTTCCAGATTTCAGTGGCTGACCCTGGGTGTGTGTCTGTGTCCATCCTACACCACATCCACCCGGAGTGTGAACTGCCTTTAATTGATCAAGTCCAGAACCTCTCCCACTGCAAACATGTGTTTCTAAAAGAGGACCTTATTGTTGAAATAAATCCCTTCCCTTGCTGCATTTTACCTGCTGAACTCAATATGCATTCAGTCATTTCAAAGGAAGTACTTCTCCACCAAAATACAGGGTTAAGTGGGACCAATCAATATAAAATATACAGCAGGGATAGGAAGAAAAGATCAGGTCAGATACTTTGAGAGATATAAAATGTCACAGTTAATTTTTCACTCATCTAGACTGAAAAGGAACTGCTGAATTATCTATGAAAGTGAACTAACTTTGATACTTTGACATAAATGCTGCATAACATTATCCAGAAGAGCAGAGCCACTCCATTATTCCATTATTTACGCACCCACATGCAATATCCACTATCATAGAAATAGATATAGATGATATAGATGTAGATATTTATATATACAGAATCACTGAGCCTTCCTAATGATAATATTGCAGGACAGTGTTCATTTGGGGAAATAGAGAGGAAAATGTGTCCAGTGGAAGCAAAGGCTCTGTGTACAAAATGCTGCCTGGCCCTCTCTGCCAGGCCACCTATGCAAAGCTCCCACAAGTCATGCAAAACTATTTCTGTGCCCAAAGTCTGGCCCACTGCAAAGCAAATCATTGTTTTCTACAATGCTAACTTAATCAGCCAAAAGAAATGAAATGAACTTCTGCCATCAGCACTTCCTCTGAACTTTATTCTGCCGACTCAGTTGCCAAATTGTTTTCCCAATCTTTAGCTATTCCAGTGACTGGTCTTTGAAAAGCAAACAGCCCCAACTTGTTGCAACTCCTTTGAAAGATTATCTTTGGGTTTTGTTCCTCTCAAGTATTCACCTTCAGGCTTCTTGAAGGCAAAGAAAAATAATTCTTAGCCCATGGTAACTCTCACACGGAACCTGCAAACACTTTGGCAAATTCTCAGCCCACCAACTTTAAATCAGACATGTCCAACATCTCACAATGCAAAAAACCTGAATATTGCCTACCATTGATCATGATCTGACAATGCTTTGCCATCTTAGACCCTGCACCAGGATATTTCTCCTTTGTTTTTACTGAGACTTCTCTTGGTGGTAACTATGGTGACAGTGATGTCGATGAGGAGCAAATCAAAATGTATCAGATAAGAGAGAGCCCCAGCAATGTACAGAGATTGTGTGGCTCATGGTGTGTTCATTTGCATTTAATAATTAATTAATCACATTAGGATTTCACATATAGATATACAAAAATGCTGGGACCTAACTGGCAGCCGCCAAGTTTCTGCAGCCTTGAAAATGAATTCAGGATTGAATTGCACACACACATATACAAAAAAAAAAAAAAAAAAAAGCATCAGTCATACTAAGCACCCATCTGGAAATTAAATGTCAAAGATAAATGCAAGAGAGGGGGAAAAATCAAATGAGAAAAGTCAGTGTGCTTTCAGGAAGACACAGTCTGTTCTGAACAAAATTACCAAAGAAATGAGATATTTGCTGAATACCAAACACTTGCTCTGATTTTTTTTTTTCATATGATGACCACCTAAGTGTCTATAAAATATAATCTTTTTGTAAACTCTCAAAAAGAAAACTCTGTGACGTCTGTCAGGAGAATTCAACTCAAGAAAAAAATCCCTACACTTCCATTTTACATCTTACAGATTGTAATAGATAAGGAAAATCTTAATCATTATATCTGGATATGAATATGTGCCTTTCCTTCTGTTTCTTGAGTGGATTTCTGCCCTCCATGCACATCTTGTAAGCAGCTGTCATTAGATAGCTGATTAAAAGGGCCACACACTGAAAAATGCAAACTTCTGTGTGGTTTTCCAAAATGCAGCAGATTACCAGATTTATATGTGAAAAACTAGCAAGCCCACAGAAAACAGATCTGAAGAAATGGCTAAGTAGAACCAAAACTCCAGTTCCTTTTGAGGAAAAGTAAGGGCTGCTCTCTATAATTTATTCCAATGGCTTCCTTCAAACTTTTTTACACCTGCATCACTACTCCAGAATTATCTGTGTGCAGATATTCAAACTTCTGTGGGAAGCAACCAGCAGGGCCAGTACCTGAGCACTGAGGAGGCTGAGAGAGCAGCTCTGGAGGGTCCTGACAGCCCCAGGAGTTCCCAGCTGCTCCTCCCGGGAGCTGTGGCACACACAAACAACAGCAGGAACAGCTGGTGGCTCCAGGGGCTCACACACCCACTAAAGGAAGTGCCCGTGTGCATCTGCAGGGCCTAAAAGCTGAACTCAAGGCATCCTTGCAGTGAGATTTATCAGAGTTGTTATTATTATTATTATTATTATTATTAATTTTATATATTTTTTTTTAATTCCATCACCTGCCGGTGCTTTGGTGCCCTGAGATCCCTTCCTCACGGAGCTGATGTGAGAAATGGAAGTGTGCCTAAAAATCAGCTCTCCCAGGCACGTTCTGTGGCACAGCATGCACACACACATAATCTTTGTTTGATGGAGTTTATCACTTGTTAGGTCACTTCTCATTTGTCTCTAATGGGAAGCTGTAAAATCTTGAAAAATTCACATCAAATTCAAGTTGGGGACCTTAATCCCAGGTTGTGCTGGGTGCAGGGGTCAAGCCCACTTTTGTCAGTTCTTAGATCAGAAGTGGAGGAGCACAAGCACAAAGTAATGAGAAATAAATGGATATGGAGCCATCCCCTAAACAATTGTTTACTCCTGAACTCTTGATTTCATTATGCACGGGCTCATGACAGGACGAAGGGGCTGCTGTAATAACTTTCATGATCCCTTCCCACATCTGCAAGTCTAAACAAGGTGAAGGTGTCATTGAAGGTGTCACACAGCAGCATCAGGGTTTAGTGCACTGCCTAACCTGAACACTCTCTTATTTATTTTACATGAGAATTAATGGCTGATTCAGACTTTGTATGCCAGACTTGAACTTTTTGCTTCCCACATTCCTTTAATCTGCACAAAATCCCAGTATTTGACCCTTTGGTGCCTTATTGATTTGCCCCCCTGCATGGAGCTGTCACACCTCCTTTTGTTTCACACCTGAGAGAAAATTACTGCAAGACTCAATGCAGTCATTTTTGATTTCTTGGAGGTACCTGAGAATCAAATGCAGATCAAATGTTTTGATCCAGCACAGCACTTTTATTCCACAGAGAAGAAAAGCATCCTTACAAATGCACTTGGTGAAAAAGATTGGTAATTTTGTTAAATTATTGGGCAAAAAACCAACCCCAAACCAACAAAATTAAATATGTCTGACCTGATTTTGAAAAAGAGTAGGAAACATAAGAGTATGCAATTTCCCTGAAACTTTAGGAAAGCACTTATAGATCTCAGGGTACAAAGGTGAAGTTCAGATTGTTCTTACTTTTAGTGACAATATAAGAAAGAAAATAAATTTTCTACCTAATTAGCAGGAAATTTCCTGAGATAGCCATTAGGGGAAAAGGCCTATGAAAGCAGTACCATAATCAATTAGCAGGGATGCATTCTTAATTAAGTTCAAGCATTGGGAATGGTATATGCTACAATGCTACTATTGAATTAATAATTTGTAAATAAGACTGGGGGTAGAAACTGCAGTGTACAATTCTTATGAAGAATCCACTCAAAAAGCAATTATATATTATATTTACTTTAAATTTGGCATTTTGTGACCTTTAACCTAAACTAATTAAACTCAATAATAAGATTAGAAAACACAGTGTCTGTCCAGTACAGAAGAACTTAAAAAATTATCTTTGCTTCAGAAGTGACCAGACAAAATCATTAACATGAGAGCATCACTAGAATGAAATATTAATTCAATTTCTGCTGAAGAAATGAAAGCAATTTTTAAATTATTTTGCCCACATACAGGGAAGGAGTAGAAATATAAACATGTTTATTCTGCTGCTTCTTTAAGCACACAATTCCAGCATTCCCTGACACCCCTGTGATGGGTCTACCTTCACCACAAGTACCCTTTTATTAAAAAACATTACTGGGAATGACATTTCATTAAAGTTTCACCACTCTCAAAACCCTTCTGCAGGAAAACACAATTTCTAATCTAAGAACCAGATTCTTTCTAGGGCTCTTTCCTACAGGTACAAGAGAGCAGCCAAGAGCAAGGGGTGACCTATTCCACTCCTCCAGACATTGGCTTCAGCAGGATTTTGCTGGACATCCCCTGCTCTGGCACCTGCACAAAGCTCTTCACATCCCCTGCCCTTTCCAGCTTGTAGGGATGTCAGTGGCACACAAAAGAACTTCATACTTTTCTCATTCTGCTGGGGAGAAGAACAAGGTTTCTCTTGGCTTTCCTATATAAATAAAGATCAAGAATAAAATATTTACTTACAAGGAGAGTTGTGCTGCTTTTCCAGTGGCATTTCAATTTTCAGGCTAGGTGACCTTCAGAGGCTCTCTCCAGCCTCTGTGTTTCTGTGGTTCCAGTATTTTATTTGCAATGTTTCCTCCAACTGGGGGGAAGTTTAGCATGCGGGCCATAAACTGTGATACCCTGATGTGAGAGAGGAGCTGTGGAAAGTGGTGCTCTCTGCTTGGCGTGTAAGCAGAAATGAAATCATAAAAAGAATTTTCTACAACTCTGACTGGTTTTTACTCATGTCATCTTGGAGAAGAGGGAAAATGAAATTTTAATGTTAGATTTGTAGCTATTATCACATATCCAATGACAGATATGTAGATGAGTTTTCATATTCTGAGGGCTGTTCAAGGAAGCCATTTGTCCATACCACTTGCCTTTACTGGCACATCCTAAAATCAAAGGCTGGCTCGAGCCTTAGGGTTTATTTATACCGTAGTAGAGCTGAAATTACTAAATAATCATACATTAATGTCCGGAGAGTCGTTATTTAGCCAAATCAAAGGATGAAAAATAAGATTCCCCGACTCTGCAATACCTTTGGCTGTCAGGATCACAGAGTGATGGTGTGATAAACATAGCAGGGAGCCACTGTCAGCTGTAACCACAACTTGGGCCCACACCTCACCTCTCCTTGGCTCATCCTGAGACTCCACATTTGCTAGGTGAGAACTTCCCAGCATTGTTTCCTCTGTCTCTGCGAGGAAAAGCTCTTAAAATATGTATTGGTCTCCAGCTCTGTGAGCAAGACACAGCTCTGAAGCATTTTCTGCATACAAATTCCTAGCTGTCATCACATTTTGGCATAAAGCTGTTTGGGTGCCTGCGTGTCCCAGCTCGAGCTGGGGTGTGGGTGACATGCAAACATCCTGTGTAAACACCATAAATCTGATGTGTCCAACTGCAGCTTTGCTTTGCATGCACAAAGTGTGGGAAATGTGACTCACCCTGGAAATCTGAGGCTGGGCTGGGAATCTTGGTGATTCCTTCCAGCCCTGAGCAGGGACAACAGGAACATGGACTATAAATAGCAGCAGATATAATTTTCATTATTAATCTTGTATTCCTTCATGTTAATCATGAATTAAGTGGGGGAAGAAAGAGACTACCCTGAGGCACCTGTAACTTCTGGCTCAACATTATAGTTTAGCTAGCAGTGCATACAAGAGTGTGCATTTTCTGGAAAAAGAACATAATTATCAATCCACTTATTTTTGGAAGCAGAGGCACCTTCAGCAGTAAATACTAACCACTAGCTACAGCTCATTGCTGAATGCCTTACGGGGGATGAAGGAACAAGCAGATCCCAGGCTGGATGCTTTTGGCAAGATCCTGCTGCTTCCTTCACTCAGCCCATGAGGAGGCAGATTGGCAATTTGACAGGATTAGAACCTAATTTTATTTCATCTTTTAGTCACCCATTCATTCATTAGTATCTGAGCAGCTGAAGAATGTGAAAAGTTACCAAAATAGCCAAAATAAGTGGAGTATTTTTGATTAATTTCAGCCTCAGAGCCATTGCTTTTCAGGATATTCTGCATTCAGAAATGTGTGCAATAGAGGTCCTCACCAGTGAAGAAATGCATACTTACATGTTAATTTTGAAGTCACTCATTCATATTCATGAAAAATTGCATATACAATATTGGATGCACCCTAGCCAAAGGCATCTATCCTCAGAATATGCCTTGTTAACTTTCCAAGGAAATGGGACCTGAAGATATTACCAGAGATGAAGCATCCGGTGACGGAGCCATTTTTCGAAATGCCTTTGATTGAACTGCATCGCTACAGCAGGTATGCAAGAGTGCACGCTGAATGCATTTTCAAAGTGACCCTGTCAAGCTCAGAGTGACTGTATCTTCTCCCCCTGAACTTTTGATCAAATGCTCATGATTACATGCTGATTTTGTCAGAAACTCCATCCAGGCATGAACGGTGTGCCTGCTGCAGCAAGGTCGTCATAGCACAAGTTTCCATCCCGCAAAACAACCTACCATTAAGAGCTCATTTTTACCAATTGATTGCCATAGCTCCTGTGGAATGCATCTGGGGATGTTTTCTTTTTTACACACAGTTTAGCAGATGCTCTGGTTCCCAGTGAATTCTAAGAACCCACGACAAAGTGCAAAGCAACATTCCCTGTGCACAGCCTGGGGTGTGAAATTATCCAGGCAGCACATCCAGCACTGGGACAGGGAGAGCTCCCATGCCCTGGTGGGGCTCAGTTTCTCACACTTCTAGCACTCCAACTATCCACGTTATCACTGCATTTATCCTCTCAAAATACTGAATTGGGACAAACCAACCCCCGTAGATTTTTGCCTCCTCTGCACATTGGTTTGTTGGAATGTAGATACATGCTATTAGGAGGGCATCCTATTCAAAGCTGCTATTCCCTGTTAAATCTTCTTTTCAGATTGTTTTTCTAACTCTTTTCTTTTTTTTTTTAGACTAGGAGAAATGAGACAATTTAATTGTATTAAATAGACCTATGACAGTAGAGAGATATTTTTGAGACATCCCATATTTTGCTTAGATTGTTCCTTCTTAGAATCTTAACTGCTTATTCTTACTCCACTTGAACACTTTAGTTTCTGTTTCCTCTCTCTTTGGAAAAAAAGAATGAAAGAAATAAAACCAGACTTCTGTATTATTCTAGTAGTGCTTCAAATTCATCAACAGAAACTGCAAGAACAACTGGTCACTGCTTGCAAAATTTGCAGCAACATCTAAATCAGAATACATTAACTCTGAATGGATTTTAAGATGTTCCTCATAAAAATGTCAATAAATTTATTTCCTGGAAGAGGTTTGGTTTGGTTTTTCATTGGCTTTTTTTCCCCCAAGTCTGTAAGTCCTCCCCTTCTGTTTCCTCACCACACTGCCCTAATCTATTACCTTATTCACTGCATTTTATAAAAGTGCAATTACCAAAGTGTAACTGTTTCATACAGATATCAAGAAGTAGATAATGTACTTTTCACAGAACACACCATAGTCTAGAACTGTTTACAGCCAGCAGTAACAGCAAGAGGGGATGACAAATAGTTAATTTCTCCATCTGAAGAACCACACCACCACCACCATAAGCTTTTATGATCTCCAGCAGAAACTTGGCTTTACCTACTGAAGTACAGAAGAAAACTGTTACTTGCATTATTTCCTAACTGCATGGTCCAGACTTTTTTTGTCCTTAATGTGTCAAAACTACTGGCAGCTTCTATTGATTGCTGAAAGCCAGAATTTGCCCTTGAACCATCCACCTCTAAGCTCTGTCACAGAGCTCTTGAGCTGCATTCCCTAGTTCTTCCCTTTAAGTCATAAGACCTCGTATGAGAGATTATGCAGAGCCCTTGAATTAAAAAAAAAAAAGAAGAAAAAAGGTACTGAAAGGAAACAATTTGTCATCACATTTTCTATAAACTGCACTTTTCATCCTCTTTTACTGTTTGTTTCTTGTTTCTTTTCCTGAACTGAACATAATTCTGGCAGTCCTTTTTTGTCTGCAGTCTAAATAAGTCCTTTCTCCTTGAGACTTAGGCAGTTTTACCTGGCAGAGCGTTAGGGGGTAAATGCTTTTAATGAGGCTCCTTCACCTGTGCAGTATTTGAACTTTCTCCCCAGGGAGGAAAGTGGTGCACCCCACAGGCAGTATTTTGATTTACTATTGAGCCTCTTTTGCATAACAGGCCACAGAATACAGAAAGAGCAAAGTCCTTATGCTGTTACTGAGATTTAATGCTGCTTTTATGAAGAGTTCTAGTGCTATTTCAGGAGGGAGGTACAAAGGGTTTGTTAAAAATAGAAACAAAAATCATTAGGTAGCAAAGGCAGTGGCACAATGCTTTGATCATCTCACGGAATCCCTCACGTCCTGAAGGGGCTGTGGATAAAGCACCTGGTGACACTGTAAGAATTGCTGCAGTTTGGGAAGTGTTCAGTGTTTAGCTGTGCAAAGTGAGTAAACTCCTGACAGATGAGTTTCCTCTAGACAGCTTTTATGAAATGCTTAAGACACCAGTTCTGCCTGAGCCACTGAGACGTGGAAATATTTAATAAATACTCAGCTTTCTTTAAAGTCTCCATCCTCGGCGCCTCAGTCTTCTCAGAGGAAAATACTTGCTCACAATTATTTACCTCAGAACTTCACAATCCTGTCACCACATACAGCATAATCACATTTCCTTGTACCCCAATTTCACTGCACCCCATAAGCTGAGGGATAACTTTTGTGTGTATTCTGATTATCACAGGCTGACAGACCCATGTTATAAAGACATCTGTCAGCACAGGCCAGACTTGACACGAGCATGAATCCTTGCACAGCAGCTGAGTGGAAGGCCTGTTACTGAGTTAAAATCCATTTTATGTAACATAAGTGTTTGATGTACTAAAATATCACATGGCTGACAACATCACTGATGGAACCAAGCACAGTGTGTTAAAATAGCTGCTCCCTCAGCTCTGCCTGTGTCTGGTAGCCCTGCCAAGGACTCTTCCTGCCACTCCTTGGCCACCTCCAGCACGGATCCAGTGACAAAGCTGAGCGCTGCTGCCCTGCCAGCCCGACTCTGCGCTTTCCTCAGCCTTGACTGTCCAAGGGAAAAGCAGCTGAGCTTTAAATCTCCAGTGCCCCTGGCTCATCGCAGGCTGAGAGTAACACAGAGCTCTGTTTTCAATCTGAGTTCACTCCTAGCACAACATGCCAGTTGGGTGTGTAGACTGTTCCAAGAGTTGTTCTCTTTTAATCCCTTGGCCGGAGTTTCTCCTACCTCTGTTCCTTCAGATGGTCTGTGTGATCCTTTAGCTCCATTTCCTGCCTCAGGTGTAGCTGTTCCTTACAACAGGTGTACCTGACTCAGCTTTACACGGAATTTTTTGGCTTATAGTAAATATAATCACACTGAAAAAAAAAAAAATAGGAAAATTTCATTCAGAATTTGTCTGAATGAAAATCATCAAAACTGCTTCCTGGCAATGACAGGACTCACAGACCTTCCCTGTCAGGCTTCAGAACAGAACATCCTCTTGTCCACATTTCTCCTATTACCAGCACAGCCTTTCTCACAACATCACACAAGACCTGAAGAACACTTTTAGGAGAAGCTTCCAGCACTTTCCTTCCATGCTGGATTTGAGTTACAAGAGTCACAAATCTGCCAGAACTACAATCATGTAAGAAAGTTTTATAACAACCAGAGTTTCAGGCAAAGTTAATGAGGAACAGCACTATCATACAGGCTCACAAAATAGATATGAAACTATTTTCCATCTTGTAATAATTTTTTAATGCAGGACTTGATAGAATAATTTCCTCATGCCATTATCAGAATAATAGGGCAAACATGTCAGAATAAAAATAAATTGTTTGATAACACAGAATTGTAACAACAACAAAAAAAAAAAGTGTAACTCTCTTTTTTTCTTTTTAACTTAACATTTTCTCTTTTTCTGTGACAATTGTTAAATACTCAAAAATTGCCACTTTGTGTAGGTACTGAATCTAGAACATTGCCAAAGCACAGCAGGTTTTTGCATATTCACATAAGCTCAAGAACAAATTTCTTCTGGTCACATTTTCCCAGTGCTATTTTTTTTTTTTTTTTTGGCTGATTCTTGCCCATAAAAAAGTTTCAAATTAAAGAGACACTTGTTTGACACATTGTCTGCAATAGTGCCTCTGAACACAGTGATTTGCTCTGTATTGACTTAAAGTGCAATTTATTCAATGAAAAGACTCTAAGGAAAACTAGGATGCTTCAGGAATAGCATGAAGTATTGACCTAATCCAAACTTGCTTAGACAAACTGGCAATATCTAAATTGAAATAGCACGTCTGGAGGCAAGAAGAAAAAAACCTGGTGCCTCTACAATTTACATATCCTCCCGAGTAGCAGCATAAAATAAAGCCCGAGCTGCTGTTGCAGCACAAACCTTCTGGCTGTGTGTAAATCTGCAAAAATCCAGGCAGCACATCCTGGGCTGGCACAGCCTTCATTCAGACAGAGGATTTACAGCAGCTCCGGGAATGCCAGCTCTGCTGGGGTTTTTCTGGAAAGGTCTGGAAGCGCAGGGTGTGTAACCCTGCTCCCTTCCAGCACTGAGCCCAGGATGCTCTGAAATCCCCGGGGCCAGGCTTGGGCTCAGGGGCAAACCCCCAGAGGCACTAAAGGACCCCCAGAGTGAAAGGCACTTTACAAATGTGCTTTCCAAGTGATTGCTGAATTCCTGCCCAGCAAACCCCACCCGCAGATCCCTCTGTGCTCTGTGAAGGCTGCACGTCCTTTTTTCAACACACCCTTTCCACCGTAAGACACTGAAAATCTATTTGCCACCCGTACAAGTTCTCTGTTATGCCCCAAAACCAGTTCCACTCAGATTTCTTCAGTGAATAGTTTTGAAGCAACAAAATGTAAAAAAAAAAAAAAGTCTGCTTAGTGTGACTGCACTTGTAACAAAACAGTTTTTTCTTCATTGTTCTTGTTATTCTTCTAGATCACTGCAAAGTTTTTTTGGGGGGGCTTTTCTACTTTCATTTCTAATTGAGTATTAGAAGGTAATTGGTTTGTTTCTATTAAAAGCTAAAAAAAAAGTAAATTATTTACTATTTTCTACCTAAGATCACATGGAAAACACAGTATTTGAGATTGCAGATTCATGAGTTTAATCTCAGACTCTGAGTAAGATATTATTGAATCATATATGAACAACAATAATCAAGATTGCAGACATTATTATTTTATGTTTAAGGGCATTTTCATTGAAAACTTGAGTACTGTAATTCAATAATCCTACACTTTGGAGTGAGCTTTATGGGTACAGATTTATGAATATGCATTGCAGAGCTGTTTTTCTTTTTCTAACTTTATATAAAAAGTCTCATATGCTAATTCCCCCTGCAGAGAATCTCTGATGAGCCCTGAATTTACTTCTAAGTTTTACTCTCATTTATTACAGACTAATGTCAGAACACTTTTTCTCAACGCTCAAGAACAAAGTTTACTGTGCTCAAAGGCCAAATCATGTGGAAAAGTCCAAACAAAACCCAGAGTATTTCAAATATGCAATGGCATAATGATCCAGCATCTGTTTTTCCTGTAAATAGCATTCATTTTAATAATATTTTCACACTAATATCTGGTGCAAAGTTAGTCAGTCTTTCTTATTCTGGGTAATTCTGCTTACAAAACCCCCATGCTACATCTTCTACTCACGATGGTAATTTTAACTAAAACTATTAAAGGCTAGGTCAAATTTCCAGCTGGATTTTCAGGAGACGCCTCTTCCAAACCCTTATCCCGAAGCTGAACATTTTGAAAGTGTGGCCACCAAATCTCCCTGTGCATTGGCAGATCCTCCAGCAGGTCCTGGCACCGATGAGCTGCACATTGCACATGTGCTTCACTGGGATCCACAGGACTGCAGAGTGCTGCTGCCATTAAAACAAATTAATCTCCTCCCCAGCTGAGGGTTCAGCACCATCTCACCCCTCCCGTGGTGTGGAGTGGTGCAGGAGCACCTTGCTTGCCCAGGGAGATGCTGCTGTCTCCAGATTGTCTGATATCCCAGGGCAGCTTTGCAAAGATGCACTCTGGGCTTCAGTGAACAATTCCCAAAGGTGTTGTTGGAAAATATGCACAGACCCCACACAGTTTTGGATATCTTGGATTTCTGCTTATTGGCCTCGATATAAGCGAATATTTGGTTTTTTTTGTTTTGTTTTGTTTTTTTTTTTTTTAAGAAGTCGCTGAAAAGTGCAACGTAATTGCTTGGAATCACTTCCAGTAGAATACAGTGCAAGATGTAAAAATGTATTTTATTTTTCTCTCCCATTTTTGGGAGGACATCATGTGGTGAAACATCATTGGTATTATAAGGAGATCATGTAAGTACTGGATAAAACCCTCAGAGTGCCCCCAGGTAGGTGTGATTTTTACCCTACACCTATCCCTAATTTACAATACTCTATGGGTTCCTTACTACTTGGAAATTAGATACTTTTAGATAATGTTCTGAAGTTGTTGATGCTAACACCATGCTTAATCTTAACCACTTTAGTTCCAGAAAGTATTTTGGTTGATGTTCTCAAATTTCCTTTCTCACCTCAACTTTATTACCTTCTTTGGATGAAGCAATAAAATTTTCTTATTTATGTTATTACAAAAATAGTAGCCCTAATTACCAAATAAAAATATTCATAAAGAAAAAAACAAACAAACAAAAACAACAACAAAAAAAACCAAACACAGGCAAATGGAAGACAGATGCAGGTTCATTCCATAGTGGGATGAAATAAAGCACAAGAAATTACAAGATCTCAAAAAAACCCCCAAGCATGGCTGACTTTTAAGGCATCCGATGGTGATGGCTCAGGTAAGATGGGAATGGCTTCAAACTGAAAATGTGTGATTAACAGTTTGGTAACAAGAGTTTGAGCTGAGCTCAGGAGTGGGGTAAGATTGAGAGAAAGAGAGCTCCAGACAACCTTAATTAGAATATTGAATAAACCAACAGAAATGATAGAACAGAAGCAGAGTTTTCAGGAGTTTGGTGATTTTAAAGGTTGAGAGGCTTAAGGCTTAATCATGTTTTTATTGTCAAGGGAAATGAAAGATAAAAACAGGGCAAGACATATAAGGAAATGTGATGGGACAGGCAGAACAGGGAGATGAGGAAGTAGATGAGAAACTTTTGTAATGAAGGATCTTTGTGATGGAGAAAGGATGTCAAACCAACAGGAAGGCACAGATAAACACCTCATTTTGTCAGGTTTTTTTCCCAGAAGAAAGCGACAGGATATTATGCAGTGATATAAAAATAAATGGAAGCAAGGGAAGAATAAGAAGGAAAAACAGATTTGAGAGAATTTTAAAACAAGTCCAAAATTGTTGGGTTTCCACATGCAGGAAAAAGCTGATGGCAGTGTTGAATAAGAGATCTGCAGAAAAGAAGAAACAACAGCCTGCCTGAAAAGAAGAAGAGCGCTCAATAAAATAGGAAAGAAAAGCTCTTTTGGTGCAGAGAAGATTTGTAGTAGGGCTGTAGATTAAATGAAAATGAGAACAAGGAAATAAACAGCTCAAAAGAAATTGGCCATTAGCCTGTAAACTGGAGTATCCAGAGTAAGTGCAGGATTATTAGGCAGGATTATTATATTGTTATGCAAGGAGGAAAACAAGGAACCACGTGGAAATCTGCTGCTAATGGGAAGAGCTGATTGAGGAGCAAATGCTGGAGCTGAGTTGGAGCAAGAAGGGGCAGAGAAGCTGCTGGCAATCCCCCTCTGGGTAAGGGACACTGTGTGAAGAGACACGTGCTGGAAAAACCCCAAAAAGCTCTGATCCAGAACCTGAGCATGAAGCCAGAAGTGTGTAAGGGCTTCCTCTGTGCTGTGCTCAACAGGCACTCATTTGGATCACGTCAGTACTGTGGAATGGCCTGGCATTGGCATCACAAGTTACCCATCCCCAAACCTTCCTGGAAGGATGGAAATCCCAAGCAATTTACAGCACAGGCCCTGCTCTCATTTCCATCACAGCCCACTCCCCTTGCAAGGAGGATTAGGGGAGCCAGGGGCCTCACCCAAAGGACAGAAGTATCTAGAAAAGGAGGAGACAGCTCTTCCTCACTGTTTTCAAAATAAACACACTGCTTATAAACACTGTTTTTAAACAAAACACTCCTCACTGCTTTTGAAATAAACACTCACTGTTTTTAAAATGAACACAGACATAAGCAAACCCCCGCAATGGGATAGATCTGAACGTGTGCTAAGGAGTGTGACTCCAGGGGTGATGCTGTGACATAGGCAGCACAACATACACATGAAAGAAGTCACATGAAAGAATTCATACATTAAAGGATTCGTTTGTATGAATACAAATGCTTGGAAGTCTAGAAAAAAGTAAGATTGTTGATCTTTGGGATAATGCTTGCAGTCTTTTGTCCTGCCCATGTGAAAATAGGAGTGTTTGGGGCATTTTCTCCTTCCTGAGACAAGTAAAAAGAATCCTGTAGTACTCCTCAGAAAATGTGTCTGGCCAGACAAGGAGAGTAACATATCCCAGAAGAAAGAAGCATCTTCAAGGAAGTTGTTCCCTGCTCTAATTCTGGAGAGAGAGGCCAGAAACTCTTCTGGCCCTCTGCATGACTGCATTAGAGACAGGCTGCTCACAGGAATTTACCAACATGAAGATACTCAAGAAGGTTAATTGGAATTAACTAAAATGTATGAACTTTGAAGTGGATTAATTACATTATCCTAAGTCCTTGTGTAGCTATTCTTATTTAAAATTAAAATGATCTTAATGTAGTTTATGTTATTTCGCTCCTAAACGAATGATAAAATGAATTAAGATAATTTCAGAGCTCATTTGCATTAATTTTCCTGTGTAAATGTGTGTAAACAAGCACTGAGATCCTAAAACTTAAAACCTCATTGAGTTTCATTAAGCTTATCAATAATGCATCAGAGCTGTGAGAGTGGATTCCAGACACAGCTCTTAGTGATGACACCACAATACCCAGAACCACTGAGACCAGAAATCTACCAGCTCTGAAAAGTTTCCAGATCCTTTAGAAACAGAAATTCCTTCAGCAGAAAAAACCTCTTTATGCAATTGCATCAAAAAGTGGGTCAGAGTAAACAGCAAGTGACATAAACATCCTGCTTCACACATATTTCATCTTTGAAATAACAGCACCCTAAAAACAGGAGAAATTTGTGAAATCCTTCACCAACCCCAATGTTTGCTGGGATCATGATGCCTCTTTTGAAGGCCAATGAGCACAAAACCCATGACAAAACGTTGAATCAATCAAACAAATTTCCCAGCAGTCCTGCTGGGTGAAGGCTGTTTGTTGAGATTATTCAGCAAATGGGTGATGAAAAAGGAGTTCTAATAAAACCTAAAGGTGTAACTCTAAATAAAATGCTAGAAACAAGTCTGCAGCCAGTGTCATGGCCAGTTTCTCTCATGATTGGCAAAAAAAGCACAATTGCCTAACAGCTGTAATAAAGAGAGCTCTAAGTAGTACTTGTAAAGATATTTTTTTTTTCAGTGAAAATTTATTGCTGGTCTGTATCAAAACTGAGAAATGCAGCAAAAATATTTTCACATGAGAGAATTCTTGGAATGTTTGTTGTGTGACAAAATATTCCAGTGAAAACAACAAGAGTTCATAATGATCCAACAGATAAATTAAATTTTGCTTAGTGAATAACACCAGGAAAGAAGCAGTGCCCTGAGTGCCCAGAATCACTGTGCAATAATTAGGAGGCTTTTCACCAACAAAATAATTACAAATTGCATTTTATCTGCCTAGTGGCTGAATCTTACTAATTATGGATACATAAATTGACAGAGATGAGTTGCTTATTTAGTATGACTGTTAGACTGATTTAAAAAATAAAATTATTTTTTTTAAATATAAAGCTTTTGCTGTACTAATTTTTCCTGTGGAGAAGTTGGGACAAATGTGCTTTAAAGATGTTCTTTCAGAATGGAATTCTCATTTTTATCCTGTGCAAGGACAAAATTTCCTGAATCCTTTTATAAAGGAAGGATATAAAATACTGTAATGATATAGATGAGGCAAATAACAGGAATCAGGAGGGGCAATTTCTGTTTCTAAATCTTAAACCTCTATCTTGTGTGACCTCAGGGATCTAAACAGTTTCAGTTTCTCCAGTTTTCAGCTTGTTTATAAATTTTTATGATACAAAAACCTAAAATAGATTTAAGAACATAAAATTCAGCTGAGTAAGTATTTTATTATTGCTAGGCTAGTTAGAACAAATATTTTGAAAGCTGCTCTGCTTAGCATAGCACTCATTTGCTCTCAAAAAAAATGGGAGAGTGCCTGTAAAGTAGTTGTTCTTACTGAAGAATGAACTCATAAAAAACAGTGGATTAAAGAGTTGGATTAAAACAGTTGTAAAAAGACCCAGAATGTAAAAGTAAACAGTTGTAAAAAGACCAAAATGTAAAATTTTCCTTTAGTTCTTCCTGCTCTTTCTGCTCTATTTCAAATCTTTTAGCCACACATGACTTGCGCTCCAATTTTGAACAACCACTCTCATTTTAGCCTGCTGCTCTGGCAGAGTATCTGCTGCTTTTCCCCCATAATCAGAGAATAAAAAACAACAGGTTTTTTTGTTATTGTTTTATTAAAACAATTTTGTTATTGCTTTATTAAAACAACAGTCCAGCTTGCTGCTGGTCTGACTGCAGTTCTAACCCTGGCTCGTGCTGTGGAGCAGGAAGGTCACAGGTAGCTTTGAACTGACACTCATCCTTTGTGTGCAAACACATCCTCTTTCATGTCCTCACCCTGCCTGTTTCACACTACCCAATGTGAATTCTTTTGACACGTCTTAAAATATTTTAAAGCGAACTTATTTAAAAATTGGAAAAGTCAACTCATTAAATAACGTATTTGTAGTAAGAACCTTTTATCTTCCACTGAAGGCAATAACAAGAGTCTCTCTGAAAATTTTTAATAGACAACAAACAGCCTCTTTGAGTTTAGAGCTTTCTGAAGTGACTGATCCTGACTTTCTCAAAAAGGTATTTTCCATATGCACTAGATATATGCAAACACTGAAAAAAAAAGGGAAAACATTTTGAATTGCATTTACTAGAAGTTATAACACTTTGCATCCTTAGATTTAGAAATTAGAAATGTGGAAAGCACTTCTTGAAAGTCACGTGGCTTTCCTATTATTTCCTTTATTTTGATGGTTTATTTAAAAATTAATTTCAGTTTTGGACAAACTGTTCAGTGACTGTGAGCCAGCAGGGGCTCTGCTAAAGATGTGGTGTAATCTTCACACTCCAGTGATGCAGCTGAGAGACAGCTCTGTCACCAGGCACAGAGCTCAATTCCATGCTGGATGAGAATTCTGACTGAAATCTACCTTTTTTTTTTTTTTTTTTTTTGCAAACTTTATTCCCAGTAAGATTCACCCAAAACTCACTGATACTGATATTTCTCAGCAGTAATTCCACACTGTTCTGTGTGTAACTGCATGCACACAGAACAGTGCAAGGAACTGAGACTCCACTGTGCAAGCAGCAAAAACCAATCCCTAACCTGCAGCTCTATAATTCAACAAGCTGAGTTAGGAGCAATACAGGGAGAGAAAATTCTTGCAGGATAACTAAATCTCAGTTCTTTCTTTCTTTCTTTCAGTCCTTTCCACTTAGGGGAAAAGCAACATGAGTTGAAGTTCTTATCTGATGCTCCTAGTTCTGAACTGCTCATCCAGGAATACAAATTACAGCTCCAGGTCGATCCTGTAAATTATATCACTGTAATGCTCCTCACACCCCACCAGCCCCAAACTTTTTGAAGCTATGGTATGCAGAAGAAGAGGAGCATTTTAAATACACTCAGCTCCAGTTCAGTAGAGAAAGAAAAAGAAGAAGTAGTTTTTGTAAGCCTTTGGTTTCTATATCACACTGAAACAAATTCTAGAAGAGCAGAGATTTTTGCCCTTTTAAAAATGAGTATTTTGATGATTACCTCATGGAATATTTAGAGGAACAGGAGGATATTTCCATCAAGGCTTTTAAAAATCCTGAATGCAATTTGTCTTTCTTTTTCTGAGGGTTGAGAATCTCACCTGCAATGGCTGCAGGAACACCCCTGGATGTGCCACTCTTCATTCCAGGGCAGTCCCTGAGCACTGCATCAGCTTTCACAGCGAGCTGACTGCCCAGACTTTTATTCAGCACATGTCCTGTCTGCACTCTTCCTTGCTTGGGTCATACACAATTTACTCTCTTATGCATTCTCATCTCATTCCTGCTTTCCTATTTAAATGCAGTTTTATTTATTGTGGTGCAAAAAGAAAACACCCTGAGTCCAAGGTGATTGCTGAGAGAAGCTGAGTGGTTTTGTCATTCCTGCCCACAGAGTGTCATTCTCTGCATGCTTCTACCCAAAAGGTAGGGAAGATATGGGTTGGATATTAGGAAAAAAAATTCACCGAAAGAATAATAAAGTACTGGAATTGTCTTCCCAGTGAGGTGGTGGAATCACCATCTCTGGATGTGTTTAAAAAAAGACTGGACATGGCACTTGGTGCTGCAGTCTGGTTGAGGTGTTGGGGCATGGGTTGGACTTGATGATCTTAGAGGTCTCTTCCAACCTCATCATTCTGTGATTCTGTGATTCTGTGAATACTGGCACAGTGGGACATTGCTGGGGGTTTCTCCAGGTTTTTATTTAAAAGTGCTTTCAAAGTCAGAATATTCAGAGTTGGAAGGGATCCACAAGGACGATAAAGCCCAAATTTAAGTGAATGACCCTTATGTGGATTGCCCCCACAGCCCTTGTGTTACTAACACCATGCTCCAAACAACTGTAGAGACATCAGCAGCTCTAATAAATCCAGGAAACAAAGAGCTAGAGTTATTAATACACACTGCAACAGAGCATGCTGCCAGAATGGATTTTAATTGCTACTGTTGCCACTTCTGATTCTTTTTATTTATTGTGAGTCTAAAAAAAAATACTTTAAAATTATGAATTATGGCATGCAGAGTTTCTGACATGCTGTAGAAAAATTCAAGTTCGACCAAGCCTAGGCAATCCTGTGTGAATTCATCCATTCCCTTACACACTCATTTCAGACAAAACACTGTTAAGACTGAAAAAATCCAGTAGTTAAGGTGACTCTGTGTCTTGTGTTTGAAGCCTGAGGTCTCTGCATGTGTGCAGCTTGATACAGTTTTTCACTATAAAAGCCTGGATGCAGAGTTTTTATTTAACACACAGTGAATTTTGGTTGGTGTGTCTTCATTAGTGTGTGAGTTGTTCAATTTTTACTGCATGCTTCCAACTCAGCTGTCAGGACAGACCTGTTCACCTCTTCATGGGAGAATTATTCATCTCTTTATCATCACTGTAAATTCCTCACTGGGCCATCTGACTCTTCTCTGATAATAATGAATCTACTTTCACCGAGGCTTTTGAGGAGAAGCACGTGATGGACAAGAACTAAAGGAATTAAGGTGGAAAGAAATTAAACTTGAGAGTTCTCACAAATGTCTGATGAGCAGTCTGGGCAATGAGGACCCAGCGGTTCAGAGCAGCTCACAGCACTTCCAACAAAGCTTGTCAGAAAAATTGTGCAGGAAAGTTCTAGTTTGGAAAGTATTGATTTAACAGAAATTGGAATACACTGTGAAATACACTGTTTCACTGATGTAATTAGACCTGGTCTGGGTGTCGTGTTTAATTAAAGAAATAACGGAAAATAAAATTGCAACCTGCTATCTATCCACCCTTATAAAAGATGACTTAAATCATCTTTATACCCAAATGCTATTAATCCTACTTGAGAAGTGTCCAGTCTGCACCTTCCTCCACTGATGGTGCAAAACTGCTAACACAACACTGCAGTCTGTGTCTGTGCACCAGGAAAATCTCCACCTTGTTAAAATACTCAGCAAGCAAGAAGCACGTAAATAAATCCAAGGCTTTGCTAAACAAAAAGAAAAGTAAGTGCAGAATTGGTAATCAAATATTATTAGAACAATGAAAAGAATTGTGATCAGGGTGTATTCCTGCTATCTGCTTGGCACAAAGTATTTCCCACTTAAGCTGTTAAGAGAAAAGGTGTGGAAGAGCACAGCCACACCAAGCAGGCTTTAGGCTCACCAGAAGAGAGGCCAGGCTTTCTATCAGTTTTGGCTTTCTCATACTTCACTTTTGCATTTCCCCATGCGTGGCAGACATTCTGCTTATATCTCAAAAATCATTTCTATTTTTCTCCCTTCAGGGAAGAATTGCAGATATCTGTCAGGAAGGGAGCTAGAGAACCTGAGTCCCCCTGTGCTCACAGTGGGCCACGAGCAGGGCTTGCTGCAGATGCTCCACCCAGTTATCAGAAGGTATGGGGCAGCACAGTCCTCTTCTGGAACCAGAATCATTTCCCATTAAGCTGCCTAATGACCCTGGGATATTGGTGAGCCCTAACCATTTCTTAATAATGGATATTATGACTCATCCATCCATCCTGCCTTACTTCTCAATGCACCATTGAAAAGATAGGAAACCATTTTACCAACACACCCTAATATATCATAGCAATTTAACTTCTAATAGATTTTATTATTGCTTTTAATTCTTTTTTCTTTCAAGGATATTGATTTTGAGAGTACACTATTCTTGCAATTAGGTACAACTGTTTTTTTTCAGTATGTAATCATTTTTGCTTTGTAACTTTTGCAGGAGACAAACTGCCTTAATACAACCCCTGATCCCTGTGAGTCATGTAGGGATGTTAAAATAACGAGGACATAAATATGATACACAAGTTAGTGAATACAAAACAACAGTCTACACTAAAGAAATGATTTTATTGTCTGACTTGTCAACACACTAAAACCCGAAACTGCTACACATGCAACACTTGGAAAGCAGGCAAACCAGCCTGAGGGGTCAGCTGGGTGACACAAAATGCTCCTTTTCAAAGTTCTCTACCAAGAACTGCACCAGGAACCTCCAGTGCAGCCTCAGACACCCATTCCCCAGCAAACACACCCTCCAGCCTCTGCACAAGCGTTCTACAGAGAACACATTTCATGGTCTGCTTCTCTGTGCAGATTTACATAAAGCCAGCAAGCTGCCCCAGTGAGGAGCTGGTGCTCTCCAAGAGCAGGAGCCTGTTTGTTCTATCAATAGGACTTGTTTGAGCAGAGCACTGGGAGCTGCTTCTCCTCTATTAACAATTTTGTTACTGTTCTGCACATATTAAGCAGCTTCCCTAGTGATGCAGAAACGAGGCATTAAACCATAGCAAGAAACATCATTCCAGTATTATCACAAAAATTATATTTACTATTCACAGCATTGACATTTACTTCAGAGAAATAAAGTGTTAAAAATCACAAGGAATTTTGTCAGCACCTTTTTGCTCAATTAATGCTGATTGCTATACGTATAACCCATTTTAAACTTCTGCTTTATTTTCCTAATCTATGTCACCCAGTCATAGCTCTTTTATTTTTGGTGCATTCAGAGCAAGAAATTGACATTTCCTTTAGATATCACCAGGGTGGTACCAGTTCTCTGTTCTGTGATCTACATGAAAACATGGTCTTTATTGTAATGGGGAGCTTGATTTTAGTACACAGAGAATTTCCCCCTTGGTGCCCTTCAAACTCTAACTTGCAATTATCAATACCAAATTCCTGCCAGAGAATGTAAAAAATTAAGACAGCTGCTGGTTAGAGCCCCAGAAAAGATAAGAGTCTTCTCTCATGATTCCATCAAAATTAAGCAGGACTTAAATGGCACAAAGATGTCAGGCACAATCTGGGGACCAAGCCTGTAGCCAGAACTGCCTCCAAACCTTTTGCAAGTAATAGTAGAAATTACCATAAAAACTTTCCTGTTTTTAAGTGATCGTGGTGGTTTTGCTGTCTATAATTATCTCAGTCACAAAGAGCGATTCAAACCAACACAAACACCTTTGGAGCAATGCAGAAATGCAGAAATTACTGTGCTCCAAATCCCTAGGAGCTGTCACTGTTCCTGCCTTAAAAACCAGTAAGGACAAATTCAGGAATTGGCCATTTGGTTTCTCTTTTCAGTCACAGAAACACAGTGACATAATTTTTCTGCATGTGCATCTTTTTTTACTTTATGTGAAAAAAGAGCTTGTGGTGCATGCAGCTTTTCAGGACCCCCTTTTCAGGACCTTCTTTCCTCAAGAAAAAAGAGCAAAAACCAGCTCCTGCACCAACACGGGTAACTGAAATATTTAAAACCATAAATCTGTCTGAGACCATTATTGATTTTACTGTGCGTGGAGCAGCTGAAGCATTAGACAGCAGCCATTCCTTGCCATAAACACTCCAAGGTTTCTCTGTACCTCCAGCAAACCCAGAACTCTGCTGTTAATGTAGCAGATTATTCACTTTGGAACCCTGGAGGTGTCCTTGATGCTTCCCCCTCTGCAGCTCAGCCCCAATGACAACCAGAAGGGCAAGGCCACCAGGACTTATTACCATGTAATGCCATGTTAAGCACACACCTGAATACTCATCTTGCTGGGGACTTACCTCTGTAATTGCAGCTGCAAATCTGTCACATCTGGAAGCCTCTGGAACTTTTTCTATGTAGCCTTATTAGATGGGAGAGGGTCCAGCCAGCTCAGTGGCACTGTGCTCATGAAAAGCAGCCCCAAACAACTTAACTGACCGTGTCACCCATTTCACACTTATGGCTATCCTAATTCTAATTTAATAGGAAACCAAAAAAAAAAAACAAAAAAAAAACCCAAAACAACCCATTCAAAGGTGCAATGGCCTTTTTTTATATCACACACTGCACTGGGATTAGAAAATGATTGTTATTCCTCTTTTAAAGTAAGCAGATTATCATGCTGCTAATTATTCTCAAAGGAATAGAAAAGATGAGAAAATAATCTAAAACTTTTCCTGATGGAACTTAACTCATGGCTAGGCTTAATAGGCTCATTATAATTACCAACAACTTTTGCTTTGCTATTTCCTGAAAGAATTGTGGCTAACAATAAGGGTAACACTTGGAGCCGACTTTCCACACACAAAAGTTCTGTTGGCTGCCTATACTATTGCACAAATAAAGATGGTGCAACCTCTCTGTAGTATTCTAGAAAGAAAGATCTTTAAAAAAAAAAAAAAAAAATCATAGACTTAATGGTAGTTTGTCCCACTGAGGGAATTCTTTGCAGCTGGTGCTTTAGCAGCACAAAGCTTTGCATCTGCTATGCTGCCATCTAAAGGGTTTGGAAAAAGGGAGGAGAATTAGATTTTCCATGTGCTCTGTGAGAATTATGAATTGGCATTTGGCTATCCAAATTGTAGGTTTTAATTAGAATGGCACTCAAAACCTGAGGGATGTTGACTCAATGTGTTGGACAGGATCACCACCAGCAGCTAAGTACAACTTGGACTTTGAGAGATTTCCTTACATGGGAATGTCAGGAGTCAAATTATTTATGGAGTGCAGGACAATTTACAGCTCAGAAAAATTAACACAGAGAGCAGAGAGCTGTGCAAACAAGACCTTCAAACCCTGCTCTTTGACTGAGCAAGCAGCCAAATCAAAGTCCTCTTTAGTCATCCTCCTTAGGCTACCTCTACATTGACTTCAAAAGCAACTGGAACCTGATAATACAAATTAATGAAGTACAAGATCATACTCACCAGGTGTGTTTTCCCAAGAACTCTACAATGCCAATTAAAAAGCTTAATTAACAACATTGTATTTTTTGGTAGTTTATCACAGTTTTCTGTTTATTCATCCTAACTTATTTCTGTGTTGATACTACATTTTGTAAGTAAATAACCGAAAGTTAAAGGTTTAGAGCCTATTAATATTTTAATGCCACAAAAAGAACATTGGCATTTTTGTGGTTTGTTCATCTAAAATATTATTCAATAATGGATCACAAAACAAAAAGAATAAATGGTTAGAGAAGTGTGGGTTTTTTTTGGTTTTTGTCCATGTAGTTTGTTTTAGAATTTATTCTGTGTCCTGTAAAGTACTCCTAAAACATTATCATTCTGATGTTCACTTCTTGCCTACAAAAAAATAGGTTTTTCCCTAAATTCTTGGTTTGTTAGATTGTCCGGTCTACTTTCAAAAAAAAAAAAAAAAAAAACAAAGGAAGATGTACTAACTTCTAAAGCCATATAATTCATATGGAAAGAAAGCAATTAAATCAGAGCCTGGAACCAGACAATAATATTTGCAATTGATCCCAATTTCAAGATGAGAGCCACCACTCATGGCAGCATTGATGGCAATGGCTTATGGCTGGAGCACCAGCAATAAACACGAATAAAAACTAAAATGAAATAAAATGAAACAGATAAAGTGAAGTAAAATGAAACAGATATAAGTAAATAAAAGAGCTTTTGTTTAAGGATGAAATATGAACTAAAGCAAAAGAAGGAATGTTAAATGAGGTGGAAAGTGCCTATTATCAGATCATTTAAGCTGTTCGTGCAGCTCTGGAGTCACCAGAGTCATTTCAGTTGTTTCACTCCCAGCAGTGAGAGCACTCTGATTACAGAATGGGAATTCAGTTAAGGCCAAGTTCTGTCCAGCATCTTCCTTCTGCATGACAAAAGCTCTTTGCTCAATTCTCCTCTGCCTGTGTTTCCAGTTTTAAAGTTGAATATGATCACAACCCAGACAAAAAGCTTTGTGAGATAAACTGAATAATGGTGATGAATGCTTGGATAATGTAGGGAAATAGGCTGAGAAGAAAACTGACCAAGCCTTTTGTTGGATAAAATTTCTTTAACAATTGAATCACTGCACTATTAGAAGAAAACACACCAACATGGCATAACAAATATTTCCACCTTCCTAAAATTCACTAGCTCTGTGGCCTGAAATTTATTTGTCTTTAAGAGATAGAAATTAAATATATCCATCTAGAAATAGTGGAAAAATGCACTTAAAATTCAGATTTTAATTCAAAGAGCAGAGGTTTTCCCAGCCCTTGTGGACAGGACATGGAGCAGCAAATTCAGGAAATGATGATGGTATTTTAACACTTGTTACTTGGCCTGCAGCAGCCACCACAGAAAATCCCGAAAGCTCTTTCCCCACACATTCCAGAGCCAAGACTGGGTGCTGACCCACAACTGCTTGAGGTCAGACCCCAAAGCTCATCAGCTGCTTTCAGACTGTCAATTCTGCTCAGCCAAATCCCTGAGAATGAAAAGATTTCATCAGGAACATCGTAGCTAGTCCAGTGCTAAAACCACTCTGTATTAACAGCAAAATATGCCAAAATTCACAATGATTATTTCATTCATACGTGGCTTCTATTCTGCAGCACAAGGGAACTTTAAAGTACGCTGAAAGAATATCTTTGATTTCTCTGTCATATTCTCGGAAAAAGGACTGGTTGAGAGGTTTGTGTATGGAGGACAACGAAATAAAAAATAGTCAAGGGAATTTTGTACTTGAAGAGAAATCGTGGATGGCTTTAGTCCACATTTCTACTGCCACAGCAGGAACTGCCCAGCTCCTTCCTCAAGAGTGAGCAGAACCAGTGAAAGCAACCAGAAACAAAGTTTAATTTCTGCTTTCTGCTGCAGCCACAGACACTGCCAGGCACGGGGCTGGGTCCCTGCTGTGTGGCCTCTCTGAGAACAGACAATTTGTTCTAAACAAAAATCACCCTTGATCTTTTCCACTGGATTTGGAAGAGCTTTGGTATTTTTTAGCTGGCATTGTATTTACTCAAATTATGAAAAATGACAGCCATTTCATTGATTGAACACAACTGTTTGTGAAAACCAAAGTAGCCTGAAAAGATTGAGGACTTTGACATTTAAAGAAAAAAATCATTTACCCCAAATAATTTCTAAATTTATCTTCATTACGCTTTTTGATTTAAAATTTTAATTTGAAAATGGTACAGCAAAATATGTGATTTTATCAGAAATTAGTGTTTTGATTTAACTTTCCAGAGGGAAAAAAAACTGTCTTTTTTTAAGCATCTTTTAGAATTTTTATTCATTATGAGCTATTTGAACACCTCAGATAATTTTTTTGGCAGGTTTTAACTGAAATAGAAAAATACGAGTTGATTTGGCAGATGAACAGCTCCTCAGAGTAGCTGACAGCAGATGAATAAGGACTGATGCATGTTTCAGTTTGTATTATTAATTGAAAAGTAGGACTTCCAGGAGTTCTCAATACTGGGTTTGGTGAGGATAATTTTAAATGGATGATTAATATATTAAAAAGTATCAAACACGTAATAAATAGAAGTAGCATTTCAATACTTGTCTGCCATCAGCTCAGAGTAATAAAAAAAATAAAATACTTTAGAACAAGAGTCAATTTGCAAATTAAACTTCCTTAAACACAGCCAAGTTGCAAAGAATCACCTTCTCTTCTGCAAAATCCAAGTAAAACCTTGGTGAGTGGAAGCTCTGATTGCAAAGGCCAAATGACTCCTTCCAGACAGCCACGTGCACCCCCATTGTGCAAGCACACATTTTATCCATTTAAACCCACATTTAGAGCTCTTTTCCCACTGCAAATCCAGTGTTTATTTCACTGCATAAGAAGCAAGCCAACACTGGAGATTACCACACATCAGGAAAGCTGCAAGGAATCCAAAGTCAACAGAGCTCATTTGCCCAGGTTTTAGGAACATTCTACTTCGTGGCCAGCTGCTTTGTTCCTGCATTATTTTGTTTTGGAGGAATTCTCTCCTGTCTGTTGCAGGCTTTTAAAATAAATCAGATATGCAAGACAAAAGTTGGATAGATTTACCCTAAAAACTGGGTCAAAAGATAATTCTTTTAAGATTTTTTTTTTTTTGAGACCCTATAAAAGCACAATGTGTTAAGCAGGGCAAGGGGAAACACAGAGTGCCTTATTTTGTGTTAAATAAACTAAGCTGGTAGAGCAGCAACACTCTGCAATTATTTATTGGGTGAAAAACATTGCCTGGTTGCAAAAAGAATGTACTTTAAATGTTGTGAAGTTTGTCAGAGGGAAGAAAACAGCCAAACTCGAGGATATGATATCTCTGTTTATGTGAAGCTGATCACACTGGTCTTAAAAATTTATTTCACGTGGAAGATGGATCCCATATGAAGTCCATACCTTCCAATTAAATAGTATAAAAAGATCAGTCTGCATTCCCCTAAAAACACACTAAAAATTGCATCAAGGAATACGACTTGGATATGCTGGTCAGAAACTGAGAAAGGCTCATTTCAAACTTTTTGGTAGATTCACAGCTATTTATATTAAAAGATGACTCCAAGGCATGAGCAAATAAGGAAACTCCAGCACATTTCTACCACACCAGCTGTAAGCAGATGGGAGAGAATTAATTATCAAAAGGAGTTAAGTATAAGATAGATTTTTGTTCCTGCAAAGGAACATCACATAAATTACCAGGGCAACATGAGAAGATTTCTAGGCTAACATGAAGTTAAAATAGTGCACTGTGTGGATAAAACCAGGCTGCCTCAGAGTTGCAAATGGTATTTTTCCAAGGTTTATGAGTAATCAGTGGAAGGATGTCGGTGAGTTCTGCTTGTCTCCAATTTCATCTCAGCCTCTATGGATCAGTGCACCTGAGCCTGTGTCTCCCTTGGGAACTTATTATGCAGTAAATAAGGCTGTAAATTTGCAGGGGCCTCTGCACTTGCTGCTCTTGTGGACACTGTTAATGTGCCGTAAGAACCCTCTGCAAAGTTCACTCTCCTTTTTCAAAAGTGAGCAGCGCTGGGCACAGAGGAGCCCCGTGAGGAATTGGGATGGATCACTGAAGGAAATGTAATTTCCCATCTCCATTTATTCCAGAAAGAACAGAGCTGCACCTCTGTGTGCCTGAGCACTGGGAAGTCACTCCTGACCCACTCTCAGGTTTCCTGTACCTGGATCCTCCTCCAGCACTGCTGCCAGCACCATGGCTAGCCCTCACTTTACTGCAGACATCACAGCTCTGCCTCCTTGTTAGAGGGTCAAACCAATAAAAAGGCAAATCAAGCCATAAATCACAGGAACAACTGCAAAATAGAAACTCCTGCCCTCGGAGCTGTGTTAGGCACTGTGCTCTGTGGCTCAGAAAAGGCTGTGCACAAACTGCAGTGCCACACCTGGCACATGATCTGAGCAAGAACAGCAAGGTTGATAAATGCACAGGTGGTTCAAGAGGCAAAGCATGGAAGGGAAAGTTCTACTGGAAACTGTTCCATGGAAACTCTTCCCATGTGCGCCAAAGGAGCTCCAGTTTGGACACCAAGAACAATTTCCTCATGGAAAGGGCTGTCAGGCACTGGAGGGGCTGCCCAGGGTGGAATCCCCATCCCTGGAGCTGTTCAAGCCATCCCTGGATGCTGGGCTCCATCCTCTTGCCAGTCTGACAAGGTGGGGATTGGTCACAGGTTGGACTCGATGGTCTTGGAGGCCTTTTCCCACCTTAATGATTGCGAGATTCTGTGATTCTATATTCCATGACTATAAACTCATGGAATCACAGAAGAGTTTGGGTGGGAAGGGACCTTCAAAGGCCATCTGGTCCAAGCCCCTGCAATCCCCAGGGACATCCTCCACCAGGCTGAGCTGTCAGAGCCCCACCCAGCCTGGCCTTGAACATTTTCAGGGATCCATCCATCCATCCATCCATCCATCCATCCATTCATCCATCCATCACCTCTCTGGGCAATCTGTGCTGATGTTTGACCACCACCATTGTAAAAAACATCTTCCTTACATCTAATCAAAACCAGCCCTCTTTTAGCTTAAAACCACACAGCAGTCTTTGCTAAACTCTGTAAGTTCCAGTGGTGCTTGGAGCCTTCAGCAAAAGATTTTATTTCTTTTCCAGCAGCAAGTTGAACATCTGCAAATGTTATACCTTAGAAGACTTCTGTGGTCTTTTCTCAAAGCAAAAGCTCAAGCTGCAAACCCAAAGATGATATTTAATAAAGTTAATTAAATTGGTTAAAAATTAAAATCAATTTTCTAAAGCTAATATCTGCTTTTCTTCTGTTTCACTGAATAGAAAAGAAAATTTTTCTCGGTGCCCCTATCAGAACTTTCTCAGGTACAGCATTTTATAGACCATAACAGCCTGGATAAGTCTTTGAATTTTGCATTTCTTGCTCTTCTACAATTTCTTTTGTTAAAGCATCAGCTTGCAAATGCATTATGAAATTCCATTTTCTGTGAAGAGGAAAGAAAAAAAAAAATCAGCAGCAAGAGTTCCAGAACCAACAGTACTTCTATCATTTATGGCTGCAGAGAAAAGAAAAAAAAGAAAAGAAAAAAAACAACAAAAAAAAAAAAAAACAGAAAAGATTACAAGATTCATATGACCAAATGGAAATTTTTCCAAAGACGACCATCCTCAAAATACAATATAATACAAAAAAGAAATCCTCCTGATTCTTTCTAGAGTGCCCTTCACTAAAGCTGAGCACACGAGAATGACAATGCTGACGGCACATTCTTCCTCCACATCCATTGCAAGTGACCAAGTTGTGGAATCAGAGCCAGGAATCATTTTTACATTAATGCCTAGAAAAGTAGAATTTTCCAGACTGTTAATTCTAAGGATTCAAGCTTATAGAGCAAAATAAAGAGCACAGAAATGGAAAAACCCCAAAGCAGTACCACGTTAGCACCACTCGATCCCTAGGACTTTATGACTTCCAATAGTGACACTCGACCTTAAATTAAAGGACTTTTTTTCAATATTTCAGGGTGCTGCATCAGGCTGAAAACAGAAAATGATAAGCCTCTGCACAGTGAAATAGGTACACACACATCTACATGAGCTGAATTATTTGAGGATAATTCAACTCATCACATTATTTGTAGCATTCCTTAAAGCAGGATATGAATATATTCAGCTGAAGGCTTTCCAATACAATTCGCAAGGAGTTATGAGGATTGGATGTATTTTTCCTTTTGTAATATACACTCCATCACTTCTCCAGAGCTATTGCCGTTTCTGTAATGAATATTTCTGATTATTTATTGCAGAGTAAGGGTCAGGGAGCATTAGAAATTGAACTACTGTGGAAGAGAGCTGCATCCCACGATCCAGTGCTAGCAGGCAAACTCTGAGATTTCCTTTCCTGTGCTGTTTGTGACATCAGTCCTGACCTGTCTGTAAATGGGAGAGGTAAATATCTCTGCCTCCAGCACTGTCCAAGGTCCCTGACCACCAAATATCAGGAAGCTGAACGTGACTGTGTCCAGCTACTCCGTCTGCTTTAAACCTCGATCCATAACATCACATCAAGCCTTCCATATTCCAGAAAATAGAATTGTGAATTTAAGCTCTGAAATCACTCAGAATTACTCATTATTATTCCCAATACATTGAGAAATCCAGATTTGCAGTGGTCCCAGTATTCTTTCCAGTCTAAACACTGACTGGAGAACTTCTAAATCTTTTGATTAAAAATCTCTTGGCAAAAGTTGGAATTGATGCAAACTGCTCCCTGTCCTACTCATTTTGATACTTCCATAGCAAGGAAAGGTTCTGTGTGCGTGGATGTTTGGATGATAAACAGTTTTCCTGAGCATCATGCTTTGAAATTATTTGAATATTTCAAAATTAGTGAATGCGTTCTTATATATCTGCAAAAATCATAATTAATGCTACAAGCATAGTACACAAGGAAAAGATGAGGCTCAGAGGATGGGAATCTTTAGAGATTTATCAGACTTATCAGATCTTGTGTGTTACAAAGTATTAGGAACTAAATCCATAAAAGGCATGGGTTTTGCCCTGAGCGGTTTTAATGGGTTAAAAGACATCTCAGAGACAAAAGCAATTAGTGACTAAATTCAGGAATTGGTAATACCATCTTGATATGGAGCTGAAGATGCCAGGGGGTTCAATTTGAATCTTTTTGATGTTCTGAATTTTAGTTAATGATAAATCCCTTTCTGCAGGAGTTCTGCATCTCGCTGTACTCAGACAGCAAAATTCTGTCCTCTCCAAACATCCCCCACCCCTCCATTCTAAGCATTATGCAGAGCTGCTAAGATTCTGAAGGATAATTTAAAAAATGTTAATAATAAATTAGACAGAAAATTATATCAATACTATGTTTAGGTCCAGAGAATGGGCAGCCATAGAAAAATATTTGTAAATATTTGCCTGTGAATATCTATTTAAGCTATTGAGAAGAAGTTTTGGAATGCAATTTTGTGCTAAAATCTTGTCTCATCATAGGTTAAGCCTACCCAGGTAGCCTTATTAGATTATAAAAAGCAGGCAGTTCTACTGAACAGAAGATAAACAGTGTAATATTTGTTCTTGTACTTTCCCATATTCCCTGAAAATTGATGGCATTCTTAATGGTATTTTAAAAATAGAAATGTATATATGTGTGCATGTAATATGTATTTTTAGATTCAAAACCCTTTCTCTTAAAATATTTAATTATTAAGAAAAAGTGGTGTAGAACCATTTTTTTATTTTGGGAGCCAGCAAAGCTGTTGTTACAGCCAACCTCCTGAAATCAGCAGTTCCAGCAAGTTGGCAATTTACTATTAAAATATAATTTTAATAATTTATCAATTAAATCACAATGTGAGGGGAGTAAAATGCAATAAATGTAAGTCACCAGAGAAAGCAGGAACTCCATTCACCTCTCCTTGAATATGAAGATGTGTGTCCTGTCTCTCAAACTGCCCTGCAAATGGTGATCCAGTGAGAATCTGAAGAATCTTCTGTACAGGAATCTTCTTAATAGGAAGATTCCTATTAAGAAATCAATTCAGGGAAGGAATCCACAAGGCCCAATCTCTTGCACGACTTCCTTGAGGAATTTTTTTCCAAAACACCTGGGCAGCAGCAGCAGCGAGCACAACTCTGGGAAGTTTGCCCTTGCAGAAGAACCTAAACACTGATAATTCTCTGTATGCTCCCTAATTATGTGAATTTACCTAAGCAAGCTGCTAAACCAGGAGCTCAGAATGAGGGATGGGGGGAACAGCAAATATTTGTGAAGAGCACATGTCTGAAGACCTCAGAAAGAGTTTGAAGAGACAAAATTTTGTTTTGCTCAAGGAAAACACCAGCACCAGTCTCAGCCAAGCTTTTAAAATTGTCACTGCATACTGAAAGGCAAATAGCAGTTTTGCTTCTGTGTGTAAAAACCAAAATACAACAGAGTAAAAGGCAACTTCATGTACTTCAGGATGTTGTAGCAGCCTCCAGGGACTACAGTGAACAGCTTCTTTGTAAAAAGGTTAGTGCCTGCAGTGATTACATCCTCTAGTGCTGGTATAGGCACCTTTGAATATTCAATGATTTTTTGTCTATTGGGCCATTCCTTGCAAACAAATTATTTATGAGTTATGACTGCAAGTGGATTAGGAAATGCCGTGCAGGACCTTGCTCTGCATGGATTGTGCAGGTACATCCACCAATGCCTTTCCACAGCACTGTCTTTAATGTTCAGATATACAAATATAATTCACCAAGCTATCATTTTTTTGTTAACTGCACTTTGCAGACAGTGCAGAGCAGTTTGATGTCTCTCCAGGTGGATAATAGCATGAATAATTCATTAAGCTCACCGGAGTTAATGTTGTTGTACTCAAGGTTAAGTATTCCCCCATCTCCATATAAGGAATTACTTGATTGCTTACCTTAAAAATGAACTTTCTTAAGAACCCCATTGTATAAATAATAGGATATGTCTGACTGCCATGATTTGTAAGCTGCTCCATCAAGGCACCAGCAAATAACCATATACTCAACAAGCTTACATTTTTTTTTTCAGATGTGCTACAACTCTTTATAACAAACACACCTGTTTAGTAAAAATATCCTGTCTATGAGGAAATTTTTACTCCTTCCTTTGAGAATGATGAAGGTGATTTTGTTTATTAAGGACTATACTAAAAATAGAAAGCAAAATCAAGGGACTATGTCCAGGTTGGCCATGAGCTTAATAAAGATTAATCAAACTACCAAGAGAAAAGCAATGTGCTATTCAGTCAACATCCCAAATAAGCTGTAGCATTCGGATTATCCTTGGACAAACTGGGGGCAGGGGGACCCCCTACTAAAGGAGGCCATGGAATCAAGCCAAGCTCTTTGGCTGGTGGTGGAATTAATTAAAAGCAGCAGCCAGGCAGCTCCCCATGTTGAGCTGCAGCTCAGCAAACGACTCCACGTGTCCTCTACCTGCGAGTCCTTCTGCAGGGCAAGATCAGAAACTGCCAAGCAGAAAATATTTCCTGACATGAGCAGCCTTCACCTCTCACTCATAACTTGCTGATCAGACTCCTGTTGAAGCCAGGCAGAAACAAGGGCTGGGCTGAGCCTCTCTGAAGGGCCTCAGCATCCAAAAGAGGCACCGTGGGCTCTCCAAGGGAAAATGCACTGCAGATCACCTGGAGAACGACCCTTCCACAGGACACTGGGAGAAATCACTCCAGTGCTCATGGACAGAGACACCTCACACCTGCAGAGTCCTCAGAAACTCCCAGGCACATGGTAAAAGATCATTTATGTTTGTGTTTAATTCCCTGGTTGGCTACAGAGGCTTGTTCACGAAGAGATGATGAAACTCCTGCTGCAAGAGGAGGCTTGGTGCCTACACTGCAGCATGCTCCCCCCCAGAGCAGTGAGGTGACAGAACTCGATTGTTGCAATGCATTTGCAGGGTTAGACCAGAGTGTGCACCAGCCAGACTGCTTCTGAGTTTGTTATCAAAGCCTCAGGAATTCATCAAGGCTATTGGAACATAAAATTAGCTAAATTAAGAAAGAAGACGCCGAGAAAGTGAATACCAAGACCACAAGAGATGGATAACAGAGGACTGTGAAACACCTGGATTGTAACCAATCACATACTCCAAGAAATGCAGGCAGAAAATGAGTGAACAAGACAAAGGCAATAAACAAGAAGTGTGTACTTAGTAGTTTGTAAAATCCATAAATATGTGTGTAATGTAAACAGTCAATGGCTCTGCCTTATCAGATTGGTCAGTTGTACAGGAGTCCTGGATTTCCCACAATACTTGGCATCACCTCTCAGTGTTTTTCTCTTCATAATGCACATGGAAACTAATGCAGAGTCTCTTTCAGCTTCACTGCATTCTGCCAGTACATTTTGAGGGCAGACTCAAAGTACTGCTGTTTTGGTTTCTGCCACCACGGCGGCCCTGCCTGTTTAGCTGACTTCCAGCTCTCTTATTTCTTGCTTCAGCAAATGATAACAAATTATTAATTTGTCTGCAGATGGCATTTACTGCAGAAAGCAGAAAGCTACACCAAAGAAAATGGTAAGTACAATAGCTTAAACATGTCTAAGTGCCAGCTACCAGGCACTGTCATCATAAAACAAATTAGCGAGGTTTGTGTTCTGCTGATGAAATAATAGCCTGTGCTGTGAAAACTGTACTCACAGACCAGCCCTGTGCTCCAAAGGAAGCCTCACTTAACAAACCCAGGGAGCTGAAACACAACCAATCACCAATTATCCATTATTCACATTTAACAAAGAGGAAATTTCTTGTGGGGAATTGCAGACTGAAGGTATGATTTCCTAACATTAGCAAAGGCACAGGACACATGTCTAACTGTGAATTTCACAGCATTCAGATGAAAAACAAAAGTTATGTAAGAAATTGTTATTATGGAAGAAAGACAACGGCTTCTCTGAAAACTGTTTAACCAACAAAGTCAAGAACTCTTCAAGGTGTGCATGCACAGATTCCTTTTTCTTTCTGACAAAACAAGCATGCAGCCTGAATATGACAGAAAGTTTGGAAAACTTGAAATTACAGATAGCAGGTTATCAATTCCAGCAGGCAGACTTAAAAAGATCAGGTTACACATATTTCATCTTGAATCACAAAGTAATAACCACGGATTAATTTAAGTCCTTGTGTATGTACCCAACACATCAACAGTTGCACAGACACAAAACCCATTAGAAGAGACAACAGGTTTGCATCTTCACTTCCATTCAGGGACCTTACCTAGAATTTCTTACAGCTAAAACTAATTACCCAAGCTGAATGACTGACAGCATTTCCTCAAGTGACATGAATAAATATCTGTGATGCCTACATCATTTCTGGAGCATTTTAATTACAAGTGGAAGGAGAGAGGGTCCAGCATCACACACTCATCTCTGGAGAAAACCTCATGGAGCCTTCACAAGCAGCAGGGTTCTTAATGCTGCAATAATCCCACACCAAAACCAAACCAAGCAAATTGAGATTTACAGGACAGTGGCTGTGGATGCCTGGCAAGCCACGGAGCTCTGAGCTCCAATTCCCCCTGCTCAGATTGCACAGCAGATGATTTTGCCCTGCTGGCAACGTGGCTCTGTCCATCCAGCATTTGCTGTTGGACTCCAACTTCAGCCCAGCACTATTGCCAAACCCCAGGAAATGTTCTCCATGGCTTTTTCCAGAAACTTTCCAAATCATTGCAGTTGAGTGGGCTTGATTACTTTTTACTGACTGTTCATGAAATGCATTTTTCCACATATAAGTCTTATATATGCAACTTTCTCTTAAAATTATTTTAGTCTCAGATGTTGGTGACAGCATACAGCAATCACACCAGGAAGTTTATCAAGGCAGAGATGCTGTTGCTGGATTAATGTTTCAGAATAATGACAATAAGTGATGCCAAACAACAGATTGGCAAAATGAAAAATGTCAGCATAGCTTTGAAAAATACATGTGAAGAATTATTTCTTCATTCATTTCTATTCTTACGACTACTCCTTGCTTTTACTTATGTTCTACTCTTGGAATTTCATGTTCAATCTTACTTCAAATCTCCATCTCTTTCATAATTTCATTTGCAAATGCAATTATTGAGTGCACACTGGCAGAAAGGTGGGGGTTTTATTAATAAATTAATTCTTGCTTCTAAATAAAATGTCCCTTTAAAAAGTATTTGCTTTTCATAGCTTCTATGAAGATTTCACCTCTTAAATATGTCAACAACAGAAATTTAATAAAGCTCCTTACAAGTCAATAACTTTTTCTTATATTATATTGATGTAAGCATCATTCAAAGTTGGCCAGTTAGGAAATTATATAATTAAATGTAACATTTATGATGAACACTTAAAAATATGAACACGAAGGCAAGATTTGAGAAAAATATCCATCTTGAACTCTCAAATTAATTTCTGAAAATCCCTGTCATTCCCACAGCTTGACAACCCTCCAATAAATAACTAGCTGACAATTCTCCCTTGATGCCACACCACTTTTATACTTTAGTTTTATCAGATTTTGACTTGGCATTATCAGCTTTGATTATATTTTATGATATTTTATGAGTGTCTCATAAACCCAAATGAAAATGTATTAAACTCTTTCCAACTTCCTGAGCAAAATTTCCTCAGCACCAAGGACAGAGCAACAACACGATTGTTTTCTCCCCTCACCCATCTTGAAAAAGAGTATTTTCCAGTACAATTTTCCAGTGTTATTTTCCAGTACAAAAAGCCCACACATCTCTCTGTATTACAGGAAGACACGTGGCTGAATTATTATAATAATTTATATTAAATTTATAATAAAGTAAAAAAAAAACAGCACTGAATTTCACAAAATGGGGAAAGCTTTCATTTATCCTCCCATCACATCCTTCTTTGCAGCTATGGATCAGATTTGAAGGATGTGGGCTAAATAAAGTCCTCAGAGATGCTGACAGGATGTCATCCTGCTCATTTTTGTAGTCTGGTTTATTTTCTGGAAAGAATAAATAATTTTGTGCTTCCTTGCCTAATCTGTCTGCAAACCATTTCATTGTCAAATTATGCAGGATTTATGAATATTTCTGATATGACAAGAGCACACATTCTTTCCTTACTGCTTTTTACCTGTCTGGAAGGCCTGCCACAGCTTTGCCAGGATTTCAGGCACTGTTCTTCAATTAGCATGCTGCTCCATTTATCATTTAACATTTGTTAAACAATTGCTGCTGTTTCTCTATTAGCTCAGACAATTATCAGATAATATATATTTCCTTTTAGTATTCTGAACGTGGAAATGTCTCATTTTATCAATACCTCTCATATCTATCAGCGCTTTAATATTCCCTTTAATATAGATTATTCTCCACTTCTAATAACCATCTTGTAGTCTGTGCAGAGACAGGGTTAAATTTCCAATTCTCCCCAGATCAATAGTTATTCAACCAGTTTCATCCTGAAATAGTTTTATCTCTGGTTTTTAATACCTTCCCTCATTTGGTTTACAAGTATTTCCTAATCTCTGAGGAAAAACAAAACTGTCAGTCAAAAAAACCCTCCAATAATTTGTTTCCTAAAAACTTCTTATATTTTCAGAGGTAACAAATGAAAATGCAAAAAAGCATAAAGAATAGAAAAAAATCCCTTTCAGCTGCACATGAGGGACATCCATATGGGACCTACTGCACTGGCTACACCATCCAGATGAATGAAGGGAATATCTGCAATGATGATGTGTTATTCATAAGCACATAATTTAGAATATTCTGCAGAGGTGCTGTGAAAGATTTTCTCATTGAGGGTCTCTAATCTTAGTCTCCCCTTTTCCTTCTAATTCCATGGATCTCACAGAAGCTCAAGGGGTGGCTTGGGAAATCATCCTTTGTCGTGGCCATTTGTGCTTTTTTGGGGTTTTTCAAAGTCAGACAACTCCGAGCTCGTGTTTGCCAAAAGCACCAGAGCTGGGATTGTCACCGAGCTGCTGCTGCTGCTGGGGGAAACATCTCTGATCCATCATCTGCAGCCAGCCTGGCTGCTGAGTGCTCTGCAAAGATATCCACCACCAAACACTTTTAAAGTCTTGATTTAATTAAATAACTATTTATTTAAATATTAATTAATATAGTCTTTGAGATAATGCAGCTCTGTGAAATAGTTATTCTTCAGGACAACTCAACCTCCACGTGTTCCTTAAAGTATATGTACATAAACTTAAGTGTGGCTAGAGAAACAGATTTAAGTTTAATGCATTAAGTTGAAAGATTTTGAGAAGGTATTATACATTAGTAAGTTGAATAAAGGGCAGCTAGAAGAGATGAAAAGGCTTTGGTTTTCTTTTCTGTAATATGTCTGCTGTTCTCTGGCAGACAAGCACCTTGATCAAGGATATTTCATCAAGGGTAACAAGAGTGTTAAGATTTGTTACAGAGAAAAACTAAACTCAATAGGTCCACACTGAAATGTCCTGCACTGGGCTGGTAAGACAGCAACTGAGTTTATAAATTAGAGAAAAATTTTACATAACACCAAAACTTAAATTTAAACCTGATATTTTAATCTTAATGTTGTTCCTGGTATTAGTATTAGAGTGTTGTTGCATTTTTAACAATTTTTTTTATTTAAACCAGCAAAAAAAAAGCTTGGTTTTTATGGCTTGACACTTTCTAATTCATGATATTTCCATTCTGTGCAAGTCCACAGGACAAATTAAACATTAGTGGGGTTCAAAGATTTATCCTCAACATGAGCTTTCTAATTTTTTCATCAGTTGCTGAACTTGTTTGTGCTATGCAGAAAGTGTAACTCTGCATGATCAGAGTGGCAAAGGAACAAGATATATGCATGAACTATATATAATGGATGTTTACAATATTCTTCTTTTCAGCTCTTCTATCTCGAGAGCAGCACAGTCTCAAGTGAAAACGAGTGTCTTACAAGTGAAGTACTGAGATTCCATTTATTATTAAGCAACTTCTGCTCCAGCTTTTCAATCCTTTTATCAGACAAGTTTCATTGTTGCAATGCTTGATTGTTATTTTATGGCCAGACTTAAAAATAGCACAATTGAAATTTTTTGTCTTGTATTTTTAAATACAGCTGCACGAGTGAGATTCTTTCCAGCTGAAATTATTTATATGGTGGCAGAGGTGGTTGGCCAGCATGATCAAAACCAAGGGGTGATGGATCCTGCCCTCTCAGCCCCACGCAGGAAAAAATATCTTCATCCCATGTAATGAGGTGAGATTTGGGGTTGAGGTCAGGAAAGGGAGAATCCCCAGCCAGGTGTTTTCTCCCCTGTTTGGAAAGGAGTCATGCAAAAATCTCTGCTCCTGATCAATTTTTCATCATCACAGAGTGTGGGCAGGGATGGCAGGATCAGCACTCCACATGGGACAGAGCCCAGCCACTCTGGGTGAGCAAACTCATTTATTAGGGAGAGAAAAGAGATTCCTGTGAAACAGAGATTCCAGATTGCTCATGAAAAAAAATTGCGTCACTTTTTGCCTTCCTTGTTGGAAGGGCTTGACAAGAACTAAAGAATCTGTTCCCTGAATGATGGAGGTTATGAGTGTGCTGCAAAAAACAGAGCTTTCGTAAGAGAAAAGTCTCAAATGTTTTATCATAAAAAGATATTATCTTGCTTACAGTTCTCTTCTGGGCTCTCCTTTCTCTCAACAAAAATGAACAGAAATTATAAAAGGAATAATCTGAAGAAAACTTGATCCAGTTCTTAGAAATTAAGCCCCAAATCAACAATTTGATTGATGAAATACTATTGGAAATCATCCCAGATCTAGAATGGTCACAGAGTTGCCAACATCTGGGGTCCTTAACAGTATCTGGTACAATCAGAGGAAAAACTTTTAGCATCGTTTCTGCTCTGCAGCCTTTTTCTGCCATAATAGTTCAGGCAGAGACAATATTATGAGTACATTCTACCTGTTTTAACCAGATTTAATGCAAAACAGTGTGCTATTCTATTAACAGAAATCACATGTGTTCAGCTTTTGAGCTGCATTTCCACCTCCCAATTCAGCAGAATTTTTCACAGTAAATATTTTAATGGTTCTTACACAAAGCAGGGGGGAAAATAACAGAATTATAGAAAGGTTTGGAGGACCTTAAAGATCAGAATAACAGAATAATAGAAAGGTTTGAAGGGACCTTAAAAATCATTGACTTCCACTCCTCTGCAATGATCAGGGACACCTTCCACTGTCCCAGATTGCTCCAAGCCCCAATGTCCAACCTGGCCTTGGGCATTTCCAGGGATCCAGGGGCAGCCACAGCTGCCCTGGGAACCCTGTGCCAGGGCCTCAGCACCCTTTTATCCTCAGATAAAAAGTTACAGGACAACTTAGTTTTACAAAAAGAATTTATATCTATACTAACCAGAACGTGCTATGAAACTAAGCATTAAATATTTCATTGACTTTTTTTGCCACAAATAAGGGAGAAGCAACATATCAGCTTCAGCATATACACAGGTCAAAGTGCACTAATTACCAGGGAGAGAACTTTCAGGCAGTTCTGAGGATGCCCAGAAAGGCAGAGGCTGCAGGGTGATGCCACCCCAGACACACTCAGAGCATCCAGAGCCACCCCAGAGCTCCTGCAGCTGCTGTGGGCACTGATCTGGGCACGGCTGCTGCCAAGCCACAGCACAGTGGACACTGTGCAGCCTCTACAGGCTGACTTTTCAGATAACTTCCTGAATATTCACTCCATGCATTATGCAGAATGCTATAATTATGTTTTTATAGCTGCTGGATCGGCATGGCTAAGAGTTTCTGCAAGATTGCTTTTCCATTTGTACGCAGGAAAATATTGTCGCAACTAGACTGTTAAAAATTGTTCAATTAAAAAGATCTAGCAAAGAAAAAATGTTGGCCGAACATATAAACAGGCATTACATTTCAGTATAATAGAGGTTGTTTAGAGAATTTATTGAAAAAAACGTTAAGGAATTAGGATTTCAGGTCAGTAAAAATGAAAAGTATATAACTACACCAAAACATTTATAACCTTCTTTTCTGACTGGATTTTAATAATAATTTCAAAGGAGTTCATGACTAACATTCCTGCAAACAGCACCCATTTGTGTTTACCCCTTTTTATGGCTGTTTATACTGGGAAAATTAAATCTCACAAAAGAAGCTGCCAACGTGCCTCTGGTGTTTGCTCTGGCAGATATTATCTGTAGACAAAGCTCTGCTTATCTCCAGGTCTCCTCTGCTCTTGTGATTGCAATCTCATCTCCCTTGTCCTTGGGATCTCATGTCTGCCACCTTCAGCTTGTTAAATATTCAGTGGGAAGTTTATGGACTTTCCCATAACCTTGATTAAAAGCCTGTGGGGAACCTGAATGCTGAAAAATAGCCCCTTGCTTGAAAAAAAGAAACTTGAGCACACTGTGCTGATTTCTGTTTCGCTAATGGTATTTATAATCAGCAGTCACTGGCACAGAGCTGAGGCCAGAGGAGAAAATGATGAATCAAACTTACTTGGTTAATAATTTTTGTACTACCAGTACCTAATTTCACTAAGTGGAATTTTTGGGAGCAATGCTGAGAGGGAGTGGAAAGTAAAAAAAAATTAAAAAAAAAAATTAAAAATAAAAATAATTCAAAGAAAACAGAGAAATATTCCTTATAGACCTGCAGTTTTTTATCTTTGACCCCTCTGAAAAGGAACCCTGTTGCTACTGTGAAGATGGGAGTTTCTGTGGGTTCAGGTTCCTCCATCCCCAAAGAATTGCTGCAGTCCTGCTCCCTGCCTGGAGCCTCCCAGAGCCTTGGATGTGTCTCCACACCTCAAACCCTGCAGGCATTCTTTCTGGCTCCACCACTTTTTCCAGGGAGGCATGACAGGAAAACAAGCAGACAAGCAAATTGCCCAGGTGCTCCTCAGTATTTTTTTTTTTGTCAGAGTTATTAACACTCAGAACCAGCTGAAAAGCAGCTCAGGGTGCTCAAGGAAATATCTGAGTCACCGTTGAGAATCTTTAAAGTTTTTAGATAGGACAGGAGGCTCCCACCCCCTCAATCATTTACTTTGTCATTCTCTCTTTTTCTGTTCTTGGTCTTTGTTCCTCTTTCAATAATGGACAGAGATCTTTTACTTTATAATTGTCAGGGTGATTAAAAACCCATCAGGTAATTTTGTGCTTAACTATTATATCCTTCCTGCTTTAGGCTTCAAAATAATTTGTTCTGAGTGATAGACCTATTTCTGATCAAGACACACTAAATGGAAAATGTCAAATTTTATTGTGCCTTTACAAATATATCAGTACAAGATGCAGTAATTTTCTTCATCAGCATTTGGAAATTATCTCAATATGGGAGGAAAAGAGCATAAAAGACAAGCAATGTCAAGAATTAAAACTGTGTTTAAGCCTTAAGTAGAGCTGCTGGAGGGGATCCTATATTGCCAAACACAATCCTCAATCACAAATCAAATGAGTTGCCAGATGACACTCAGAGGGTTTCGTGAAGACAGATGACTGCATCACATCCCAAGTGAACTGGGACAAAAAACATTCAAACCAGCCTTGCACAATAAATCAGATATAACATCATGCTTAACATTTCAATGTCTTTTTTTTTTTCCCATAAAAAAACATCAGTCAGTGCTTTACTGTTAATTCTTCCTCAAATGTAAAATAACAGGAGGATGAGTAAGATACAAATTCTAACTGTCCCAAGGCTCTTATTTCCAAGGAAATAAGAGAAATATTGCTAGCCCCAGGAAAACCTCCCTCTTCATCATATTTGATTACCATAGATCACAATCCTTGAAGAAATTATAATGAAAATGAAAACATATGTTTCTTTCATTATTACTGTCTTTTACTTAACTGTCCTTGAACTGAAGTGACTTTATGTGCAGTTCTGTTTGCTATATACAATTCCAAAGATGTATATACAGATTATATTAAACTATAATCATGCCTGCTTCTCTGAGTGGATTCCCCATGTGCTGCATTGATTGGGATCCCTGAATAAGATGCAAACCACTGGAGAGGTTTAAACAGCTATATTCTTTCTAAAGTACTCTTTAATTAATGTTGTCTAGAGCACTAATTATGAAAGCTTGTAAAGCCTAAAGCCTGGAAACACTTATGCACCTACTTAACTGTGCTCATTCAGGGTAGACCCACTGAATTCCCTGGAAGTGCTCAGAGTAGGTAATTTAAGCACAGAAGGCACAGAGGCTGCTGCAGGTTAAAAGCTGAGCCCAGCTTTGCAGGGCTGTGTCCAGGCTGGGCTCGACAGCATTTTGCCCTCTGATGGTGCCAATTTCGAGGCTGCCTTCCAGGGGCAGGCCTGGCTTTGCCCAGCAAAGCTCCCTGAGAGTGTCTTGGGGAAAATGTTGAATGAAGCAAAACAGAGCCATCAGTCAGTGGGAGATGAGATGTATGCATCTGCAGATACATATGTTGAGATGCAAAAGTAATTTGTTCACATTATGAAGGCAGATAAATATGCAGAGATGTGCATATATGCAAGTAGATCTCATCCACAGTGGAAAGTACTGACATTAGAATAAAAGCCAAATTACTGTTACTGTCAATGGAAAACTCCTAAATCTTTTTAAAATAGACTACTCCTATTTCTAATTCTTTGCCTTTAGCATTATAAACCATTTTCATTTTGCTATACAGATTCCTGTCTGTTTAACTAACAGCTACAAACAGGAAAAAAAAAAAAAAAAAAAAAAAAAGTTTTAACTGGATTACCAAACCTGGCATTTCTAAGTGGAAATAGAGGTTTTTGTTCAGGTCACTGTTCCTACACACACCCCACAAATGCCATGGTCCTACAGCCCAGGCCAGCAGAGAGGTTACCACATCCTCCAGGCAGAGAAGGATGACAGGAATTACACCACACATCCAAATCCTCAGATCTAATTCTGCCTTCATTTATACACTTATTTATCCCTAAAGACCTCAGGAAGGGTGCACTTGCTGACAGGACTGAAAACTCATTTCATGAGGAGTGATTTCCTTGGGACAGCCTCACCTGGTGCTGCCAGGTGTGGGAAAGAATTGTTTGCACTATTTGAGGGCCACTGAGCCTTTCCCCATCTCACACAAAAATGGTGCAGATTTGCAGTCCATTTCTGTAGCTGCTTTATGAAATGCAGTAGCAACTGGGGAACTAAGAGAATACAAATGAGACATTATCATTTGATCTGCAGCATTTCCTTAAAATTCCAGATCTTGCTACAGGAGCTCTCATGCATGCTGAACACCATCATCATTAGATAATTACTCATTATAAATGAGCACAGGCTAAAGCCAGACATGCTGTTCAGCTTTCCAAGCACATACAAGTTTCAATGTTAAAATGAAAATATAATATAATTCAAAACTTTTTTTTTTCCCCTCATCAAAGGTGCTGAATTTACATACAGGTAGTTTGTTATCCTGGTGACTGGGGAAAATGGGTCTCTGTAGTCCTCAGCCACTGGCAGAATCTCAATGTTAAAGTTTATTTCAAACTTAGATTTGAAACAAATTCCTTCTTTTCTGTTATACTTTAAAGCTATAGGGATGGTTGTATATTAAGAATGGTCTTTTATCTAGTTCTGTCACTGCTGAAAATCCAGGTACTTTCTTCAACCACCCAAAATGCCTTCATGCCCAAATTATTTGCATTTATTCACAGAAGATGTCATTTCTGAAGATCTATCACCTTATTTATTGCACTTCATAGTGAAATTTGGGCATGGCTGTGCCTACTACAGTGATGCCCAGAGTCTCCTAATTTATGTCTTGGCTTTATAATTGCAAACAACAATTGTAATGATTTATAGATTGATAGTTCTAGCCCAAAGTTGGACGAGGAAAATGTCAACAGGCAGAGCAGGACTAACCAAAATCCCTCTGACACCAGGGGCTCACTCAGAGGTACACAGAGTTTTAGACAAGATCCTGGGTGGCAACAAGGGCCCTGCTCAGAGGTAGAGCTAAATTGGCTTTGTTTTGGGAAAAGAATATTACAAACTCATCATTCTGCTGCTGAATATGTGACCAAGCTGAAGCATATGAAAGGAAAATGAGGAGAAAATCTGTGCTGCCTGAGTGAACTGCTCTGTCCACAGGTTCAGAGCTCTTTTTTTTTCCCTCCTCAGCCATTCTTCTGTCTGCTCTATTTAATCAAGGCTGCAAATTGCCTTGTTCACTCAGGGTTGCTTGTAATTTTTTTCCAAACAAAGCAGTGCAATCAATGCAACATTACTGGTGCAGTTTATATATCTTACACATGAAACCAGAATTATTTTCACATCAAATAAACCGGCCCTTCTAGCTCAAGATTCTCAAACAGTAATTTACAAACACATTTTACAACTTCTTCTGGTGTGAGCAGAAGTTACATAAATTACTGACAGAAGGGGAGGAAAAAGGCAAGATCCTCAAGGACTCCAGAGAAAGATGTCTTATTCCCACAAAACACGAAAGAAAAGTGGCATCTCACTTTTCAGCTGAACTTCTCTTCTGGAATGGGAATATTTTTGGAATGGAACTAAACACTGGGCTTTATCTTACTGGTCTTACATTTTTCTCTTTCGGAGCAGAATCTTAACAGAAGCTCAGAGAAAACACTTAACATTCAAACATGTTCCAGAAATACCACCAATACTAGAGTAAAAAAAAACCCACATTTGTCTTCAGAGGGATTTCTGTTGAGAGAAAAAGCTGGTTTATTTTTCTCTATTTGTTACCATGGACATCTGAATAAAGATAGTATATTTTTCCTGGAACCATCTTCTACTGCTGTAGGAAAAAAAAAAAAAAAAGTTGCCATCTGCCTTAAAGTATGTCCTTCTTCTAGCAAGAAGCTACACATGCCACAAAGACCATGATGATTTCAATCAGGTACATTTGGAGCAAATACCTGAGAAAGATCTTGTCTCTGCAGAAATATTTTAACAATGGAAAACAAATATAGTTTAATTATATATATACATACACACACACACACATATATATATATACACTGACATCAGATTTAAAAACCTTTTTATGATATATCTTGAACATCTTGATATAGTCACAGCTTCAGTTTGGCAGGATATTTTTTGGGTTTCTTTCCTTTTTCTCTAATCTCTTTCTTCCTTTCTACCAGCTCAGATTGAATGAGAAATGCTATCTTTAACCTTGAGATCCCTGTTCTTGTTGGTTTGTATCATAATCTTATTATTTAGTTGCTATTTAACACCTCACCTCAGCATGCAAAGTGCTTATGGATTAGAGAATATTTCCTTGGGGGTAGGGGATGGAGTGACTGTGAATTAGAAATGCAGCTGCCTGGCTGTGCCAGTCTCACAGGAAAAAGAAAAAAAATAAACAAACCAAACCAAACCAAATCAAAACAAAAAAAAAGCCTCTCTGTGACTTTCTGTTTACTCTTCTGTGCTTATTTGCAAATTGTGCATTACAGGTCAGAGACTGTCGAGTGCAGAGCATCAGAGCCAGTTTCTCCCAGTGACTCTAAATAGTAGGGTGCAGTTACAGTTTGAAGGGAAATATCAATTTTTAAAGCATAAATGCAGCACAGTTTTGTTCCATGCATTCCAGAGCCTCATCCAGGTTGCAATTGAGAAGATCTCCTGCATTCCAGCTGTGCAGGGCTGGTTCCTGAGCTCACAGAGTGGATGAGCTGTGACACAGCTGCTGATCCTTTGGCTAAGAACCCGGGATCTTTCCTGACATCCAGTCTGTCCCAGCCAAATTTCCTGGAGAGCTGCTCATTCAGGGATGCAGGGGGCACCTCAGGGCAGTGACAATCACAGGCACTTGCTGCAGGGGAGGGTTTGTGTCTCTGAGCTGAGCAAGGGCCATGGGCAGAGGCTCTGAGGAGCCTTTCCGTGTTTGAGGGTTTGTCTCCAGCACAGCCCGCGCTGCGCCGGGCGCTCTGCAATCGCAGCTCCTCACCCACTGCCCTCCACAGCACAGCAGCTTCCACTGCAGGGCTGGAGCTGCCACGATGTCCACATCGTCACAATCCACTGAAATGACTGGAAAGTTAAAGGCTGGCAATGCAGCCACAAAGTCCAAGAGAGTTAAGATATCTCGGAGCACGGAAAAGAAGAAAATGTCTCCTGCCCAGGACACAGGATCTCACCCTGGCACCTCCCCTGGGAAAAACACCTGCAAACACCCACAATCACCTAGAAACACCTACAAACACCCAGAATCACCTAAAAACACCTACAAACACCCACAATCACCTAGAAACACCTACAAACACCCAGAATCACCTAAAAACACCTACAAACACCCACAGTCACCTAAAAAACACCTACAAACTCCCACAATCACCTAAAAACACCTACAAACACCCACAATCATCTAAAAACACCTACAAACACCTACAAACACTTACAAATACCTACAAACACCCAGAATCACCTAAAAACACCTACAAACACCCAGAATCACCTAAAAAAACCTACAAGCACCTACAAACACCTAAAAACACCTACAAACACCCACAATCACCTAAAAAACACCTACAAACACCCACAATCACCTAAAAATGCCTACAAATACCCACAATCACCTAAAAACACCTACAAACACCTACAAACACCTGGCAGCAAGAGCATTAAACAGCAGTGTTGCTGAGTGTCCCTGAAACATCCTCAGGGAACACGAGGATGATGGTGCTTTAAACAATGCACTGAAACTACAGCATGGAGCCACAAAGAAATCTGTTGTGAGGGAAGTGAGAGCTCTGTCAGAGTTAAAAATTTCATTTTCCATGGTCATGAAACGAGGCTGAACCAGCCCCTTCATTTCAGGCTTGTTAACCTTCTGTCTTGATGAAAATTAACAGCTACAGTTTCTTCTAAATAAATTCAGTGAATTTTACTGGATAAAGCGTTCCTCTATTCCTGTCAAAGAGTTGTGCAGCACAGCTGTTTTTTAACAAATCCCTATTTTTACTTGCTGACATTTGATTATCATTATGTATATGAGGTTCTTCAGCCTGCAAAGCACGTTTTAACAAGAAATATTAATGCCCCCCACATTTACCACATTTTATCCCCATTCAGCAAGAATAGGTGTTATACAAAAGAGAAAACATCTGCTTCCTTGTATTATGATTTCTCCTGAACTCTTTAGATTGGAGACACAAAGTTGATAGCAGAGGTTAGAGATGAATGCATGAAGCAGAACCGTGGTTTTTTTTTGTATTTGTATTCCAAAGGGAAAACAAATCCTAAAATTCAGCATTATAAAAAGCCTAATGAAAGAATTATGAAAGAGCTTTTTATTAGGACATCTTAAGTGGCTAAATTATTATATCTTAAGTTTTGTAATCCTTATCATGATTCACTCCTAACACAGGCACTAGAATAAGCGCAGGGCATCTTCTTCTTTTCCGTGCTCTGAGATATCTTAACTCTCTTGGACTTTGTGGCTGCATTGCCAGACTTTAACTTTCCAGTCATTTCAGTGGATTATGACGATGTGGACATCGTGGCAGCTCCAGCCCTGCAGTGGAAGCTGCTGTGCTGTGGAGGGCAGTGGGTGAGGAGCTGCGATTGCAGAGCGCCCGGCGCAGCGCGGGCTGTGCTGGAGACAAACCCTCAAACATGGAAAGGCTCCTCAGAGCCTCTGCCCATGGCCCTTGCTCAGCTCAGAGACACAAACCCTCCCCTGCAGCAAGACACAGCAAGTCAGGCTCTTGTTAGAGACACAGCTCCAGCTCCACCGAGGGCTCTCACTGGGGACATTGAGCAGGTCAGTGTTGGTGCTGAAGCCCTGCTGTGATCTTCCCTCGCTGCTTTCTGCTGCTGTGCCAGCTCCAGGGTGACAGGGACAACAACTTCTCGGAAGCTGGGATGAGGATGTGGCAATCTGCTGCTGTCTGACACAAATTAAGAGCCAGGAGTTGTGCAATGATGCACATGAACTCCTTCCACAGAACTCCTTCCACAGAAATAGCCCCAAATGTATCAGAAATCAGATGATTTCAGGGGGAGGAAAGCAAACAAGAAAGTATTCTCTTTGTCTAGCTCCAGAGTAATTCACAGTATTGCACTTTTAAAATATTTCTGTAGCTTCGCAGATGCGAAATAAAAAAAATAAAATCAAATAAAATGTAGGAGGAAGCACCTCATCCTTTTTCCAATAGTTAATGTCTTTTAATTATGAATCCTTTAATGGAAAACTGGATAATTCAATATCCAAGCAGATGATTTAACTGTTTATATGCTTTTAGACATGCAAATCATGATGTAATAATCTAAACTCCTAATTCTCATATGACCCTACATACAGACACAGCAAAAGCTTTTCCATCCACAGGACAGAGCAACACAAGGTAAAGGACCTGCTTCATTTACAGATGGACCCTTTTTGCACAATACTGTGAATACATTCCAGGTTAGGGCAATCAGGGGGCTGATGGAGAAAGATTCCTGTGATCTTCACAAAAAAGAGAAATAAGGAGCTAATTTTAGAGACAGAAGGATGAGAGGTCGGCCCTAGTAGAATCTGTAATCGGTGATATTTGACCCTCAGTAAAAAAAAATGAGAATGTGTATAAAGAAAAGCTTTAATATCGGGTCTAATGAGATAAAAATAATTTTTGCCTTTATAGTTTTCAAAGTGCTTTCTCTCACTACTCCTATTTCCTTTTATTGCCACTGTTTTTCTTTATATGTACTACAACTAAGGAGGAGAGGCAAAGGTTGTCTTTCTATTTCTAAATAGTTCTTTGGTGTGTGATTAGTGTGTGACATGAATAAAGCCTTTCTTGGTAGAGAAAGGTTTGCTTTCTTTTAAAGTAGTAGATGAGGGCCAGACTTTATAATAATATCTCACCCTATAGAGGACACATCTTCTGGGACACTGGGTTTGGAACATCAGTCAGATAAAAGAACACTATTGGAATAGCTTGGTTGTTCATGCTGGTGCTTCACACACACAGGGTTATTTTGAATTGGAGGAACTGAAGTCCAGCAGACCATACAGCCATGCCCTTTACCTGGAAATAGCATTTTGGATGGATCAATTGCTGCTTCCTACTATTATTTTATTATTGTTACTATAATTATAAGGACAGAACTTCAATTTGATGCTCCAAGGCTTTAGGCAGAGCTTTAGGCACTGCAAGGACAAGGATCACAACAGAGCTGTTTGGCAGCAAGGCATGGCAGGAGCGGAGATGATTCCAAAGCACGGAGCAGGAAAAGCTGAGGCTGCTGTGAAGTCCTGCTCCACCTCCCTCCCCCACCCTGTTATCCCATCCTAGCCAAGCTATTCGAGATGCACCAGTGCTGTTCTCCATGGCTGAAGTGACACAAAAGCATTTGCAAACCACAGCCCCCAGGTTGGTGTTGCTGCCCTCACAGATGCAGGGGAGCATTTGCCAGGCACCTTATACAGATGGTTAAACAAACTTGTGACCATAGGAGCCTCCCTGTCCCAGCTGATCTGGCAGCAAAGTCACCCTGAATTTCCCCAGGGTGGTGCTGACCCACCAGAGCACTGCCCAGCAGTTCCAGCTCCTCCCCTCAGCCACTCACAGCTCCTGTCTGCCCACCCCATTCACAGCAGCATCAGCAGTGGAGTGGACCTTGGGCAATCAGAAATCCCTGAGCTAACTGGTTTGTACAGGTGAAATGAAAACAAGGCCTGATTTGCATGTAGAAGCACTGCTAGCAGAGCATATGTTTGTGGTACAGATCTGCTCCACTTCTATTCCACAAGTATTTGTGATGGTTTTACTGCAATTGCGCTGGGAGCAGAAAATCAGCGTAACAGCCACAATGTGCTCAGAGCCCACAAATACAGAGCAAAATTCTCTCTGTAATCCAGGGATTTTACCATCTTATTCCAACTGAAACATGGAAATGGATGTGTACAAACAACCGAGGCAGCACGAGGCCAGGCTGAGAATTTTGAAGTGGATACACCAGACTGGAGCTTCTGGAGCTGCTGACTTCAGCAACACGCAGAGTTAACTCTGCAGACATTTAACAACAATTAGAATGTCACTTGAATTAATCAGAGCACTACTGAATCACACAGCACTAGGAATAAAGCAAAACCCCTGCAAAATCCTGCCACTAACTAGGAAGCAACAACATTATTTATGGGTATTGAACACAAAGGTGAGGATCTCAACCTCTGGTGTAACATAAATCCAAAAGTATAATCATAAATATTTTGCCCAGGTCTCTTCATGATCAACCCAGACAAATATATTTTATTTTTCAGAATGAATACATCACATCAGTGACCAGTAGGGTTCCAGAAAAGTGCCAGTGGCTGGGCCAGCAGCAGGCACAGGGACACCAGCCCCGTGTTCCCCTGATGAGGAGCCTGCACAAGGGGTTGGGGCAAAGTCAAGGTTTGGACAGTAACCAGAAAATAAAAACATCCCAATGCCAATCATACAACCTCAAAAGAAGGCAGAATCAGCAGCTAATTAACAATATGCTGCTTTTCCAGATGGATAAAAGTTATCTGAAGAGTAAATGTAAAAATATCCCCCCTATTCAGGAATATGTGGATACAAATGACTTTTTGGAACAATTCTAGTTGTTCCTAATGTATGCTTCAAGACTGGATCAGTCCTATTTCCCTACCAAAAGTCCAGTTAGAAGGAAAGCATCAAATTAAAGAATGACCACATCTCTACACAAACAAGAACAGCAATGACTGGATTTATTGAGTTGATCAGCTTTGAGTCAGCAAATGCTGTGACTTGAAATGCACCATCAGTTGGGAATCTGCTTTGTTCAACAAATACAATTTTTCTATTTAATTTCTAAGACAGACTGGTAGCTGCAGACAGTTCTTTAAATATATTTTGTGATATATTTTTCATTAATCACAGTGGAAATCAAGTAATAAATTATGATGCTTCAAATCAAATTTTAATCATTAAATTTTTCACATGGCTTAAATTATATAAAAGAGACAATTCCCCCCCCCCCATATTTCTGTTTTTAAAACAGGAACTCAATGCTAAAAAAATCTTAATATTTGATATTGCTAAAAGCTCCTCTTGCAGAGACTGATTAGCTTGATTTGGTAAAAAAAGAGAAATTGCATCATCTGTTTTTCTGCTCTTAGAAGAAGAAAGAAGAGAAAGTTTGAGACAAAGTAGAGAGTAGACAGAGCTGAAAGGAGTTTGGAAAACTGGAGGGAAGGAATTTGTTCCCTCTCCTCCTCTGGCCCATCAGCCTGCTCACCATAGCAATTTATTTTTAAACTTTCATAAACAGAACAGGATTATCCATTAACATGTCAGCTTAAGTGATAACATAAATATATATCACAGAACATCTGCCACTAAATCACTGTTTATAGATGTCAGATCTCATTTATTATTAAAAATACCCCCACCAAAACAAATGTTTTAAAGCCTTATTATTCCATGAGAAGTGACTGATTTCTCAACTGTAAGGTGGAGCTATTTTTTCTAATCACTTTAGAAAGAGTAACTTCTACTATAAACCCCAGTCAAGAATTACATTAAGTTGCATTCACAAATATGTTAGCATTGCCTGAGTTACTTCATCCCACTATGCAGTCTAGAAACTCCAGCATATTATCCCCATTGATTTTCCTCATCAATCTCCATTGATTTTGCATGAAAGAATATGGTGCATCTCAGAAAACTTGCTTTTATCTTCCTTTTCTTCAAAGAGTAGAAAAGGTAGATCAAGGTTTTATATTCTGATATCAGCAAGAAAATATCTAAAATTTATTTTAAAAAGAATTTATAAAGAGTTCTCCTTATACACAGAAAGTATAAAATTTTTCAATTCAGTGTCTGTGTTTATAGTGCCGTGTTTGACTGAGAGGCCGAGTGGCACAATCTTTTTGCTTTTGCTTTTTTTAATTTAATTTGCTTTGTCCATCTTCCCCTCTTTGTGTCAGCTGCTTTAATAACTCTTAAGTCAGGCACCAAGGGATCAAATTACCAAATCATGGAATTATCTCTGAATATGCAATCTGTATCCTCTCAGGTAGAAGTGAAAATCTGCTTGCAAAAGCCACTCATCTGTATCATTGCAAATTGACCTCTCCAGTCTGCCCTTTTACCCCCTCTCCAGTCAGGAGCAAATCCAGAACACCATCATGCTTTGTTTTATAGGAGTTTCTGTTGGCTTGCTTCACTCTCCAGAACTGAAATTATTTTTATAACTCTATAATTAAAATTATTTTTACAAAAAAAAAAAAAACAAAAAAAACTCATAAACTACAACTATCATTTACTCTTATAACTAAAATTGTTTTTAGAAACAAAGAGCTGAAACATCTGGAAAATCCACACAGCTTGACGCCTTGCGGCATTCCGTGCCATGCAGACAGGAACTGCACCCCTAGGGGAGACACACCTGAAAACAGGAGTGGAGAGCACATCCTGGTGGGCATCTCTGCCAGATCCCCCATGCTCTGAACCCCACAGCCCCTCAGAGATGGCTCTGGAGGCTCCCAGACCTCCAGAGATTCATGGTGCTCTCGGCCAGGTCACCGCTCGGGCTGCCACTTCACAGAGTGCTACAGAGCCATTACATTCTCCCACCTACGTGCAAGCTAATTTGATTAAAGGTAGAAGATCAATCAAACTCTATTGCCTCAGAAAGATTAATTACCTCAGCACTTTCCGACTTAATTATTAGTGTTCAGCCATGGGGTTAGAAAAGCCCAGGACAGCAGAAGTTAAAGGGCCCAATGGGCAGATGTAGGAGACTGGGATGTATTTTAGCCTGAGATTTCTTGTCTTTAACTAATGACAGCTTCTTTCTATTTTATTCAAGCTAAGCCTAAGTGTGTTTATAACTCAGCAACAACCAAACTAAAATATTGCTCTTACATTTCGACCTTTCTGTGGAAATAAAAAGTACAGAAGATGGGAAGGAAAAAAAATGAAAACATAGTTTAAAAAAAAAAAAAAAAAAATTATGTGCCGACAGTCCAGTTTTTGGACAGGGAACAAGAAACTTAAGACTTTGTAGATTTACTTTTTCTTATGCCCCAGCATGATGTCTGAAATCCAGCTGCCAGAGCATCTTATTGATGATGTTTAAAGAGTATATTTCAGCAACCGCAGAGTTTCTGATTATCAGACAAGTCAGCATGGCAGAAAATGCAGGCATTTTTCCCAGGGAGAATGAGCTCCCTGTCTGCAGCTCTGTGCTGACTCTTTCTTCTCCAGCAGGCAGAGTTACAGGAGCCCCCAGGCTGTCCCTGAGCTGCTGGCAGGGCTGGGGCCAGCGGGGCCAGCTCCTGTCACACCCGTGGCCTGTGCTGGCATGGCCATGCTCCTGGCCTGCTGGTGACCAGCCCTGTGTCCAGCTGGGGCTGGAGCTGGAGCCCAGAGCACAACTGAGGCTCAGCAAACACGTTCAGCCCTGGATTTCACATTCCCAGCCTTGAAGAGTCACCTCTTGCGTGCCACGCTGGATTCGCTGCTCTCACGCGCAGAGAATTAATTTGCCTTCTCTCTCACAAATGTATCGAGCTCCTTTTTACAGCCAGGTTGAATTCTCATGCCCTGCTTCTCTACTTCCTCACTGGTCTCATCTGCAGCCCCCAGATTTCCAGCCTTGGCTGGTTTGAAGGCAGCACCAGCCCATTCCCTGTGAACCAGCCCAGTGCTGTGTTTTCCCTTCCACTCTGTGCCGTGGAGTGAGAGCAGCCCCAGGCCCCAGCCAGCCTTTACCTGGCAGTTTGAACGAGCCAATATTAATTCCTTTCCCTGTATATGGGCATCTTATTCCCCTGTTATTAATAATATTTCTTTATGCCTGTTTCTCATGCAAATTCACCTTTCTTTAATGTGGGAAGCCAACCCTATTCAAAACAGGCCTGTTATGGTGTCAGCAATCCCCTGGGGTTTTTTCTTTTCTTCTTTTTTTCCCTCTGCTAGGAGTAACCCAGGATTTTTTCACAGTCACATTAGGTATTGGTGATTTATAGTTTATCTTTGTAATACTCAGTTGGTTTTTTTCTCTATGTCATTTTCAGCTGGTGATTTATATACTAGTTACATACAGCAACTCCTATGAGAATGACTCTCAACTATTAGATTTCATCCCACTGCTATTACTTCAAATCCTTAGCAAAATCCAATTCTCGTGTCATGCACACCTCCTCCTCTATTGTCAGTGATGCTTGGCTTTGAGCTACTAGAATATTTCATTGACATGTTCCTGCTTTTTAATGCCAAACTCCTTAATGAAGATAATTATGGAGACTTTTCCATTCTTATATTATTCTACGTCTTTTCTTTCTTAATTACTAATGCTCCACCCTAATATCATAATAACAGTTATTAGTCCTTAAATATATATATAGATTAACTGTACATGTATTCCCCAATGTTGAAAATACATATCATGGAGGTGAGATAATGGAGCTAATCTCATCCTACTCTTGGGAAACCCATGATACTGTTTCTTGCATTACAGTCATATATATATCTCAGTTTCTTCTTTGTAAATGCTTTCCAGTAGTGGAGCTTGACCAGAGATTTTTTTTTTTTTTTTTGTTGACACTTTGTGTGTCAGAATTACAGAAAAATAAGGAAAAACACTATTGGTTTTGATATCCTGGGAGGAAGATTATCTCCTCTCCTCCACATGAATGCATTGAACCTGCTCTGACTTTTAGTGCCATTATCATCATTCTTCATCAGCCTGCCTTTGTGCTCGTCAAAATCATCCTTATCAAAAATTAAGTCAAGGTGAAAGTGTTCTTTTAATTTTGAGGAAGAAATATATGCTGTCTTTAATCATGAACCGATGTCTTGCTTGCTGCAAACCTTCCTCTTATGTGGTTAAACACCACAGATTGCAGTCTTAATTCTTCCTAGGACTGATTCTCTGCACTCTGATGATCACTTAAAGCCAGCAGAGCTTTGTCCCAGCTGCTCATTTAGCCATGTGCTGTCCACAAGTTGTGCCTCGTGGAACGAATGGAACTGGGGAATCCATGGATTTAGAATTTACCTTTCCCCGTCCCCAGGGGTTGAACCCACAGGAATTCTTCAATCCAGTCCACCCAAACAGCTCTCCAACAGTGTAAAGGTATGACTGGGAGACAAAAATAAGCAGCCAGACACCTCTGGGAACACCAGCTTGGCATGGACACAAACTTATGGTGTCTACTGATTCCCCTTTAGCTCTACACTTGCTGCTTTTCAATGCAACTCTCTTGGCTTATTAGTCACTAATTCATGTTAAATATTCTTCATGGAAACCCCCTCTCCTTAATACACCAGTTTCCTCCTGTTTGAAACCCTGAAATCTCAGTGTGATTTGCCTCATTAACTTTAATTTTCAGCTAGCTTTGTTTAGATTTCCATTTTCTTCATACAAAATGATTGCTATTATTTAATTGCAGATTACTTTCAGGTTTTCTGGCTTCCCCTCCACACTCCCTGTCCCCAAGCTGCAATCATTCCTCTTGCTCTGCCCAATTCCTTGGCTGAACTAGTCATATTCTATTATTCCTCCAAACAAAAGTAAAATAATTTTATTGTCTAGAGGAAAGAAAACAGATTCGATAAGGCTATAAAAACAGATGAAGCATGAAAATTTGTCATTAATATCTTACACATGTATTAAATAACCCAACAGAACTGATGTTTACATGTACCTTTCAACCCCTTTAATCAACATCACTGCTCACAGCCACTGAGAGGGCACCACTGGGACAGAATTTGCCAGGGAAGTCCAGACACAGAGAATTTGTTGGTCTTTGTCTGTGCTTGAAGTGCGTTTTGTATTTAAACAGAGGGGAAAAAGAGGGCAGAAAAGGATGGTTTGGTGAAAATCCTTAGCATAGGGAGATATTGGAGCATCCTTATTTGAGCAACTTCTAAAGAGAAAATATCTGAATACCATGTCCAAGAGAGCTGTTACTTAAGGATAAGGTTCCCTACAGACCTACATACTTTTTTATATTGCTGTTTACTTAGTGTGACAGTTTATTGGCATCTCTTCCTTATGATGCATCTACCACACTGAACTTGATGTTTTTCTAAGGAGGGAACTAAAGTAAGAGAAGACAAATCATTTTAAATAGCCTATTTCTAATTTTAATTAGCACAGTCAATTAATTTTAAAGGTTTACATATAAATTTCTCACCACTATAACCTTACAGTTATTTTTTTTCCCCTCCTTGCTTTAGTCCTGTATCAGATGTGAATTTGTAAAGCTTCCTCTCACTAATATTTCTCAGGGTTGTTTTTTTGTTTTTTTTTTTCTTTATTTTATTTTGTTAGGCTCATCTTTTTCACTGTTTTGCAATAAACACTTAGCTATTGCTAGTAAATGGAAAGCTTCCAAAATGCAACAATTTCCAGTATTAGAGAAACAAATAACACCAAAGGACTGTAGTCAGGAAAAGCAAGAAGAAGAAAACACTTTTGAACATGGCCATGAGTGATGGCACAGCTGTCACCAGCTTTCATAGGGCACTTGGTTGGTTCTGGACATTCCTGACATCATTTCACCCCAAATCTCTCTCCTTGGGAGGCAAAGCTGAACTAAATCCCCACCAGGTGACAAATCAGACAATGTTTCAGATTAAGACAGGTCAGATATTAAAGATGTTGGGAGGGAATGAAGGCCATTCAGAGGCTTGTTCTGCTGTATGAACTCAGATTATCTGACTGGATTTTCCTGTCTCTTTTCACATTAACAACATTTTAGTCCGTGAAGGAAGACAAGAAATGCTTTGAATTCATCAAGTCACTCCAAACTGGAATAAAGAAAAAACACCAACCAAAAATCCAGCAGAAGATTGTAGAGGAAACCATCAATTCAGAGCTATTTTTACTGTTTCAGTGTTGGCTAAATGTGTCCTGCATGCAGAAGTGAACCACATGAACCTCAGGCTCATCAGATATTTTGGGTTGCTGTCATCTGTACCAAGTCACTTTGCAGCAGCACACTGGACACAAATATGCTGTGGGTCTTCCCCCTTTTCACCCAGATGTGGGAGAGCACACAACATCTACCTAAATCTGCTTTTTTGTTCCTGCCACTAGATGCTGCCATTAATATAAGCATAGAACACTAAAAAGGGCCACAAAATAAGATTTCCCTGCTGTAGCCTTCGTGCTACTTCAATTAAACTGTTTCAATAAGATACAAGTTGGAAAGGAAGAGAAATCTTCACATAAAATAAACTCTAATTAAACTGTGACTTCAAGTTTAAAACTGAACTGTCAGGTAATTAGACAGGTGATTAAACTTTCTTCAGCCTCACTCTTGGAAGGACATCTGATGCCTGCTTAGCCTGCTCACAGGGATGTATGTCAGTGACATTCAGATGTCAGAGCTGAGTTACTTTTAGAGCCACATTCTACAAGAGTCATGGTGCACGTTTATTCTGAAATGAAAAAGCCTGGGCACAAAAAGCATGGGTAAATCCCAAACCTGAGCCTCTTTGCAAATGGCAGGACAGGATGCACATGCCTGTTCTGAGAAGTCCTCTGCACCAGCTCCTGTGCCATGCTCTCTGCAGGAAAGGCCCTGGATGCTGATTTCATGTACATCATTCTCACTCCAGTGAAGTATAAATATCAGTTACAAGCAACAAGAAAGAGCTGGAAAGAAAGTTCAGACCACAGGTATGCAAAGCAAAAGCAACAAATAATATATACGTTGGTATTTTCTTCCTTTGGGGGTGTATTTGTAGCCCTTTAGAGCTTAACTATGTGAAGAACCCAGTTTGACTGCCTAGAATATTGTTAAGGGTATATTACGGCCTCAAATGCATAAACACAAAAGCAAATGGTGATTGTTTCGAACACAAAATCAAAAACCTCTGATGGTTCTTGTCAGCTATCAATTTGGAAAACATAATATTCTGGCATTATTTAAGTAAACATATCACCTTATGTGTATTATGTGTAAACATATCACCACAAATTTTAAAGTTAAACTTAGGTAATAGTTTACAAATTAAAGCAAAAGAAGACACACCTCACATGTGCAAAAAGCCCCTGAGGCTCCAGTCCCGGGCAGCAAAGGCAGAGGCAGAGGTGATTTCCAAGAGCCAGGCTGAATGTGGCACAGCCAGCTTGGAATGGGAGGGAATGCTCTCTGCTGGATGCTGGATTTGCCACTGCAGAGTGTAACTACCTGCTACAGCTATTTCAAGTGCACAGCACTCACTAATTCATTCCTCCTGATACACTAAAGCAGCTGAAATCCACCTTTTGGGCCAAGTTTTGCCCAGAACAGATGTATTTTCAAATCACTTATTAAGCCGCTAACAAGGCCTTAGAGGCTTAGAGACATTCAGGTGTCTCTTTATCAATGGCACGGTTCAGTTTAATCCAGATAAGGAGCCTCTGGACAATTAACAGCTGACTAAAGTTCAGTGGAGTCTCCAACTGGCTATCACACCACAGCACAGCACAGAGAGCAGAGCCAGTGCCCACAGCTCCCGATCCTGTTGATTTTGCCTCCCTGTTTCTGACATCACAAGAAGGCAGTGGCAATGGCAGAAGACGACAGACCCTTCTGAGATTATTACTACGTGCCATTGCTGCTTTTAAAGGGCAAATCAAGAAACCCTTATTTCTGGAAACTGCAGTCTTTTCACAGAGCTGCTCATCACCCACGAGTTCCCTGCTAAACTACAGCGCACAGTAGAGTCGGAGAGGGAAACGTTAAAAAATGTGAATTCCCTCAGCACAGTATTTATGACCATTAGGGCAGCAGCGTTAACCTCCTCACAAAGCTCCTCTGTGCACAGCACACCAGGTCCATAAAAACACCAGCTCATCCATAAACCCTTAACAGCTCCAAGTGTTTTACTCCCAACCGCCCGACCTCCCACTTTTAGAAACAGAACGCTTCTTCAGCCGCGCGAAAACCAACGCTCGCTTTTTATAATACCCGGAGGAACAAAAAGGCCCGTGACTGATTGATTGATTGATAGATTGATTGCAATGAGTGGATGGGTGAGATGAGCAGAGCTCTGCACTTACTGGACTCGGGGTCGGAGTTGCCGTCTCCCTCCGTGCGGCTGTTGGGGGACGCCTGCTCGTAGAACTCGTCCTGGGGGAAGCCCAGGGGCAGCGGGTGGGACGTGCTGGCCCCGCTCGTGGGCTCGTGGTCTCCGAGCCCGCTGTCACTGCAGCTTTCCTGGGAGCCATCTGGCAGGTGGAAGGTGACGCGGCGCTGGGGCTACAAGGAAGGAACAGAATGACAACGGTTTCCACCACGGAATCGGTAATTGCTCAATGCAGCCAATTTAGGAAATGTATTATTTTGGTTATCGGCTGAGGACGCGCTACCCGGAGTTGTGCACAATTTCAGGCTTTCATGAGCTGCTTTCAAACACGCTGCACCTGACAGCACTGCTTGCTGCTGCTGTTTTTTTTTTTTTTTTAAATGTAAGCCCTGATGCAAAATGAAAGATGCCTCAAACTAAAGAGATTCTGTCAGACTTCACAAGTCTTTGGATACCTTTTGAATATTGACTTGGAGGTTTCAATCACTTTTTGAGGCTCAATTTATTTCACTGCTGAGTTTTCTAGTTCTCAAAAAAACATTTTCTTTCCCATTAAAAGCTGTTCCACACTTTTGGGCCTAAAAAAATGTGACACATTTATAATGCCATTGGATTCTTCTGAGGCAGAGAAAGAACAAACAACAACAAGTCTTATGTACTGAAAGCAATTTTAATAGATTTTGCACAGGCGTTAAGCTAATGAATGAAAAGTAGATTCCCCTGCTCTTCTTCAGACATTTCATTACAACTCCTTTGATTTTCATTACACCACAGACCTGTACCTTAACTGTAAAAGGCTGGAAGCTGGGAACCAGGGAACTGAGGATGGAAAGCATCTCAGCCCAGACGTGGAAGGAAGGGCCACAGAAACAAAGAATCAGGCACAGGACAGAGTTTTCATTACCTAAGTGACCCTGCATGATTTAGGAACTGAATAACTGAAATGAAAATCTCTGCCAGTATTAAAAGAAAATATGAACAAAAAAATAACCAGCTCTCCTGCTCATTTTGATGTGTCTGATATACATGATTTGGAAACTTGAAACGGGAAGATTCAAAAAAATAACCAAAAACAAACTGCTTCAAGTATTCTTAGGTTGTTGTTACTCAAAATTCCATTTGAAAGGCAATGCAAAATTTTCTGGATGCAGAACTGCTGGGATTAGCAAAATTGAAGACCAAACTTTTGATGCAATTATGCAAAAAAAGTATGTAGTGTATATAACAGAGCAGATGTTGTCAGGGGTCCCTAGATATTTGGTTCCTATAGGGTGGCGGTGTTGAAAACATTCAATTACATTGAGTTTTTGCTAATTACATTGAGTTTTCAGCTCCTCCACTTTGGCAAGTCTCTTTTTGCCACAGTGACATTATTACACATGCCCACAGACAGCTGCTCTGCAGCGTGTGCAGCCAAGAACACGGCAGCACCAACCTCACCTGTGCAATCCCTGACAGATGAGAGTGACAGCACTTCCTAACAGCTACCAGGAAGACACTCAGGGCTTTCCCAGAAAACCTGTTTTAGTGCCTCACCACTGCTAATGGAGAGCTTCTCTCCTAATGTTGAACCTGCCTCTTTCTTGTTACAAAATAAATCACTTCTTCAGTCCCATCCATCATGGTCTGCTTATTCCCACTCATCTTTCTGGCATTTGGCACTTTATTCTGCTTCGGAATAAACAGACCTTATTATTTCAATCTGTCGGGTGCTCCTGCTCTCTCTGGCTGCTCCCCCTGTGCAGGAGCTTTGCCCAAAACCCTGCACCCAGCTCCAGCCAAGGTCCTGACAGCACTCAGCAGGATCGTTTCACATCTCCTACAGGCTCCTTTGCCATGGCAGCACAACACATTTGTGTCCTTGCCAACCATCATAATGCCCAGGTCCTCTTTATTGATCTCCTCCTTGTTCCCTTTTTGGTTATTGCCATCGATTGCTGCAGCCTAAGAGTGGCACTTTGCATTCATTGTTCCTGCCATTCTCTTTTTCCAGATGATTTCATCCGTTGCCTTCCAGTCCTGCTTTCCTGTTTATCAAATTTGCAGATTTTAGGCTCTCCCTCATTTGGCAGATCTTTGAGCAATATTGGAACAGATCAAGCCAAGATATTACAGCTCTGAAGAGCTGAACAGAGAATAGCTCCCAGTTCATGGGATGGAAATGGGAATGGACAACCCCTCTGTGACTGCTGGGACAGCCTGACAGCCCACTGGGAAAAGGTTCAGGTGGTGAAAGGGTCACAGCTAACACCCCCAAATGCCCCCATTGTACTTTTGGGGTCACCAGAAGAATTGTTCATTGAACTCCACAGCTGGCTGCCTGCAGCTGCCCCAGGGCTCTCTGCAGGTCTGGCTGGGACAGTGCTCCTGCTCCTCCTGCTGCCTTTTCCCACCACAGCTGGGTGAAAATGCATGGAGTGTCTCTGCACAGCCCAAAAACCCAGATGGCTCAACAGAAATTACCGATGTGTCCTCTTCCACTCCACTCCAGCTGCCTCTCAGAGCCCTATCCACACCAGCAGTGCCAATCAATTCTCTCCTCAAAGCCCAAATAAGTGAAGTTTTGTCGAGTTGATCCAGTGGAAATCATTCCTGCAATGTTTCTCATTCACTCCCTGCATTCAAAACTGCACCCAGCCTGCAGAGATGTACAGCTAAGACATGTGGAAAGGGAATGTGCTGTTTCTTTCATCTGAAATGAGTTTGGTATTCACAGTATGAAAAAAATCCACCTCCATTGCACGAGCTGTTTGTAAAAGCTGTATTTACTGAGGTTTGCACTGCCTTTGTGTTGTGTTATATCCTCTCCTCTCCAAGCTACCTGTGAATTTTAAGTATTCTTAAAACATTTTTAGCCCAAGTTTTAGCATTAGATACCAATACTAGCTTTTGAAAATGACTGGGAGCACAGTGGTTGTTGCTCTGTACAACTGGTTACTACTTTGTGCATCTGGGGTTCACTAAGTGTAAACAAAGGAATATTTCTTTTCAGGGTTCATTGTCAAAATACAGCAGAGGTTTTGAACCAGCTGACAGTAGAGGAGACCAGAAAGTCACCAACCATTTTTTAACTGCCTAGCCCAGTGAGAAAAAAACAAATCCCATACCCCAAGTAAAATTAAAAAAGTTACTAACTAACCCTCACGTTCAGTTAAAAATGGTAAATATTTAGCTGCTTAAATTGAGATGCTCTTAGTCAGAAAGATCAGACCCATATGATTTAAAATCAACTGGCATCAGCTAAAGGCTCATGATTTTAAATTTGATTGTGTCCCTGAGTGTGTCACACCTGATAACACTGATGACAGAGCATTTTCAGAAAAATTTATCAAGATGACAAAACCTCAGCTATTCTTCTACATGGCAGTGCTGCCATTTTCTTAATTCATGCAGGCGTCAGACAACGATCTGGAACAAGTAATTCTAATAAAATTTTGCCAAAAGCCGGGACTTATCTTCTGTCACAATTATTTTGGAAATTTCCTCCTTGAGGCATTTAAATTTCAATTTATAAGATTACAAAATATCCTCAGTCTCCAGCTGCTTTTCTATTTATCTCCGAAGGGAGCCAGCACCGATAGTAATAGAATAACAAGGATTATGGTTTGTTTTATTTAGCTGGATGACAGTTGGTATACTTTTTCAAAAAGAGAGAAATGCAAGCAAACCTATTATGTATTCTTAGAGGATTCTGATGTAGGAACTTGTAATACAGACAATTAAACTGATAGGGGACAATGAAGTGAAAATTTAAGGAAAAAAAACCATGCAGCAGTCTAGAGGTTCTCTGCCACATTTAAAAAATATTAAATTACTCTCCATTGGTATGAGAAAAACATTTTGCTTGCAGAGATGGCACAGACCAGACACAAATGCTGTCAGAGGTCTCATATGGCATTCACTGCCTTTGGTAAAAGCTGAGTGTGTCTGGAGGGATCAAATTATCTCAGAAAACCGCAAACCTTTTACTCTCATTATTGAAATTTATATGAAGACTGATCAAAGCCCCAAACTATTCTGTGTTCAATCTTTCACTACAATAATTAGACTGTGGCAGTGGGAATAATAAAAGATGAGTCTAAGTAAATAGCTTTGGATACACTGAAGGGATGATTTCTGGTATTATACACCAGGGGTTAGCCAATTTATAAGCAAAAAGGAAAAAAAAGGTAATAGAAAAAGCAGCAGATATCAACTGAGGAACATTAAACTATTAACCTTATTATCTTCATTCATTGAAGCAAATTAATATCCATTTAAAAGGAGATCATAAAGGAAAAAACATTACTTTTTAATTTATGCTGAATTAATTATATTATTTAGATGATAATTCTGATTTAAAACAGACCTTATTTAGGAGATGCTGTGAGACAGCACAAAAGAACAGGACTACTTGAACATTTCTCTCCACTATTAGCAGCCAGTAAATAAAGGAGTAGTCAAATAACTTTTTAATTTTCTCAGTCGCTTGTTTACTTCAAATGTTAGGAGGATATGAAATACCTTAAATAACCAGAAAACAACTTTCTTCAAGGATAAGCAGTAAAGAAGATCCCTAATCAGACTAGAATTTCCAGCTCCTATCTGTTTATCCTCAACTCTCACCTTTTGTTCCAAAACAGCAATTTTTGTTGCACAGGCTTTCATTGAGACAAACAGGACCCAGCAACTATCAGAGCAAAATTCTCAGAATAACATTAAAACAAACAGCCTGAGAGGATCCAACCATAAACCCAGTGGGAAATATGCCTTTGTGTTGAAACTCAACAGAGACAAGCCAGTATTTTCATTTTTCCTTTCCCCATGCGTCGAGCACAACAAATACAGCTCAAAGAGTTTCTCTTAACTCTTTTATAAGTCTATATTTCCCATAAGTTTTGCAGCCTGGCACATTAAATCTAAGATTTTATTACATTATTTTGATGGCTTTGTCATAGGCAAAATATATAACACGGATCATTATAATTTTTCACTCAAATTAAACTTCTCCATTTTTGCCAGCAGGGATCTGTATTTCTCTTGGACTATCTACAAAGATGCCAAATTGCTCACCACTATCACACACAAATAGAAACACTTCATTAACAACACATCATTCTTCCATTCACCTTTTCTAATTTAGCAGTGACCTTTTATGATTTATTTAATGGGTCCTGCAGTGATCTTGCATAGGAGTGGGTTTGGTTTTTTGGGTTTGGAGTGTGGGGTTTTTTGTTTGGTTGGTTTTTTTCCCAAAAAGAAAAATGAAGGGCTCATCTTCTGTGGGAAGGAGAGAGGCATTGTGCAAAGTGACAATACCCAGCTGATTTCACAAGTCCAATCCTAGTGGGTATTAAAATCAGTTTTTCCCCACCTCACATAAAAAAGCATCACCCCCAGCTGCCAACACCAATAACCTGAATTATCATCTCACACAGATGAAACTTGGTGAGCAAGCCCTTCTTTTCATTGAACAAGTTCAGATGTTCCAGACACTGCCCCAAATTTATTGGATGCTTCCCTTTCAGCTCCTGACTGTCTATTTGTTTGTCAAGTCAAAGACCTGCTATTTTCCCAATTTACCATATTTACCCTTTTGAACATTGGCAAGACTTTGCATTTTCAGCTCTTTAAAACTTCCAAGAGAAATCCAATAGAATCCTTTTGACATTCGTGTTATAAATTTTGCTAGTCCTCCTAATTTAATCTCATTAACATTAGTAATTGGTATTTTACACCCTCACTAATTACTGAAGGAAAATTCAGTATCTGAATGCCTTCTAAAGAGATTTTATAAATACTTTTGCTTTTTCTCACTGTGATTAAAAATCTTACTATTCCAAAGTAGTATAAGAGAAGTAAATAGTTTTAGGCTTTTGTTTTCATTGATTTAAATAACTCCTCCCACTTTGTTAATTTATTTAGATGCCAGAAGCATAACCTATTAATTTCAAAAAGGCAAATAAAAGCTGAGTTGGCTGCCCAGACAAATAGAAATTCAACGTGGGTGATTATCTTAGACAGATTTGTACATTTTCAATGAAAGTATTACTACCTCCACAGAAAACCAGCAGAACAGATGGTGCCCCTACACCTGCTCAAACGAAAATGACTTCAAATTGTCAGATCTTATGGCTGGATTCACGCACACAAAGAGTTCTCTCAAGTGATGAGAAATAATCTTGCAGGACTATCTTGTACCTCCAGCACTCACTTACTCGGGTGCCTTTCAGGACTCACACGTTCAGGTCCCTGCAGGCTCCTCTTGCAGGCAGGTAAAACTGCAGCGAGCTGATAAGGGAAATGTCAGATATTGCAGCTCTTGGCCATTGCAAGGGAGTTCTGTGAAACCCTTCCCATGCAGGCAGGAAAAGGAAGGGGTTTGTAAACAACACTTTTCTTTAAGAAGGAAATTTTCCGTTTTTTACTGAAGTAACCACGGGCTAAGCCAACACTCCCATCGTCCTCTCACAGCACTGAGGTCATGGAACAAACCCATTCCCCAAGTCATTGCTGAACAAACCCATTATGAACCTGGAACTTCACAAGTTTCTGATTAACAGCTTCAAAGGGTATTTATTTCCAGACGCTAATCCTCGTTGTACCAGAGTATCTCTCATAAGACTTTCCCCAGCAACATTTAGCAATTAAATTGTATTTTCTGAGCTTCTCGAAATAACAACAAAGAAATAAAAAGCAAATAAAAGTGAAAATAATATTTAAAGCATGTCAAACATTTTATTTAGCTTTTGAAAGGCAGTTATTGCATGCTAGATGTCGAAATGATAGCTGAAAGCATGCTTTTTAAAGTTTAATTCATCTAAGCCTTCAATTTGACATGTGATTAAATAAAAATTACACATGAAAGTTGCACTATGGCTGTGCTGTTGCTAAGTTTGAAAAAGAGGAAAATCTCAATTCTGATTTTTTTCTTTAATACATTCTTCAATTTCCATCATCTTTGATGTTATCGTCTTGAATGATTGACATCTGATAGGCAAGGCCATTCTATAGTTAAAAGAACATTGTAATAAACAATAACACAGAACCACTTCAGCAATATTTGGCATCACTTCTGACTGCTTCCCCAACAGCATGAACCTCTTCCAGCAGAACTATTGATTGGGTTTTATCAGATTTGTGAATTCTTTGTGTTAATATCGAAATGGAGGAGAATTTCCACTTTCATAAACGTACATGGGACTCTAGCTCAAATTTGGTTGTGCTAATTATTCATTTCAGTCGTGGCTCAGATAAATAAATTTCATGTTTCTTCATGAGCAAGGTATGGATTCATGGAATAATAAATGTTCCAGTGAATTACTCACAAACCTCCAGTGAAGTCCTTTTGTATCATAGTCAAGGCTAAGCCTTAAATGCAACCCTGAGGAGGTCATTAGGGCTAGAGAGACCTGGAAGAAACCTCAGGGACCTGATCCTATTTCCCTTTGCGACTTTTTTTTCCTGTTCAGTTTTTCCTGTAAAGGTCAAATCTTTCTGAAGCAACACTGGTGTGTGTAACCCCAGGAGCTGAACAAGTGTTCACTTGAAGTGGCCTGGTAATGTGCTTTCATCATTTTTGAGGCAGGAAATGGAGCTGTTCTTATTAATGCTTCCCAGAAAAAGGGATTTAGATCTAATTTTGGCTTGCAAGTGTGCCGAAGTCAGAAGCAAAATAAATTTGTGCAACAATTGTTCTTAACTTCTCCAGTTCAAGTAGTAGTGCAACACTTCAGCTGCATTTCACTCTATAACATAAAATATTTCCTCCCAGTGTGGATGATTATAAAACAGTTCATGTAGTGCAGACAAGCAGTAACTTTATGTTTGATTTGCACTCATGTAGCTGTTGAATTGAACTCATTTTATTATAGTTTAAAAAAATTAAAAAAAAAAAATAAAAGAAGCCTTTTAAAATGAGTAACAAGACAGCTCCTTGGCATGTCACTATCTCACTCCATTTGTTATGACAGCACACCTTTATTATAACAGCATTTTATTTGTTACAGCAGGAAATCTATAACGTTTGATATCAAGCGTTTGATTAGCTAGAATGGGAATTGATGAGAGATAAAATGCAAGGATAAAATGAATGTATTTCATTTTATCAGCAGCTGTCAAAAAAAGCACCTTGCTCTTTCTGGAGAAGGGAAAGAATGGACAAAAAGTTTCCCCTTGCCCAAAATGGACTCTGAGGAAACTCAAGACCTTCTTAGAGAGCAGTGAAAGCATTCTCGTTTCTGCTCTCTGTATCAGAGAGTTATCCTTGCAACTGTTATCCTTGTGGCCTTGAGAAAATCTCTTTTAACCACCTTGATTGCCCATCCTTAATTTTAAATTTACAGTGTGCTGGCCACCAAGGTCACCTCTCTGAGTGCATTCTCAAGGCAGCAATACTAACTGCACCTCTAGGTGAACTGGGTAAGGAAGAAGCAAGAGTTTACCTGCTGGCATGTATAAAATAAAGCTCTAGGCCAGAATTTGCAAGCAGTGATGCAGTTCATGCTGCATTTGATTTGCACAAAGTGAATTCCAGCATCTTAGGATGGACACTTTTATCAGCAGGACACTCTCCAGTGGACTCCAGTGGTCCAGGAAAATTTCTCTGGATCAAGAAAACTTTCACTAAAAGTTTTGTCCTGAAAGTCCCATTCCAATTGTGAAATAAAAGTTTTGCTCTCAATAAGAGAAGTCATTCCACATACTGAAATAAAGGAACTTTTCACGAGTTCCCTTTGCATTCTTTCAATCTTCTCTTATTGTAAATAGGAAAGATTCTGGGTGATAAATGCTATGGTGAACAATACTTTGGTTTTGTTTTAAACATCTGAAAGATCTATTTTTCTCTCCAAGTTGTTTTAAGAAAAAAGATTGTGGTTTATTTGATTAAAGTCAGAAATCTCCATTTGCTTCACTATTTTCACAGCTTATATTACCAGGGTGATAATGAATAAGATTTAGCTGTTATTTACAGTAGAATACATGAAATATTCAAAGTTACTAGAGTCTAACTACATGCTAATAATGCATTCTTAAATGGATGTCTGAAATATCTATTTGCAAATGGGAAGAATTTTGCAAATTGAAGTGCTGCATTGTATCACTGAGATCATCCCTCGCTCCTCCAGAGCGATGCCTCTGCAATTGCCCTTTCAGATAATCAGAATATATAACTGTCTTTCAGAATTCACCACTTGTGTCATTTCAGCAAAGCAAAATATAAAGCCATTAGCCTTCCCTTGTTCCTTAAATCTTCCCGGCTTATTTCCATATTCAGTGCAGCCATTCTTTAGCAGTGTTAAGATTACTCACTCATCTTGGAGCAAAACACAGCAGTACAAATTGCTGAGGAAATGCAGCACACGTTAATCTGCAGGAAGGAAGGATTGCAGTTCTGGGTGAGGGAAAAGGAGAGGATCCAGCTGAAGGCTGGGGAAGGTTTTTTTTCTGCTCACAGCCAGCCCAGAGCTGATGTTCCAGCTGAGCAGGGCACAGCTGCCCTTGTCCCATGTCACCACCCACACGTGGGACTCCTGCTCTGGAGCTTCAGTGAGAGCTCAGCTCTGAGCAAGGTCACTTCTGGACTGGCCTCTGCCACCAGGACCTGGCTCTGCAAAGCCCAGACCTGGACCTGGGCAGCACCCCTGGCAAACAGGGCAAGGGGAAAGGTGTGAGCTGCAGCCACACACAGGAACCAGAAACCCAGGCAGAACTTCACTTGGTAACTGCAGCAGCAAGAGAAAGGTGCTAATGCAAAAGTACTCAAAGCACCAAGAGGAAATAGCAGAGAAGTCCTAAAAGTGAGGGTTGGGCATCACTGGAGGGCAGCTCCTCCTCATGGGGCTGCTGACTGTGCAGCCCAGACACCCAGAGCCTCTGTCACAGTGCTGAGCAGAGCAGTGCTCTGCTTAAAAACAGCTTGGTCCCAAGCCACTTACTGCATAAACCCCAAAACTGCAGTGTTGTGTGCTCACAAGTAGCACAATCCTCAGTCTGAGTCCCTGCGTCTTTGGAAAGTTCTCGAGTGCCCCAAGGAGCTAAGAAACCCGAGGGGCTGGCAGGGAAGGGCAAGAGCACAGCTAATGCTGCTCCTGCAGCTCCCTGGGTGCTCTCAGAGCTACCTCTGATCCTCACCTGCCACACACAAGATTAACACCTCTACAATCGTTACTTCAGGATTATTCAAACTTCATGTACAGCTCACTTAAGTCAGAGGTAAATATTATTCTCCATACAAGCCGCATTAAACTTGCAACCCATAAATCTGAAGTGCTTTTGCAAGGCTGACACCAAGGTCAGGATCAGGAAAGGGAACTGCTTGCTCTGCTTGATCCAGAAAGGCAGAAATCCCTTGTAACACGCAGCCATGGAGGAGCAAATGCAAGGCTTTAGGTCTGCTCTGTGTTCCTACAGCTCAGGGGCAGGCAAATTGCTGTAGATATTTGAGAACCAGGGAGGATTTTGGAATAAAGCAGCAGGAAAAGTGTTTGTGAGGAAAGGCAATAACATTAATGTGGGCAAAGCTGGCATAAGTCATGTGGGTAACAGGGGGACACTGTGGGCATGGGCACCTTCCTCACACAGCCACAGACTCGCACTCCTGCATCAATTACACTGCCCAAAACCCATACTGAGTGCCCTGGTTGCTCACCCTGAAATCATCATTGTGCAGAAATTTTCCTGAGTAAAGAACTCCATTTCATTCTTCTCTTTAAGGTATTTCTTATTTTTGTTGGCATACAGCATCTGGGCTTTGCACACAACAAAATGCACCTCACACATTTTTCAGGCAAGAACATGTAAATACAAACTTGCAGCAATAAGCTTGTGCTCTTTCTCCTACTGTTTTTAATTAATTTGACCTTTGGGCCTATTTTTGTCAATTCAGAAGGCAAATTGCAATCAGAAAAAAAGCTATGGTGCAAATATTCCATTCTGCAAGTCACTTGCTAAACAAGTAAGCAATAGAGGAAAATCTATAGCAAGCAATTAGCATTATGCTTTCCAATTATTTTCTTTACTTCACAAAACTCATTAATAACTTTTAGTAGGTAAAATTGCAGCTAGGAACCCTCCTACACCTCAAGTGTATTATATTCTACCTTTGCCCAATAGAAATTCTTTTGATGTACTGGAAATCTTATTAATAGATTCACCAGAAAACAAGTATGTAAAGCTGGCAGAGGCAATTGCAAGAGGTAAAATGAATGTAAATGACAGATGAAAGAAAACTTCCATGCCATTCAGATCAATACAAACAAAAGTGCTGCAGCAGCCACAGCAGAGAGATGAAGGGAATTCATCAAACTTGTGTTTCAGATTATTTGTCCTGTTCTAAATGCACCCTCTCTGTTTCGGAGCTGTGTTACCCAATTAATACTACATTAAGATTCACTCCTGCAGGGGCTTTTTCCTTCTGGTGCTGAAGAGAAGTTTGTCAGTGCACTCAGATCTGGGGGGAATGTAGAGGCAGCTTCTTGCTTCTAAAGATTGTCATTTGGAAAGCCTGTAATTGCAGCACTCAATAATTTCCCAAATACTTAAGCCAGAATTAATTATCCCTGCTATTATTGCAGGAGTATGGATCTTATGCTGGGTATGATGAAGGGAATGTGTGATAGAACATTTTATTGTGCTCAGAGCATGCAGTGGGTGTGCAAGGCACTTAAAGCATCAGAAGCAACAAGCTCCTCTACTTCAATTATATCTCAGTATGCTCTCCAGACATCTGCAGAATCAGCTTTGCTCATTTTGTGCTCTTTGTTGTTGCCTTATCAAACACGTTCAGGACCTTTCTTTACACCAGAGACTAATCATAATTTTTTTAAGAATCCTATTTTGTTTAAAATCATATTGGTTCTTAGTGAAAAGTTAGAGGAAAGCAAATGCTTATTGTTAAACATCTTGTGTTTGAACAGTTTGAAATGCGTTTTCGTTAGGAGTCAGAAATCAAGGCACGTGATGGACTTCAGCAACTCCCTTTAATGGAGTGCATTCTACAGTTCTTTGGCAGTTTTATATGATGTTGAGGAATCAAAAATACTGGTAGCTACTGTTATAGCTAATCGCCCAGGATTTTTAAAAAATCTCTTTATTCAGAAGTGAGGGAATGCCTGAGGTGAGCCAGGAAGGGGAGGAAGAGCTGCACAATTGGTTATAGGTGATTCAGCTGCAGAAATACAAATTGTAATCTATAAGACGTTTAGACATTTTGAGATCCATAACAAAGTAAACACACAACCATGGTATTTGCAATGGGGAAATCAAAACCACAAGGAGATGAAGCTCCAAACTCAGACTTTTGCACAGAACATAAACTAAAGGAACTTTGATCTCTTTCTTGTGCATTGAAAAGAAGAAAAAACAACTTTTCTTTTTTTTTTTTTTTTTTTTTTTTTTTGATAAAAAACAACCACCCCCTCTCTGAAAACCCATTGCCTGCCTGCAAGTCCGTGGAGTAATATTAAACTCTTGAAGTAGGCTCGTTGTTTGAAAGAATGTTGGCAGCATTGCTTTGGTTTCAAAGCAGTTCTTGGAGAAACCAGAAGCAAAAGTGCAGCCTGGAGCACACCAGCTGCCTCTTCCCAGAAGTTCAAAAGACTTGGGCTGTGTTGCTGTAGATAGCTGACACACAGACAGGGATGGCTTTGCTGGAGAAATGTCCTGTCACATCTCAAATGAACACAGCCCAAATCAGCACAGATTTCAGTCCGTGCTTGTGTGGCACAAAGGGGACCCAGAGCAGCACTTGGTCCCCCTCACCTCCATCCCTGGAATTGCCTCTGGGGCTCAGGACCAGCACGTGTCCATTTGTTCCATAAGAGAAATAATGGCTAAAGCTGAGAGTCTCTGATGGAATATATCAGGCAGCTGTGGCTGTGATTTCCCTAGCTGGGAGGGAATAATTTCCTCGTTTGTTCTGCGCCCTTGTGCTGGCCCTCTGTAACCCAGCCAACACATTCCCTCTCTGCCTCGTTTACATCCCTGCCTCAAAAGAAATTCTCCATTTTTCCCCCACAGTTAAAGACTGTAAATCCACTCTTGGTAGTGGCTACAGTCCAATTCCCAGCTGACTCCCCCAGGACTCACAGAAGAAAGAGAAGACAAACAGCAGCTACCAAAGAGGGCTCTCCAGCTCCAATCAATAATTTGCATGTCTCTACAGGAGCACATTGCCCTATCAGCATAACTGTGCGAAGTTCCTTATCAGTGATGTACTCTCACACTTTCCAGGTAGACATTAAGCATTTTCACATCCTGTGGGTTTTGCATGGCAGTAAATTTCCTTCTCCCAGCAACCCAAATGTACAACAACTGCCCCAGACTGACAACAGGTGTTAGAAATGTGAAAAACAGCCTATAGCATAATAGTATTTGCACATATACATCATTCTTTACTTGAAAGGGCTTTAGAAATATGAATTCCATTTCAGAAGAAAAGAATAGAAAAGACAGTTGTTAAAACAACTGCAACAAACCAAAGCACAAATGGCTATGCCCTCTTGACTCTCATGACTGAGGCTGTCACTGGCAGAATCCAAAAATGAAATTGAGAGTCCTGGGCAGAAGGGACACTCTTAGGCAAGTTGCAATCACATCTCACACCCTCCATCTAGCATGCTTTCCCTGAGAAAAAGCTATTCTCTCTCAAGATATACCAAAGTAAATGATTTACATTTCAATAAACTATCACAGACTACCCCAAACTGGGAGTGATGCTTGTGCATCTTACAAAGATAATGCACAGAAATGCAACATCACTTAAAACAATATCAACCCTGGAAGAAAGTGACTCAATAAAATGTTTTCAGAGTAATTTGGCCAATACCAGCAGGTACCCACTGAGGGGTAATGGAGCCTGTTTCAACGGAGCCAGATGGATTAAAAACCTCTATGAGAACATCATCCAACACTAAAGCTCTGTGAGCTACATGATAGAACAATAATGATCTTATCTGCTCTAACCAGACTGAAAACCTGGTGACTGCAGAAGATGTGTTCTGCAGTCTATTCCATCTGTGAGGAACAGACATCTTCATTAATGGAAATCTTCAAATCAGAGCTGAGAAACCCGTGGCTGAGGAAGGGATGCCTTGACAAGCAAAGTTCCTGCTGAAATGCTCTGCAGGTTCATGAAGCTGAAGATTGAGCCATAACAATTATCTGCTATCCCCTGTAAATGTGTCTTTTTCCTGCTCTGCAGCTGCACTGACAGCAGTGCTCCCACCAGAGTTTGCCCCTCATTCCACTGAGTTTTGGGAGAGCCTGAAATCTGTCCTGTCCAACAACTTATCAGCTCTGCAACAGAGTGCAGGACTTACATTAGAAGCATGGATGCTCCTGTCAGCAAATCAATCTTGAATCTGCTCAGACTTTTAAAATGTTCCAAAGCAGCACCACCATACCCCAACAGGTACCTTATCTGCATATAGGACACTTGAACCACACCTTTCCCCCAGCCCTGCCTCCTCCAAACAGCTGCTGGGTGAAATGAGTGATAAAAGCTCCAGTAAAATCCAGATTCATAATCTAAAACATGGTAACAGCAACCGGTTTGAAGATACAAAAAAAAAAACAGGGCTACAGCTTGACTCCTGATAAGCTGCCACTGGCAAAACCAGATCAGGGAAAAAGGGGAGATTATTTAAATTTTAAAGTTTCCTTTCACAAAGAAAACATTAGTAGAGAAGTAGTCAGTGATTTCCCTGTATCAGTCTTGCAATTCAGCATTGACACAACTTGTATCAAACCATCCAAACAAAGAGCACTCTACAGAAAATGACCAAAGCATTTTCCAAAAGACTCTAACCAAAGAGTGCTTCCTCACAAAGCTTTGTGACATTAAAAGAATGCTGAAATGTTTTACTGCCATTTATTTCACACCCAAGCAGAGCAGCAGGGCTGTGCCCAGCCCCAGGCCCATCCCAATTTTTTTTCCCAGTGAGTTTCTGCAGTAGCAGAGGCAGGAGGGAAGGGAGCTGCTCACAGCGAGGGCAGAGGAGCTGCCTGGGGCAGGTATCAATAGGACACGGAGGGAAGAGCCTAATGGGGGACCAAACAGAAAAGCCCACATTTCCAGCACCAGCCTGGAGGAAATCAAACAACAACACAGGCAAATCAATGCAAATCAAAATCAGCCACCAGGCATCACATCCTCCCAGAAAGGTTGATTTTGTCCGAGCTTGCATCCCTGACTCTGCTACAGCTCCAGACACAAACGCTCCCTCATGAGCAGCTGAAGCATTAAAAATAGCCACTCTGAGTGAGGGAACAGCAAATTTACCTCAGCAGATTCTGTGTTTAGCTTGAGTTATTGCACAGGTAACCAAACATTCTGCCTAATCTTTAACACCAACCTGTGCAAAACCATCTATAAGCCCTTCCTCTTCCCATAGCAACAAGCCAAGAGTCCTCAGTGCCTCGTGGATAAGAGGATGGTGGCAAAGAATTAATTCCCCTCCCAGTGCTTGCAAGAAGCTGCTGTGGAGTCCCACTGCTGGGGATGATTTTCTCAACAGGCTCCTGAAAACCACATTAGCTCTCACACCAGCCTTTCTTCAATTATGTCATGTTCTTTTTCATCTCGCCACAAGCAGCACATGGATTAACCAAGTTCTCCAGCCATTTTAAAGCCTTTAAAGAACCAAAAGTAATCCCCCCAAGAGGGCAAACTGAATAAAACTAAACAAAACAAAAAAGAAAAACCAACCCAAAACAAAACAAAACAAAAAAAACTTCAACCAAACTCCTTTTTAGTTTCCTTATTTGTTTGTTCTGGGATAACTTCTGGGAATATTTAGTGATATCGTAATTAAGTCCAAAACAGGAAGCAGAATAAATCAGGCTAATCCCAGACAGCTGAAAATGTTGTGCCCTCAGACTTTTACTGTTTTGTTCATTCAAAATAATTATATCATTAGATAGTTTGACTTCTAAACTATTTTAAGAAGACTCTTGATAATACCCATAAAAAGAACAAGCTAATTTGGTTTTCTCATAGGTTCAGTAAATGAAAAATACTGAAACTTAATGTGATTTTGGACATATTTTCCATTGCAGTTGGTAGAGATCTCAAACATTAATGCAAACAAGCAAACAGATTTTTCCTTCTTTTATATATTTAAGGGAAATTTGCAAAACGCTAAGCTGATTAAAAATAACACAATAAAACTGAAAAGGTCAAATTCTGCTGTTAATGCTGGCTGATCATCACCTCCAGGCTGTTCCTGCCCCACAGGACAAGACAGAGACACCCAGACAGGGACAATGAGCATTCACCTCCCTCCTCTGGCCTCCTTCAAGGGGTGCCCCTGAACTGGGAGGCACCAACTGAAATATCTGCGGCACCCATTGCTTGCCAAGGCAGTCTAAGGTCGATTTTCTCCCTCTCGGGCCTGTTTTGGAGCTCAGAAATCCAGCACAGCCCCTGCCACGTGCTGCCCAAGCTCCCACCTGCCCTCCAAGGGAGCGTGTTTGCAGAAAAAGCTGAAAGCCAGATCAATTTGGAGAAGTGAGAGAGGGGCAGACAATTAACTCCAGCCATGGGAAGTTGCACAGTCAATGTCTCCTCGGTGCAAGCTGACATCTGACAACAGGTTCCCACTGAGATGCCCCCACCAAAGGCAGAAAGTTCAATTTTTGCAATTTATAGTTTAAAGTGTAATGATTTGTGTTATCTCAGCCAGCTCAAAACTTGAGCCAAACAATCAATGACACTTTTCCCATCCAGGAAAATAAAGCATTGGGCATCCAGGGTGGCTTGGGGTGGGTGGTTGTTTCTTTGCTTTGTTTGTGGGTTGGTTTGTTTGGTTGATTGGTTTTTAAGTTCAGCAGAATGGAAATTCAGGAGCCCCCCATGGGTCACACAGGAGCCCCCAGGTTCCTGTGTTTACAACACCTGGGTTACCCCTGGATGTATTTTTAAGTTGCTCCATCCAAGCCAAGCGTATTCCCTGGATTTTCCCAGGAGCAGAAAGGGTGTGAAGGAAGGTGAGTGCACACCAAGGATGACTGTAGCAGGAACAACTAAATACCTAAACCATGCGTGGGTATTCACCTCTGAGCAATCAGATGATTTTTGTTAAGGAGAAAAATAATGAAAAAAAAGAGATCTAGACATGAGGATGGGGCACAACAGAACCTCAATTTATACCCAGAAACTGTTTATGTTCAAAGAGACATTTATCCCCCCTGATTAGGTGACACTGGTCCATGCCTATGAATAAAATATCTGTTAGACATTCTATTTTTCAGATGTATTTATACTGTGTTTACACTTTTGACATGCCTATATAATTTGTCTGTCAGAACCACAAAGCTTGGAGCAGACTAAATCTGCCTGTGTGGAGGGAATTGCAGTAGGCTTTACCGTAAGAAATGAAAATTTAAGGATTAGTTGTGCAATATCTTCCTGCATTATTATAAAAAGTCCTACTTTAAAAAAATTATCATATAGCAAAATTTCTTTATTTCAAAGCTTTTAAAGAAGAAATGAAGGAAAGAATGAGATACTTCTTAATCAAAGAGTTGGGAAAAAAAAACAACTCAGAAGTTGCCCAAAGTAGTTTAGCTGCTTTTCACTCCTCAGCTATGCAAAGGTTGCTCACACTCTGATCCAGTCCTAAAATCAATGTGATGACCAGTATATTGGCCAGCCATGCATCTTAATAAATGAATCTTCATTAAGCAATCTCCTAACTCCTTCAAGAGCTGGTCTGGCACTTGCAAATGCTAACCAGAAGTCAGCAGTAATTCCATAAATAATAATTTGTGACTGAACTGCAACCTCTCCTTTGCATTCATTATTCACTGCAGACTGTGACTCAAATCAGCCCATTGTGAGCAAAAGACATCTTATTCCAGAGAGAGTTTAAATAGACAATTTGCCTTGGTACGGCCTCAGAAACCAGACTCCAAAGTTAAGCAGAAATCTTCAGGGCCTGACCTTTGGCAAAGCACACGAGCGACAAACAGGGGACAAAGCCAGCTGGTGTCACATCTCCACGGCCACAGCAGGAGCTCAGAAATATCACCTGCTGATTCTCAGGAGCTACAGCTAACTCAGTAAGAAAAAACAGGAATATTTCAGGGACAGGCTGGCAGGTTAGCTCCAAAAAGGTCTATTATTCACTTGGGTCTAAGGCTGCAATCGCGGGCGGATTTTGTCCCCATCTCTGCTCGCATGTGTTCCTCATTATTGCTTCAAATCTTACTTTTACAGAATCATTGATCCATTCTAACCCATCAGATTTCTAGAGAGCTTGGAAAATCACATGAAAGCCTACAACTTTTGAAAAAAAAAAAAAGAAGGAAAATACTTCAGAAATATAGGGAGAATTATTATCGTCTCACTTCTCCCTTTTTTTTTTTTTTTTTTTTTTTTTTTTTTTTTTTTTTTCTCCAGTAAAAACAAATAACCACAATCACCACAAAAACCAAGGGACAGAACTGGACACAGTGCTCCAGGTGTGGCCTCAGCAGGGCAGAGTACAGGGGGAGGATCTTCCCCATGAGCTGCTGGCCACACTCCTCCTAATGCATCCCAGGACCCCCTCGTCCTGCCTGGCCCCAAGGACACAGAGCCCAGCAGAACATTTCCAAACACGAAAATCTAAACAGAGAGGCCTGTGGCAGCACACAGTTTATGAAATGGGATACTGTGATTATTTAAACTGTGCTTAAAACGATCAAATCAGCATTCCATTTATTTCCTTAGACTTGGGGGACGAGTCCACTTAACAGACTCTGGGATGTTTAGCCTTTGGCACAGAGGGGAACGCTTTCAAGCTTCTGAAAAGACGAAATCTATTATATAGACACGGTGATCAAATTACATGTTTTGGTGGTGAAGCACATATGAGAGACTGCCCAGAGACTGAGACTCATCAGGAAAACATTCCTGTATGCAATTTGATTAGCAATCAAGGAAGAGATAGAAAAAATGGGTGCAGAAAATCACAGGAGGAAAGAGCGCTATTACACTTAATACCTGGAATTACTTACAAATGCTCATTGCAAATTACTCAGAGTCCAGACTTCCCTCTCTGTGTGCTCTGTGCTCAACACCCTCACCACACACAGGCCTGGTGGCTCTGCCCAAAACTGAACATTGAGGATGCAGAGAAAGCACACAAATACACATTTCATCCCTGTGGTTCATTAGTAAGAAGAATTAACCATTATTTTCAGCATTCAGATATCTCACTGCTGGGCACCTTCCAGGACCCATCCCCAGGTAAGGAAAATGAGCACAGCAAAGGGCATGAGAAAAACCAGAGTTGGAGCTGCAGGTACCAGCCTGGGGATGAAGGACTGGTGGTGTAACAAGGGGAAGTTTGCAAAAAGCTAAATGTGAAAAAGACAGCTCAGGGTTTCAGCTTACTGTGGTGAAAGAGAAAAGAGAGAGGTTTACTCTGTGAAATGCTTGCAGGGAATAAAACTGCTGCTAACTCCCATTTTTCCTTTGCTATGCAGCCTAGGAAGTCTATAAATCTGGAAGTCTTCTTGCCTTTACTATTTCCCACACAGGGCAGAAGCTCTGGGCTAAGCTCAGCTCAGAGCTCAGGTGTTGCCAGGCTTTGCTGGACGTGCCCTGCTGGGCTGGGCTGTGTTTGCTCTGCTTGTTTGTCTGCTTGGAACACTCTCAGAAATGCATGACTGTTTGTGAGCTTCTGGTTCAGGGAAATAGCTACTGTTTTATAGAGACACATAAAAGTACACGAAGCTAATAACCAGCAGCACAGGCAGACATTCTGGGGAAGATGAGCTGGCTCTGACTGCAGATGAAGTGCAGCACAGGGGAGGAGAGCAGGCAGGGCATGACCCGAGGTGGAGGCCCTGAAATAGCAGGCACAGGGTGATATTGGAGGGACCAGAGGCACAAACCCCATCCCTTTAGAGGTGAATGCACCCCTGGGAGCTTTAGGGTTAACAAGGAGAAAGAAGAACCAGTATCCAACATCATTGCATATAATAAATTTGGGCCCAAGAAGTCATAGGAAGAGCAAGGTGGGGGATATTTAACAAGCAGGTAAAGAGAGCCCTGGCTATAGTGCAGGGTGGGGAAGAAGAAACCATCAGCATCACATTTCTGTGAAGGGATTTGAATGCTCCTCATTGAAGTATTCTCACTTCCCTCCAGAATGAAACCACTGAGCAGTGAGAGAGTGTAAAAGCAACAGAACAGCTGAGAGAGGGGCAGATAAAAGAAAGCTGGCATTTATTAATTTTAACTGCATATAATTGGAATTATAAGTGTAAGCATCATTATAACTGGGTTAATAAAAAATTATTTAGACCACTAAGACCTTAGTTAGACTAACAAAATTCCTTTGTTTTCACAGCAAGAGGATTTTGACTGCAAAATGCTGGAGGATTCAAGCAACCACCTCTGTAATTTGGATGCAACAAACCAGTACCAGTGGCAGTGTACAAGAGCATGTTTGTGGAAGCAATTGGGAAAGATGCTTACTCACTTGAGTGACTATGAAAACTGTCACATTAAACCTCTGCCCCCACCCTACATCAGCTCTCTTTCAGAAAGTGGAATGGAGAAACTAAATTGGAGTAACTGGAAAAGAACAATATTGATCTCATTCCTTACAGAGTTAATTAATGTTGTTCCTTCTTCCTAAATATCTGGGTTTAGTATGTTTCCCAGATTAACTAAATTATGTTATTTAAGATGATTTAGAATGCATTTAGAAATACCTGTTTACCTTCAGAAGGAAAACAAAATTGGCATAGAATAGCAAGAAAACTTCAGCACCTCACTACAATGAATACTCTATAGCCATGTAAACACTATTTAAAAAAAAAGGAAAAAAAAAAGAATTAGCTGTGCTGATGCTCATATAAATATAATTAAATTTAATTAGTACAATAGGACCTTTGCCCCTGGTGAATTCTTCATCTCTCATTCTCAAAGGTGTGCTCCTACCATCTCTCTGAGAAACACAACCGCTGCCTCAAAGCCAATTCTGCAGCAAAATTTGTGTAGTTCACTGCTCAAAGCCCCTCCCAAATTTTCACAAGCAGCAATGAGAGTAAGGGAAGACGAGAAGCAGCCATGTACTCTCGATGAAAATAAGATCTGAATTCTTAACAGGTATCTCAAAAGACTGGACAATTTTCCTTCTCAAAATCTTTATGAATACTAATTTTGCTAGCTGATAGTCAGAACCTGTAGCAAACAGTTCACTCAAGTTATAATCACCCCTCCATGTGCTGCAGGCTGCTGCAAACCCAGTGTCTTGAAATCTAGCACCCAGCCAAAAAAATATAATTAGCTGTGATAAAAAGTGAGTTAAGCCCTTAATCAATACCCTTTCAAGCTGTCAGGACAGAGTGCAGCAAAAAGAGCTGGTGAAACTAATGAGCTGGAGCTCCAGCACCGAAGGAGTTCCATCACCAGAGCATTGTCAGAGTCAAGGGGGAATCATCCCAACCTTTGCAGCTCCAAGTGGGACCGGAGCAGAGCAATCCTGAGTGCACCCCTTTGTTTCTGCAGTCAGTCCATGGGCTGTGGTGTCTGGGGTTTTCATTATTCACCTTCTCCACCGCTTAAAACCAATGCGAAAAAAGGTTGAAAACCTACTTGAAAACTTAATTTGCTCTGTGAACAGTGGCAATGTTTGCAGAAAAGCAGCAGGAGGCTGCAGAGAGGATGACGGGGTGTCGGATAAGGAAGAACAAAAATGTGCTTCTCTCCCAGTCAATACCCTCCCGCCACGTTTGCCACTCCAGCTCAGCAGGGCTCACACCTTCCTTGCAGCACTGAAAAATGGATTGGGATGTGACAGACAACTGTGCATGAGACAGCTCCTAACTTTCAGCATGTGTTGATGCCCAGCACAAGACAGTTATCTTCCCAAATCCACAAACTTTCTTACAGCGACCATTTAGAAACAGCATGGAGAGATTATTTCTGAGCAAAAGTAAGATATGAAAAAGTAAGAAGAAAATACATGTCACTGGACCTGTCATAGGCTATAATGAAAGGGTGATAGAAAGCTGAAATGTAGAAATATAATTAGACATCCATTCTTGACTTATTATTCCTTTTAACAGCATCACAAACAATGTAGCATCATCAGAGACACAACTTTTCTGACATTGTGGCCACCTTCTCAGGACTCACCAGGACAGCTGTCTCCACATATGGCCATTCTATTTTTTTTTTTTTTTTCTTTTAGTAAATTACCTTTATAAGAGGAAGTGAAACTCAATCCCCATAAATTTTTCCATAAATACCAGGACTGAAATACAAAAAAAAAAGGATAACATCCCATCATGCCAGGACAGCACCCTAAAATGAACCAAATGCCTGGGGGAAATTCAGTAATACTGTGAATGAAACATCTGCATCTCTTTAGTAACATTATATGAACATGAGTCTGAGTAACATCAAATCAAATCAGGATCAGCCTGGCAAGGAACCATCACTGTGCCATCACTTCCTTTATTCCTTCACTCAGTGGCAAACCGGAGTGCCAGCATTTTGGACAAGGAATTTTATTTATCTCTGTGCAAAGAGAATTAAGGATTCTGGATACAAATCTAATTCTGGCATGAGGTCTTTGCCTCTTTGCAGGTAAATTTTGCCTGGCAGTACAAAACTTGGAGCATTTAACTCAGCGGGCAGCCAGGCAGTGCTGGTAATGAGGAAAGCTGGACATCCGAGCCAGTTACAAGCTGCCATCAGAGTGCAGGAAATACTGCACAGGTAATTCAGGAGAGGAAATTCACAGCGATGAAAGCTTTCAGATGAGCAGAAAGGGAGGTGAAATTTGTCAAGTGGATCTGTTCGTTAAGCCTGGCCCTGCCAGGTGTAGTCTGGAATGTTCTCCCCTCAATTCATGCCCAAGCACGGCCGTCCGCCCTCGCGGCTGCTCACCGCGCCTTGCTGCGCTTTTCAGCCCTTTGGTGTCTGCCTAATTTCACATTATTTATTGTTTGTGTGGGAGTGGTGCCAAAGTAACAAACTGCCTTTTGGGAAATGGTCTGACACGTGTGAAAGATGCCTGCAGGATCTGTCCTGCAGAAGGGCTCAGTTCCAAACTTCCCCTCTCATCACCCCCGCAGAGGATCGGCTCCGGTGCCTCTAAAGGAATCACACAGAAGTCAGCCCACATCGTGCTACTAAAGCACACTGAACTCAAAGGGGACACATTTTGGGAGGGTAAAGCATTCTGAAAGTATTTATGCAAAACCTAAACCACACATATGCTCTGTTTCTGCAGGACCTGATCCAAAAGTTTAAAGACCTCAGCCAGTTCTGACAACAGGGACAGAATCCAACACAAACACAGTCCTAGGGATTGCTCGTGACAAGTCAGGGATCCTCCTTTCTTGCCAGAGCAGTAGTCTGATTCCTTTTCTTAAATTATGGCAGCAAATACTCTGAAGTGTTCTGGAGCAGAGAAACTACACTTTTTTTTGGTTTTTTTTTTAGCTACTTGGTATACAGTATAAGAAAGGAACAAAATTAGCTTGGAACATTCAGTTCTGCCTCAACATAATTGCCAGAATCTATGGAATGTTATTTTGAAAGAAAGTTTTAGGTAATAGACAATTTTTATTAAAAATTAAATGCATGAGATGGAGAAATTTATTACTATTATTTTCTTTATTATATGTTACTGTGAGGGGTTTTAAATGCCTAAATTTAATGCTCCCTTAGAAGCAATTTACTTCCTGGAATTATTTCCAAAGACTTCATCAGAATGTTCCTTCCTGAAGAGAAATCAGTGTTATCCTCACTGAACCTGAAGCACAGCAAGAAGAGGTGACTTAAAATGCCAGAGCCTGAACCAAAGCAGAAATCTTCCAGAGATCTCTACAAACCCAACTCCTTAACACAGCCTCAGATATACAGTAAAATCTTTCTGAAAATAATGCTATTTATGAATTCTGAAGTGTGATGTGGTAATGAAGAGGAATGTCTTTCCTCTTCTCATCAGTAATGGGGTTTGTCTAAGAGAAAAAGATGCTCTTGTTACTGTTCTCATTAGACACATTCTGAGGAAGGTGGTCACGTCTGGCCAAAATGTCCTGCAGTTCTTTCAGTCCTAAAATTTATAAACAGATCCAGGAAACCTATTTTTTTTTTTTTTTTTATTAAAATGTGATAACTATATTTTCTGCCCAAATATAGACAACGGAAGACATAATTCAATCCATGCTGAATGTCATTCAAAAAACCCTGAGAATAATGGAGCCTCCCCTATAAGAAAGGCAATCCTAAGACTAAGAAATCAAAAGACCACCAATTTACTTTTCAGTTTTTAGCTGAGCAGACTCCCAGTGCAGTTACAACTCGCTGGAGCTCGTTAGTATCCCTGTTCAACAGGAAATTAATTTGAACCATGACAACAGCACCTATAATGGCAATTTCAGTCTAAGGGAAGTGTTGAATCCTGAGCAGACAATGCTCAGCACGAGGGGCATCAAATGTATTCAGTGCATAACCTCACACAAAGAGTCAGATAATTTTGCTTGGATGAGAAACGAACACTGGAAAACAATACTGGATCTCCATTGTAGCTGAATTTAAAAGCACAATCAGAGCACTGGGAACATTCATTTTTTCAATGATTCGAGTCCCTTCTGGTCATGGACCATCAGATTCTGCATGGGCATTACAGCCACAGCCACAGAACAGTTTTTCCACAAGCCACTGCACAAAGAGGCCACTGGATGCATCCTAATGGCCAATAACCAACTCTGCTGCTGCAATTAAAAAGAAAAAAAAAAAAAAAACCTAAAATAGTGTCTAAAAATGTCAATCTGTGGTGTATTGGAGGAAAATAGAGAAGAGATCACAGACATCAAGGCAAAAAGGGAATCCTGCCTCATGTTACACAGAAGCACCACAAGCTCTCACTTTGGAGTGATGCTGATATGGACGGGTGGAACCCGGCTTTCCAAACCACAAGCTTTTGAAAAGTCAGACGAGTATCTGATCAGGAAACAAGTTATCTGGACTGAATTCATGGCTGCTTCTTCAGTAATTAATGACTCATTAGACATTAAGTCGCATGGAAATGTTTGGCAATGCCAATCACCAGGCCAGTGATGATATGAATAAATTTGCACATGTGAAAGCCTCAGGGATATTGTGAAATGAGGGCAGGAGGACAAACAGAATCAACACTGGCTACAGAAAGGGAAACCTTTTCCCAGTAAAACAAAGAAACAAGAGAGGGAGACACAAGCCTCTACTGCAGGCAGTAAGGGTGGACAGGTTATGGTCATGGATATAGAGCCAACTTTCTTACAATTAATTTTCTTTTCTTGGTCATTCTTGTCAGTGCTCTGCCCTGATAAATTCTGACTTTGCTAGCTACCTGAATGTTAGAAAATCAAAAATACCACGCCAAATGCAATCCAAATTATTCCTGTGTCCAGTATCAGCTGAAGAGTGCACTCAAGGATAGCATTTTAACATTACTTACAAGTTAGCTAACTGAGCTAACAGCATTTATAGGTAAAAGCAAATGTACAAAAATCCTACTAAATTACACCCATCCGAGGTCAATGATGCTTGAACTGTCTGAAATCTGAAATTTTCACAGGCGCTGTGGAAAACTACTGCTGGTTTGTTTAAATACTTGGAATGTCAGCATTTCCTGGCCCATCCAAATGACAGCTGTAGGGGAAGCAGTGGATTTATGTCTGCAGTCCCAGGGGAGTGGCAGTGATAAGGGCACACACACAGCAGTAAATTTCCTCTGGACCTTAAGTATCCAGCTGACTCATCACAGTCTATTCTCTCTTACTGCAGGGGGAAAATCCACCATGAAGTGTCCAAAGCAGAGGAATACACGGGATTTGCCTAAAAAAGCCAACAGCACTCCTGAGGCACGGGGCTGTCTCCAGGCTCACACAAGACAGGAACAGTAGAGAGGGGACATTTTTAAGCCAATCAATGTAAGAATTTCAGTCTGGGAGCTGAATATTCAGCTTTCAGATACGCCCTAAATTGGTATTAGCTGAAGACTGACTGCTGTGGTTATGTGTATATACATATAATAATACACGTATAAACTATCAATGGAGACTGTTTAATGTGACTTTCACAATATTGGTAACTCTGATGTCTAAGTCTTTTCTTTTAATGACTGAGGAATGAGATAACCACAATAACCACAGTGGCTCTGAATGCAAATAAAACCTGATATCCCACTAGTCTGAGATATTCCCACATTCCGACACACATTGGCAAAAATAAACAGAATCTTATGGGGGGGGTCCAGGTGAAAAAATAAACAGTTTAGGGTGGTTTATTAACATATTTTTTTGCTTCTCTGCAAATCCACAAACAAATCTGGTGGATATAGTTTGGAAAAGGTGAGCTATTATGAAAGAGCAAATTAAATTAAGAGAAAAATAGCATTTCTTGCCCTAGGCATGAAACAGTGCCCTTGAATTATGTGTTACAATCAATTCCTAAGCTTACACTATAGATAACATCTTTCAGTGATGTCTCATCAAGCAAATTAAATCTGACCAGTGAAATACTGTAAGCTAGTTGGAATTGATGAAAATATTAATGCACTTGCTTTACTGAGCCCCCACTGTCCAAAGTATTAACTCCTTTAGAGACCAATCACTGCTCTAAACTCTGACCCACAGACAACAGAATTTAACAAAGTCTGTGGGGATTTACACTTAAGACAGAATAGAATTCTGCATTAATCAAGTGCTCTAATTAAAATTTGGAGCAGTAGAAAGTGGCTTCTCCTTATTAGACAACAGTATTTAGGGAAAAGAAAAGAATCCCAGCACAGATATGAGCCAGCTTCAGGCAGAGTGAAAACTTAATGGGCAGCTGCTGTTGGGCATCCCATAATTCTGTCAGGTAGCCTGCAGAAAATGTATATAAACCTACAGGAGTCAACTTCAAAAGTTTTATTTGAACATAGTTTTTAGGTAGAAATGAGCTTTGTTTAAGAATGAAACCCTTGCTATTGATGTCCCTGCACCAGACTTTAAGTTTTAATGAAAGAGCATTCAACAGATTGCAAATCAGAACAGAGAATCACAGAGTGGTTTGGGTTGGAAAGGACTTTACAGATCATTTATTTCCAATCCTCTGCCATGGCAGGGACACCTTCCACTGTCCCAGGCTGCTCCAAGCCCCATCCAGCCTGGCCTGGGGCACTGCCAGGGATCCAGGGGCAGCCACAGCTGCTCTGGGCACCTGTGCCAGGGCCTCCCACCCTCTGAGTAAAGTGTTTTTTCCTGATGTCTAATCTAAATATCAGAGATTCAAGCCCAATCCCAGGATTTAAAATGTTTACCTTGCTTTATTTTCAGAATGAGGTGTTTAAAGCTACAGTCCCACATACATTTTTAGAAAACCCACCTGTCCTGGTGAGGCAGATGGGATCAGCAAGTGACTGACACAAAGAAAAATTAGGTCAGAACTTACGAACCTAAATCTTGTGATTTAATTTGTACACCTAATTTAATGCACCTGCTTTTGTATACTCTGGTTTTCACTTCCTTAGAAGTCAGAGTTCCCACTGATAAATCACAGAAATATCACTGCTGTTCACCAATTTGGGATGGCTTAATGGAGTACAAAGATGGGTTTTAAACTAAGCTGTGCTTTTCCTGGGACTTGCCTGTTGTGTCTCTGCCTTGCAAAGACAGAAGAGCATTAACATCTACCTGCAGAATAGGATAAGCCATATTTATATTACCCAAAGAATAACTTGACAAATAAAATGTTTGCAATTAATTTTTAATTTCAGTGATTCCAAACTAAACAAGTCATAGAAGCCCATGCTTCCGCCTGATTGCAAAAAAAAAAAAAAAAAAAAAAAAAAAAAAGGATAACAATTAATCTACAGCCTGTTTTTATAGGCATGAAACACTTTGACACTCTTTAATACTGATAATGGGATTTCTTTAAAAGAAAAAGAAAGAAGTAATCCAAACTGCACCTCGCCTCCAGGTAAAGTTAAAGCAGTTCTATGCATAAAGTAAATTAAACTCTGGTGCATCAAAGATGCACAGAAAGAGCAGTTTGATTTCTGCTTTGCTTTGCTATTCAGATTATCTCCCAGGGACTATTTCCCCCATGGATCAAAGGGTGGCTGTTTGCTGGGAGCACTGACATGGAGGAATCTCTCTGGATGTTTTTACAGCCCAGAGAGCCCCGTGCAGGCTCTGCCAGGCCAGAGCATGGCACACTGCCACAGCGTGCTCCAGATGCATCATCCCACCTTCAGCCACAAAAACCTGCAGAACTCTCCGTGGTGCTGGGCCGGGATGTTGGAGAAGGGCAGCAGAACCAGCGGGGCTTTGGTTGGGCTCAAGAGTGTCTGAGATTTGGGCTGTCCTGAGAACTGAGCAGAGAACCACAAGGACAGGCTGGGTCTGCACAGATGTTGGGTTTGCACAGATGTTGGGTCCCACATCTCAGCACTGGGGGTCTTGGGCAGAAACCCCTGGCTATTCCTCAAGGCAAAGCCCCCCTCCCCATCACTGGGCAGGCACAATCTGTTCCAGTTCCCCTGTGTGAATAACAAACAGGATCACACCCCCCCACTGCTCTGGGCTGAGCAGAGCACCAATTGTTTGTGCTGCAGCTCCCTCTATCACAGGCGTGCCCCAGTCCCCTCCCTGCAGAACTCCATCTGACAGAGGAATGCAAACCCATCTGACTGCAGAGCAGAGCCATTCCTCTGGCCAGAGGGAGCTGGCAGTGCCCCAGAACACGGAGCAAACAAGCAGCCTGGCATTTGCTGGTGCAGTGCTGGAGGTGAGCAGAGAGATCCCCCAGTCGAGCAGGCAGTCAGGGAGAGCTGCTCCCTCTGCTAACTGCTCCTCATGTGCTCAGGAGTGCTAACAGGGGGGAAAATAACAAACCTGGGGGCTCCAGCCTCCCTGGCTGAAGGGAGCTTTTCAAGCAGCACTGAAGCTGTTGTGTGCCATGCTGAAACACAGGTTGACATTTTAAAAAGCCTCAATCCCAAATTCAGCACTGCATCTGTTTACAAGCACAGAGCAGATGCCCAGGCCCTCACCTAAATGCAGATTAATAGCACATGCAGCTGCTGGAAAATATGAACACAAAGGGCAGAGAGAGTGAAGAGAGAAAAGAATGATTTGTGAGGCCTGTGCTTTGTTCATGAGGCTGGATTGGCTGTGAGACAGGCTGGTTTTCCTGTCAGTGATCATGCAAAATTAACTCCCGTTCCTGCATTTTAACATCCAAACCTTATTTTGTCTCCCTGGATATGTATTTTCAGACATAATTTTGGAGAAAACGTTGTACTATCTGCATTTGAACACAATTATTCGAATGCTGAATGAGAAAGTGACTCTGTTACATGGTACCAAGTAAAAAAGGTTGGAAAAACGACTACAATGTGCTTTGAACTTTCAGTACCAGGCTTGTGATGCTGCTCTTTACATTAAAAGCCCCAGCAATAATCAGACTTTGCATTGCTCTCCCTAAAAATGAGAAATTAAATCCTAAAGACATCAGATACTCAGGGAAGCTAAACCTGCATTGCAATTCCATCTGACCTGGAGAAGCCAAAGAAGTTTATTATGAGATTCATCTGAGATCCACCCTAGCAGGTTTCAAAGCACAACGCACTGGAAGGACTCAAAGTGAGACGCATTTATGACCTGACCTGTACAAACATGTCAAGAAGTGACACTTTGTCTGCAGTCACTCACAGCAAAACACAGAAAAAAGCTTTCGAAGATCAGTAGTTAGGGGAGAATCACAAAACTGCATTTCAAAACAGCTTCATTTTTACCAAGTCAAATTATTCCTTCTGTAAATCAAGTTTCTGAAAGCATTTTGTGCAAACAAAATAGGTTAAAATGAAGGTATATGTCAATTAAGCTAAAATACTTGTTTGGTTTTCTAACTTTAAAAAAAAAGTTAATTTATACAATAAATCCTAAACACACTTCCACAACAAAAAGAGAAAACTTCTACCTCTTCTATTTCAGAGTTCTCAAAAGTTTAAAAGAACCCAATTTTTAAAACATTTATTCCATCTTGATATATCCCTCTGGGAAAAACTTGATACAAAGATACCAAATTTATTCCCTGAAATTTCCACATCATAGAACTTGATCATATACAATATATTCACCGTAGGTCCAGCATTCCCAAACCATCAAATCTGCAAACCTCCAAGGCACAGGCAGGAGTTGCTCAGCAATTTGGGAACACTCAGGGCCTCATGGATTTCCTATAAAAGCACAGGTTCCTGCCCAGCACACCCAGAGCTGCTCCACTCATTGATATTGGTTGTTTTTTTCCTGAAACGCTATCAGGGGCTGCCATATGTCAGATAATTATTCAGAGAGAAATAAATCTGGAAATCATGGAAAAAAGGGGGCACAGAATAATTGAAGGCTGTTTGTAAAACACACCATGACATGGCATGACCTGGAAACACAAAACCCAGTTATTGGCATTAGCTGATTTTCATTTTCCGTGGCTGAATAATTTTCTTCTTATACAAAACGTCCTGTCCTGATGCTAACTTTTGGTTAGGCAGAAATTTAAACAAAGCAAAGATAAACACTCCTTCCCTATCTTTGGCTAAATTGTGGACCTGGATCAGAGTTGGCTACAAAGGAGAAATGCTCAAATGAGAAGTTGGCCAGAGAAGCTGGTGGCTGCCCCATCCCTGAGTGTGTCCCAGGCCAGGCTGGGTCCCCTGAGCCACCTGGGACAGTGGGAAGTGTCCCCACCCACGGCAGGGGGCTGGAATGAGAGGTCCCTTCAAGGTCCCTTCCAACCCCAACCATGATTCTTTATTAAATTGTGTTTTCTCAAAACCCCCGAGAGCGCTACAGAGGGACTGAGACATTCCAGCTCCAACTTGTGCCATCCCCACATCAGACACTGCCACTTCTTCCAGCAAATTCCCTGCAGTTGCTGAATTCTGGGAAAAATAGCAGATGGTTCAAAGGAACGTTCACTTCATGTGAAAAATGAACTTTTTGATAAATATTGCTAATATCTAGCATAGGGTTGATAGATAATCTCATTAACTCCAGTCAGACAGATTGGCAATAAAACCTTCCATGCTGCAGTCAGAAAAATGCAAAAGTGTCTTCATTTTTTCCCTGCCATTAAAAAATCTGAGGAAAACAAGAGAAAAGAATCTGCAAGATAAAGGTTAAAGCCAATCTTGTAGGAGCCAAGATAATTTTAGGTTCTGAATTGCTGGAGTATCTGATTAGGCATTATTATTTCCTACAGTCTGGAGAACAATGGACCTATGATCACTGTAAATAAATATTTTGCTCTGCATGGTGGTTAAAAGCTGGAAATCAACTGCCAGGCTTGCTTTTCCCCTCTGAATTGTGCAATGTTGTGTATGGGTTCAAAGCTCCTCACAATCAAAGGCAGAAACACGGAGATGACTGCCAAGTCCCTGTGCCTGTTACTAAGCAAATATTTTATGACAAAACAGAAAATAATCAAGGCGGTTGTAGGGAAGAAGGAAACATGTTTAATAACACGGTGAAAGGATGGGATGGAAAGCGTGTCAGAAAAGTCCCACGCCTACAGACACTTGGGATTCTGAATGGAAGCCTCTACAAGATTATCTGGCATTAAGCAAAAAGCCAGGCACGTTTGGGTTCTTTTGTGCAGCTGATGGGATAAAGAGGCACAGGGTGAGGGTGGGGAGATGCTGGAGCCACAGCTCAGCCTGGCTCTGTGTGATTTTTATTGATGCTAAAATTAAATAGATCTGTCAATCAAAATGTAGCACACATTTCCCATTTCCATTGGAAATTCATAAGATTTTGGTATTTCTCTCAAAGAGCAATGACAGCTCTCCTCATCTCCTCTGCTTCCCAGCATGGAGAAAGTCATGGGCCATTTTCACTTTTCTACCCCCTACATGAAATAAAGGATGAAAAAAAGGCTAGAAAGAATGTTTGGACATGAACTTTGGGGCCCAAATGGAAGTGTATCAAAAGATTTCTGAATTTAAACAAAACAAATTTTTCAGTGTGTCATGAGCCTTAGGAAAAAAAAATGTAAATAATTCAAAATTACATGGATTTTAAATACTCAATTATATAGAATATTTTAAAGTTTTCAATTTCCAAACACTACACTAACAGCAAGAGCATCCATCCATGACAGAGGCAGAATTAGAAAAAAAATCAAAGCCAAAAAAAAACCCCAAAAAACTAATGGTAATATTCACCAATCCAAGCTTTTCCTTTCAATTTTTAAACAAAAATCTTGGGCATGAGATGGATATAATCTCATTCAAGAATAGCTTTTACAATCCATCACATGCTTGCTTGTCACAGGTAAATTTTCAGGTAAGACAAATAGAATTTAACTAGAACTAAATTTTCTCATGGGCTAAATGTTTAGCATACTTAAAGCTGAAAAGTAACAGAGCAGACCTGATACTATGAGAAAAGCACAAAATTCCAAAGTTGAATTCACTGGAAGGAAGATGACAAGGAGAGGGTCCAATCTTTCCAACATTTCCCAGCTTGACAGACTGGGATGCAAAATGATTTGGGAGTTGAAAAGCACTCAGTTAATTATGCTGAGAGTAATAAATATCTTTTTTTTGGTTGTTTAAATGCTGTCTGAGCTTTTAATGGATATAAAATTATGAATGTTGCTATTGTTTGCTTTCCCTTTATTTCAATATTCTGAAGCGTTTCTGGAGGAAATCTCCAAGCTGTAAGCAAACCTTTAATGGACATGTTAATACAAATTATACAGATGGGCAAGCTAAGGATTTATTAGGAACTCCAACTGATAAATTTCCTTTGAAGTGCTCAGATTCAGCACATCCCCACTACAAACCCAGAGGTGAAGTGATAAATTTTGTAAGTTGAAAACAGAGACACACTAAGCTCGCAGTTATTTGAATAGTTGCTCAAGGGGTTCAGGGCAGAAATTGATGAGTTTATGAAAGAAAGTTCTTGTCCTGGGGGATCTCAGGGGATCGAGCCACACTCCAGCTGCTGCAGCTGGGACACACCTTGGCCCGTGCCACGTGGGCAGTGACCAGCAGAGCTGCCCAGAGCCATCCTTCTCCCTCAAACTCAACTGCTTCTTTTCAACACAAACCATATCTGCTTTCCGTTGCTGTCATGGCTTTGACTCCACTATTATTTTGATTTCTCCTTGAGGTTCAGAATCAGATGCTTTGTGGGTTGTAAATAGCAAACATGAAAGAATAATTATTAATGCAATTATCAAACTTATCACGAATGTCAAGAAAACAACAACTCTTCAATAAAACCTACTTTAGGAGATTAAAGCTTTCCAAGAGACCCAGAGACATTTACATGTTTTGATCTGGAAAGGAATGTAAAATCCCACTAATGACAGCAAATCACACCAGGTATGAACAACTCCTATCAGGGAAGCAAAATTCCAGAGTGACAAAGAGAAGGAACTCCAAGAATCTGGGACAAAACACTGAAAGGTGCCTGTCTCTATAAAATTGACTTTGCTGCTGTGACCTGTGCTCCGCAGACATGACCATCTCTCTTTTTGGCTCACGGGGACCATGGGTTGATTTATGTCCTCTCTTTCTGTAAAAACCCCTCCAAGGGCTTATGAGAATGCATGAAAAATCAGGCCAAGTACTGGTCTGAGTATGAAAAATGAAATCCAAGTGCAGAAGGTGGAGGGAAAGGACTAAAAGGAGAATCAATCCCGAAAAGTAAAGGAACATAAAATAACCGTAGGCAGAAGGATGAGCAAGCAGTGACATGGAGGGACCACAGAAAAGCAGAAGAAATAGGAGGAAATTAAGGGGAAGGCACAGGTGAAGAAAAATTGAAGAGAGCAACAGAACATAAACTAATTACTTATGTTTATTTTTCCTAGGATCTTACCTGCCAAAACATTGCCTCCACTTGCTTTATTCTATCAGACTCCAGAAGACATGTAATTAAATCCCTGCTTGACTAAATAACCCAAACTTCCTTCTTTTCAAATGGTTATTGGTTTGCCAACATATCTAATATTAACAAAGACGTTGACTGATTGAAGCGTTTGGCCAGGTCATTATTCCTGATATTACAGTGTTTTAAAAACTGCATCTAGAGTATAAAAAACTATTTACGAGCAATTAATGTCATATTTCACATTAAATATAGTATTAAATTAAACTGCATGAATATGCAATGAAATATAATTTGCCCATCAGTTCAGAAATTCCGTAATAGGTAATTTCTGTGAAAGAGTTATTTCAATCATTACTTATTAAATAATATTCACCAATTATTGCCAGAAATAACATCGAAGTCTTAGCTGTTAAAAAGTGTATCTTTCTTTGAAGAATATTCCTTATGTAGAAGGGCACGGTGTGGAAAGTTGTGGTTAATTAAAAAACCCCTGCACCTGCACACAGACATAAAAAAACCCACTTGTCTGCTAAAATGAGTTTAGTTTCTGGTAATATCAAAACTTCATTTGAACATATTAATCTGTAGGTGGTTCAGTTTTGCCAGTTTTACACCGGGCCCCCATTTACACAACCATTCAAATGCACATTCACACCTTTAACCTCAAGGTGGATTGCACTTAAATCCTTTTTATTTTAAGGTGGGGAAAAGTACCAGCTCAGAACAGAAACTCCACAGAGTAATGAAGTAAAAGCTGTTGCTCTTATTACTCTCATTAAACTATCATGACTGCCCACAATAATTTTTTCCCCATTTTCATATAGCCTGTAACGTTTAAAAACAAGAACTGAATCTTTCTTATTTTATTGGTGAAGAAAAGCTTTCAAGCAATGTGTTTTTGAAATAAATCATTTAGGTAAACAAATACCTGCTGGAAGTAGATTCGTAAGACAGAGGAGGAGATGGAACAAAATAAAAGGCAGTACAGAAATAAAGTTGCTCCTTCTACAGAGCTCAAAGGACTGATGAAGTCAAACCTGCTGTAGGTAATGTTTTCATTTCCCATTCCTCCCTTTGTGGCACTCCTGATAACTTTGATCAATGATTTTCTTGCTCCTCAGCCAGGAAGGAAAGAGGACTTGCAAAAATCACCCTCAGCAAAGCCCATGAAATATTTTAATGCAGTAAGTTGAGTCTGAGCTCCTCTGTTCCTTCATGACTGCAGATACCTGGTACAAGGATTAGCGTGTCAGGAATGCAGAGGGGCTGATTTTGGGGGAGAAAAGGAAATGGGCAGCTGTGGAGAATCATGGTGCAATGATAGAAGAATCCCATCAGAAAATGACTTAGGATTCTGTTATCACAAGGTTTAAGTAGTGTAAACTTTGAGGTGTAAGATAAAGTATGGATGTTTTGCTGCAACATGAATCTCCATCTGGGCTGTTCACTGACATTAAACAGACATTTCTATTTTACAGGAGACTATGACTGCCTGATAAGAGAGACATGACCTTTCCTTTTCCTCTCTCTTTCCTCAACAAAAATGGTCTACTTCAAAATGTCATGGAAGTATAAGAACTTAATCTCAAATCTGTCACAGGACCAATAGATTCATTGCCAACGCAGATTTTTTGGTTTGTTTTTTTTTTATTCTTGCCCATTCTTAACGTGTGGTAAGCAGCAACTCAGGCTTTGCTTTCCTAACCAACAATCAAAATAAATTCAACCATCCATGACAATCCCTCCCTCACATGCGTGCAATAAACTATTTGCTTTGAAGAACTATGTGAGATCATGTTTTGGATGAGATTATTTAATCTGTAAAATACCCTTTTTTTTTTTTTTTTACTTTAGAACACATCAAAAAGCAGCAAATACTTCTCATGAGTGGTCCTGAAACCCTTCAAAATTAGCAGAACTGCTAATTTAAACCCTGTAAGTAGGTGGGGCTGGAAGGTCTGAAAAGTCACTGTCCACTCACCATCTCTCAATGACAACCAGTCTTTTACTGAGGTCTTATTTATAGAGCAAAATTTAATGAATTACACCTGAATTCTCCAAGTGAATAGTCTAGAAAGATACATCCACTTTTTTCATGATTTTAAAATACCTTTTTTCTTAGTATAGAAATAATTTAAATTCATTTTACAAAGCAAGTGAACATATAAAGGGCGCATAAAGAAGAGATAATTAATTTGATTTTCCAGTCAGCTTTTCTTTCTGCCAATGGTACTATTAGGGCAAGCAGAATTCTTTACTTCCATTTCCCAGTAAGTCTTGATTAAAATATAGCTACAATACACGTCTTTTAATTGACTTTGGGTGATGTAGAAATGTGGCATTATTACAGAAATTAGCTGTTCAAGAGAGATCAATGGATTATCTAAAATGTTAGGGGCACGAGTTACAGTGAAGACTCAATCTCACAATGAGCTTGATGTCCTCTGCTTCAACCCAGGTGGCCTTGGCTTCCATTGACTTGAAAAAAAGGTTGAAACAATTCAGTACTTTGTCAAATTGCATCTCTAATGCACGCAACCCAACCCAGACCCGTGAGGTAGCAGTGAGTTCAAGGGCACAGCTGTGGAAGTTGATGCCATTATGGCACCTTTTTAGCACCATTTTACTCAGTACCTTGCAAAATCTTGCTTAATTACTAAATGTAAGTGCTTCAGTAAAGTCAGAAGAAGTCAAAAAGAATATCACGTCATTTTCGACATAACTTAATAGTGTTAGAAATTCTGCTGGAATTTAGTTTCAGAAAACAAAAAACCCTTCACAGCTCAGGCTTGGCATCAAACCTGTTAAAAACTGCTCTGACTTACAAGAGCATGCAGTGACAGGACAAGGGGGGATGGCTTCAAACTGAAAGTCAGCAGGTTTAGATCAGATATCAAGAAGAATTTCTTTATTTTGAGGGTGGGGAGGCCCTGGCAGAGGTTGCCCAGAGCAGCTGTGGCTGCCCCTGGATCCCTGGCAGTGCCCACGGCCAGGTTGGACAGGGTTTGGAGAAACCTGGGACAGTGGAAGGTGTCCCTGCCATGGCAGGGGTGGAATGAGATGAGTTTTAAGGTCCCTTCCAGCCCAAATCATTCTGTGATTCTGTGATTTTAGTGGGAGGGAAACACAAAATCATCCAAAAGCCTTTAAGAGAAGAGCTCTGCCCCTCAGTACAGGCTGCAATCCAGGAGGGCCCAGCACTGAGGGCTGAGTGTGCTGCAGCACAGTACAAATTAACAGCTGGTATTTAGCAGGCTGTGAATGATTTGCATGCATTTCTGAAGCCTCCTGACAAAATACTGAGTAGGCTGCAGCATGGGTGAAGTTTTGGACATGCAGCATTGCAAGGGAACTGCAGAGTACATGGGGAAACACACGGGGAAGCATTATGAGGCACTAAAACATTGTTATGCAGTGCAAAGCATCCAACTTTTTAAAAAGCCCAGCTTTATTTATGTGCCATCCTGCAAATTCAATTACAGGATTGAAAATTAGCTACAGGTTTTCTGCTTAAAAGTGCTTGTACTCATTTTAGTGTAGATTTCTTTCTGTCTCTATGCCTAAATTATTCCATTAAGCACAGGAACATGGTGACAATGTTCTGCAGCTGCAAATTCTGCTCGGTGCTCTCCTAATGTGGGCTGGTCAAATTAATCCAGCACGTAACTCATCTCCTCTGAAACATCAGTATTTCATTTACCATAAACTTTATAGGAAAAAGCCCGAGAGAGAAGAGGCAGCTCTCTACAGAAAGGTGCCTGTAAGGGTTCAGCAGGCAGGGTTCAGCTACAATTGGACCATGCAAGAGCATCAGCATTGCCTGGAAAGAGTCTGAAGAAACACCTAGGGGCATTATCTCTGAATAGTGTCACATATTTCCATTTAAAAGTTCAAAACCAGCATTTTTCACCCGTTTCTTCTTTCTCCTTCATGGTGTGCATTGAAAACTGTTACAATTTCACCTCAACAGCAATGTAAAATTAGCAAGAGAGGAATTTTACAATTGCATTACTTGAAAAATCCACATTGGAACGACAAAATAAGGCAAACACTGAGGTGGATGAAATGTCTATTTTCTATAACTTGCAAGTAGACATTCAGAGCTAAGAATCATCATATTTTGGGAAACCTATGGTACATTTTTATGAGTTAACAACATCTCAGGCTCTGTTAACAACATCTCAAACTCATTTTCCTCAACCAGATTTATCCACTTTCTCTGGTCTAACTCTTTGTGCCATCCCAGAACAGATTTTACTGCAAAGACTTATGAGACAAAAAATAAAAGCCCCCAGACAACAACAACAAGATAAACGTGCTAACAGAGCTGTCATTGTATGTATTATAAACTAAGCTTTTAATGGGATTATTCTTTGGAAAATTTGTTAAAGAATTGAAGTTTGTAGTACAGCAAGCTTAGAGAAAAAAATAATGAATTCACAGATGTTCACCTTAATGAACAACAGATTGAGAATATATTATTAAATTCAAAAGGAAAAGTTTGCATATGTTGTCAAAATTAGGTTTTGATCCTTACAAGCATTGTGCTAATGTGAATAATCAATTAATAATTGATTAAAGACTTCCTCCAAATGGATCACTTTGGAACATTTCATTATTTATTTAATGTCTCCTGAGAACTCAACAGATCAATGTGTGAATAGGTTACTCCTGGACACGTTAACGTATAACATCCATCTCTGATAGAAAAGTCCCACTGAGGTGATGAAGAAGTTGTCCCATTGTGAAGGCTGAACACTACCAACCTTCCTGGCACGAGCAAACCCTTCTGAAGGGTTTTCCCACCTGGCCTGTGTTTGGGCTGTGTAGCAGCAGCTCTAGGAATGAGATCTCAGCAGGGGAGGGAGGGTGGATTTGAGCAGCCTTTGAGCTCCTGCAGGAGCCACTTCAAGAGCCAAAGGTGGGAAGGCAGGGAGGGAACCGTGGCAGCTCCCAGCCCTTACACAAACCCCAACCCTGGGAAAAGGCGTCCAGCTCAAAGGATTTTCATTCAGGAAATGAGAACAGTGTCACACACAGAACTGCAGTCTGTGGTTTCTCATTCCAGGAGTGAAAGCTCACTACAGATCTGTTCCTGCAGAGCTGCTCGGCATTGAATGATGATACAACTTGAAATGAAGGCTGGGAGACAACCTCTACCAAAGAAGGGAAGAATTTTATCATTTCCACCACACTACACTGCAGTGTGGACTTTGGGCCAGTCCTTTATGGAATGCCATCTCAAATTAACAGCCACAAACAACGTGGAGCTTAACGAGCTCCCTGTGGATGGTGGGGAGACTGCTGGATCCTGCCTGATGACAGGGAAAAACGCCTTGGACAGGAGAAACTTGTGTCATTTCAGTGGATTGCAAAGCAAGCTGCAATCTGAAAGCTGTGAAAAGTCACAAGAAATCTTGCCTTGAAATATTCTTCCACTACCTACTTCTGTTGGCAGCTACAACATGGAACATTCCTCATTTATTCCTGAGAGTTCAAGTCCCAGACTTGAGCAGGGAGCGTGGAGCAAAGTACAAAGGGAAAAGCAGTGGCTGCTCAGGGTAATTTCCAAGTAGCTGGACACCCTCTGCAATAAAGTAGAAGACAAAATTTCCAGACAAACACCCCCTGCAGTGCTTCAGCACCTTTAACTCACCAGCAGAGGCTCCAATCAAACTGCAGCAAATGGAATGGGGCCAGTCAGGAACGGCTCTCCAGAGCCTCCTGCCCAAACCCTTTCCTGGAGGATGCTCCTCTGCACCCCCCGGCCAGATCACCCAGCAGCCTCTCTGTCAGTGGGGTAAAGGAAGCAGTTTTTGTATTCTTCACCAAATTAAGTCTGTGGAGAGATGTTTCAGGAGTGCCTGCAGCCCTCTGCAGCCTTTGTTGGGCAGGTGAACAACTCCATCATTGCAGCCCAGTGCAGAGCAAATCACAAACCAACATCCAAAGGGTTTAGTCCAATTCCTATTGGACACATGGCTTCGTACAAGCCCTTCTTCTAGCTCCATCTAAATTGGTTTTCTTTTTAATTTTTTGGCAAAAAAAAAAAAAAAAAAAAAAGAAGTGAAATCAATTTCACACACACACTTACAAATAGTATATATTGGGCAGGAACTGAATGTGTCTTCAATGCAAACACAACCTGTCCCTACAGGAATCTTAACAGAATGTAAACAGTATTTTGGGAGAAGTTACCTCACCACTGTTACCTCAATAGCTCTCAAAAGCTGTGAAAGGATGTTTGTGATTTATAGCAAGTTGTAACATAAAGTGAATTTATGACACCATAAAAGCAGCCAAAATCTCCACACAAAATCAACACCATGCTTGCTTACGTAAGTAGCAGAGCTTATTTTCCAAGAAATATGAATTATTTTTTATATCGGTTCTCTTTCACTGAAATTCCAGATTTTTCAAACTTAAATATAAGCCTAAAATATTTCCCAAGTTTACATTAGATGAGCTGTTTTTTTAATGCCAATCATTTGACTTGGAGCTGTTGAGGCTCATCCAGAACATTTCACAAAACCATTCCTCACCTTAAAAAAAAAAAAAAAACAAAAAAAAAAAAAACACAGGTAAAGGAATAATTTAACAAACCTTTCACATCTAAAATAATTTCAAACCCACAAAAAAAAAAAAAAAAGTGCTTTCTTATTCAGATGCAGAATATTCTGAAACCTAGACAAAATAGACAAAGAGAAAATGAAATACTGTACTTTGAGAGACTGATAACAGAGCTTGTAACAAAGCACTCTTTTCCACCTGGCTTTTGTAGACCCCAGAAAATACATTCAGCAAATTCAAATGCAGATGAGCTCAGGATGGAAAATGCCCAGCTACTCCTCAAGATTCAGCCAAAACAGAGGCAGAGAAACCCTTCTCAGCTGCTTGCCTTTGGAAATGCTTCTGAAGAGCTGCAATCCATATGGAAAGTGGTCATCAGAGACATTTGCTTAATAGCTTTATTAATTCTGTTTGTTTATTGAAAGCCCTTATCCAAATTGAATATTAATGTTATTTTCTGCAAGACATCCCAACAAGCCTAATCCTCAGATGTGCAGCAACTAATTAAAAAGTTGTGTGGATGAGAATTGGGTTACCCTTCACTTTGTCAGCAGACTTGCACACTGAAGCATAGATTTCCTGTACTTACTTAGACTGAAAGTGATTTAATTATGAAACAGAGTGCAACTGCAGTGTAAATGCAATTTATCGAAATAAAGGACGCAATTGGAGCCCCAAAAAGTGCAAATTTACGGATAACATAAATATAATATTTTACTGGGGAAGCAAATGTTTTTGGAAATACCATAAAACCAGCAGTGAAATGTTGAAGACCTGCAGTAAAACCACGTGAAAGAAAATTAAAGCTTTACAACAAGAGCAGCTCCTTTTCTACAGAATTGGTCATATTTGCCAGAGATGCTGCTCTCATACACCTACTCCCATTATCTGTCCTCATGTTGAAATTACTTTGAGGCAAAGAATAAGAAGAATAAGGATGATGAGTATTGAACAGTTGAGTCTAGACAATGGGCACGAGCTGGCCTTTGTCTTCTCCTGAGAGACCTTCTGAGATTATGTGATGCTGTACCTTTTTCTTTTTCTTTCTGAGAAATGGATGACTGAAGTCAGCAAATAATTTAGACAAAGCCCTGCTTTCACAAGCCTAGGTAGAAGAATATTCCTCTGATGTTTTATTTTCTTTATAAGAATGGTTCTATTCATTTAATGCATTTAAATACATTAAAAAAAAAAAAAAAAAAAAACTAAAATGAGTGAGTGCTTTCCTTTGCTCTCAAGAACTTCAAAAGAACCAAACTATTATATAAAATCAAATCTGATGATATTTTCTGGTTTAGAATGCTTGGTCCTTTTTTCTTAAACCTGAAGAACAGATGAATTACGACTGTTCATACCACCATTTATATGAATTAGTACTTCTTTGCCACCCACAGTATCATCACTAGGCTCCAGAAATTAATGTAGAGACACAAAGACATGAAAGTGCTTGATGTGTTTGCCAAGACTAAAATTTGTTGCACACTTAACATCCCAGACTAGAAATTCAGTGTGCTTGCAAATACTGTTTTTCTTTTAAAAAATGACTGCTGATATTCATATCCCTGGGAGACAGCTTTCACCTGCTAACAAGGAATTTATTTGAGAAAAAAAAAAAAAACAAAACAAAAAAAAAAAAAAAAACCAGTGCAGAGTAGAAATGGAAGACAAATGCTTTGCTAATAAAAACAACAGCAAAAAAAGAGTTTATTTCTCTTTTTCCCTTTCTCAAGATTAACACAACGTAAACAAGAGAGAGTTTTGAATTTGTAGGGAAATGAGGAGTAGGTTCCCATATTGAACAGACTGTGGGTGAGGCAGCCTGACCTTGCCATTGTCCTGTTGAGTCTCAGGTTTAATAACAGAGGCTGAATCACTGCTGGGGCAGTGGCTTGTGTGCTGCTCAGGGAGGAGTTCACCCACGGCAGCAACCCAGAAATGAGCCATCACTGCAGCAAGATGTTAGTGCAAGGATGTAATTAAAGGTCCTACTAACTGGAAGAAAAATCAAGGTCTTCTTACATGATTAAGCATCTCCTGCCCTGACTTTTAAGACAAAGTGTCCAACCTGTCTGAGCTACAGGCAGGAGTTTGTCTGTGAACTCAAAAGCAGAAGGTTGGAAGGTGAAGCAAACCGACATTTCTTTTGCATTTCCAGCTTTGTGCTCCACGGCACACTTCCTGCTGCATCTCATTCGAATGCAAAGCTCTCATTTTCCTCGACACGACTTCCTCACCCAATGCTTCTGTCAATCCCACCAGGCTTCTCTGATACCATGGATCTTCCACTGCCTGAAAGGATCCTCGGGTATTGCAACACACCAAGGACTGGCCAAGAGGTGTTTAAATTTCACCATCCTCTGTTCCAAAGCAGGCATTGGTTTCCCTCACAGCTGAAAGGCTGATTTGCACAGGCTTTTATAAGGAGTCAGACAATACAGTAAATTAAAGGACAAATAAAACAGATTAAAAGTCAGCTATAAATGTTCCCTTTTAAAACTGAAAAAAAACCTCCCTGTAAGTCTTGTTTCAAGGAGATGTCAAAAACCCCTAACAATCATTTTATGACTCAACTTCTTGCCATGCATGCGGAAGGTTCTTAATGCCACCTGATAATTTGGGTTTTTTCTTTTTTTTTCCTTTTTTCTCCTAAATTGAATAGAACTGAATTGATGAGAGAGTGGGTTTGACTTCTGTGAATCAAAGGTATGATTAAAAATTAAAGCCAAGCTCCATTTTCCACATCTCATGTACATGTGACACACGCAAGCCTTTGTGTGTGCACAGCTCAATGTCAGCTCCATGAAGTCTATTCCCACCTGTGAAAGCCTCACAGCTCCAAGCCCTTGCCACAGATCTGTTCAGGTTTTGGGGAGCACACAGCAGCCTGGCAGGAAATAAAAAAAATAAAAATCCTTTTCAGGCCCTCTGGAGCCGGGTGCCTGCCCGGCTGCACCGTGGGCTGGTGTGCAGTCAGCAAACTGCAACATCACAGATGAGAAATGAGAAATTTTGAGGGCAATTGAGCACAATGAATTTTCACAGTGGATCAACACAAAGTCATTTAGAATGGGTATTTCTGAAGCACTGATACAATGAACACATTTATAGTGCTCAATGGCCCTAAAAAAATCACCTTTTCACCTGTGGCAAAGCTGCTGCTGAGAATGACTTCTCAGATGTTGGATTTTAATGTCTATTTGTGTGCTGTGTGCATAGATATATGTCAGCTCACACACACGCATGCCTTCAATGTGCCAGTCAGCTTTTTGGCATATTATGAAAAAAAAAAAAAAAATCTATTGAAACAAAAGCTTCACGAAGATTTAAAACCCCTCATGCTTTTTGACTCCTACTGGCTGCAAAGTAGCTCCATGGTGAAGGCAAACCTCATGCCAGGAATACAAAAAAATATAAGGCTGGTGGGCTACAGAAATCTGGTTTTCTTACAGAGAAGCAATAACACTCCCTCATCCTCTCCAGTTCTTCTCTCTCCTATAAAATGCTGAATTGAGGAGCTCACTGTGCCCAACGATGGTACAAGGGAGTTACTAAATTGTCTTTCGGCTTCATTCAGTTTTCCTGCTGTAGTTTATAGGAGGGTACACACACTGACTGATAGACTCTTATTTTTCTTTTGTGTTTTTATGCTTAATCTGGGTTGTTAAAAAGATCAGAGCTATACTTTTGCTGTTGAGCTACTTCAGCAGCCCCAGTCACTCTTTTGTCCGTGCTGGGCATTTCAAGTGAGCCTGTGCTTGCATCAAAGCCTTTGGTCCAAGGCTAGTTATTATGTCTGCAGGCATGGCAGCTAACAACAGGCAACTCCATTCCAATTTATTCTGCAGTGTCTCCATGCTTCCCTTCCCAGGGATGAAGCACCTTGAAGCAACCATCTTGTTGCTGTTTCTGTGACCGATGCTGGTTATTTCTGAAATAACAATACATGCTTCAGTAATAACAAGTCATTTCCCCTTCCTCTGACTGACGAATGGATTTGCCACATTCTTCTCTTAGTGCTTTCCAGACCAGTCAAATTAACCTTTTGCCTGTCTAACAGCCCGTTTCAGTGCTCTGTGCCCTCAGCACAAGCTGTCAGAGCAGTTAAGTACAGCAGAGCTGGGAAACTCCAAGCCACCACTTAGAGATTACACAGAATTCTGACACTTGTCTGTTCTGCTCTTTGGAGGAAAGAACTTACAACTATTTTCTTGCTCAGGGGCTGCACACCCATCACAGGAGTTTCCCTTCACAGGTTCACATTGAAGAAGACATTGTAGTGTCAATAAAGCTGTCCTGAGAAGACAGAATAGTTTTATCCTTTATTACTAAACTGTGAGGCTAAGAGTGATCATCTTGTGATCATTTTAACAGCAGGTGACTCCTCCTTCCCTTTCTACCCTTCCCATTTTGGCTTCTCCAGCCATCAGAAGGCTGCTGATATGTCAAGTACTACTGGCATGAATGTGTGACACCAAAAGAAAACATCTGCCAAAAAGGTAAGGCACTTTCTAAATTAGGGAGCTGGAGGAAGGATGCTTACCTTGATAGCTGCAAGCTTCCAATGCCACTCCTCCCTCTATGATATCCATCTCTAGGTTAATATTGCAGATTCACAAAAAATCCTGCTTGTGTCTGGCATCTTTTGAGCAAGTATTGTGCTCCCAATGGTGGGAGCAGTGGCAGAAAATAATACTTTAGTGGCAACTGATTCTCTACAGTTATTTCTGAGTACTGGAATCCAACCCTCTCCCGTTACAGAGCTTTTCTTCCCCTTAGTAGAACCAAGAGCAAAGCACTGAGTAACCCTCCTAAATCTCATTTCAATTCCTCAAGCTGTTGCAGCAGCTGCCAAAGGTGGCTCACTGAGGTGTCTCCTTATCTGCACAAGCCACTTGAAAAAGTCCCCAAAGGCTCTCAGGGCCCCGGGTGTCTTTAGGATATTGATGGGTTCACTCAGGGTGTCCCTGTGCCTCGAATGGCCTGATGGAAATCCTGGGTGCCAGGATGGGAACTGATC